>NC_027206.1:0-600000 GCF_000691945.2 Babesia microti strain RI
AATATTCATTAAATACTATTTAAAAAAATATCCTCTACATTATATCAATCACTATGGTATACAATTATATAACATATTAGCAACACATAACAATCAACCTTAACATATACATAATATTATGACTAATCAATACTTATTTAATACAATAATTAATAGTCATATCTATACAATCATTGTATATTGTATATTGTATATTAATTCGATATAATATTATACAAACATACTTTTATTTCAGTTAGATTTCAGTTAGATTCCATATTCTAATATTAGATTTATATTTCCCATGTTACTTTAATTTATTTCCATTTATATCTTAATTTCTTTATTTAGGAATGAGATGTTAGTTCATGTATAATAATCTGTAAATTTTATACTACATTCAAAATTAAATCAATATCAAATAAACAAAGACTATTAGTGTCATTAGTCCAAGAATTATTGAATTAGAAACTTTGGAGATTGTTGAAATAAATGATTTGAAACTTGAAATAATATTTTCGTCAAATTTGGCATCTGGAGTTTCTAAGCTGGTAACCAAAAGATCAATAAAAGTGTCATTGAACTCACTAACTGCACTATTCATCTCCCTGACCATGTCCCCAAAATGACTTCTATAATACCCATCCTTATTATAGATCTTTCGCTTCAAGTCATCAACATTAGATTTGTATTTTCTGAATGATTCCTTGACATTATTGAGCTCCGCAATATTAGGACAGGCCTCGATGGCAATGTCAATAATGACAATATACACTCCCAAATTCTCACAAATAAACTCGCCTTAATCTTCTTATCCCCGTATTCTAAATCATGTATACCATCATAATCATTCCTCAATGTATCATAAGCCCTCCGTGCATTTCATCAACTATTGCAAAAGATTTGACAATAATGTTAGAAAGCTCATCAAAATAATTGTAATTAGAACTATTACCATCATTATATTTTTTAGCACTTTCATGTAACTGGTTTGGCAACTTTGTTAACTTATCAACCTTCTCTCCTAAATAACGTAAATTTCTAACTATATCCAGTTACAATATTTGGCTGACATGCACTATTCTTTTCATCATTAATATATCAAATAAGGACAGAACAATACGTTCTAAACCTATCTGAAATATACGAGATATTATAGTAGAATTAACATCTGGACCCACACCATTTCCATTAGGCACACCTGCTCTACCAATTCCACTAGGTCTACCAACTCCACCATTTCCACTAGGACCGCCATCTGTATCACCAGGAAAAGCTGATACACTCATTAAAAAGAATGTAAAAGAAGGAATTAATATCGATTTAAATAATAACATCTTTATACACAGTATTTATTGGTATATATTTATGTATTATAGTAAAAATATTATGGTAGTAATTAAAATATTTGAAGTAATCTTCAGATGATATAAATTCAAGTTATAAATTGTATCAATTTATATTCTTGTTAATTATTAAGTTATAACAAACTTAATGTATGAAATTATGTGTTTAATAATACTGTTGACGGGGTTAGGATCTATTGCATGTTTATTGTTTAATAATATGCTCACACATCGTTTGATAATAATCACATAACATTAAGCTTAATTACCACATTTATGTTACTACATTTATGTTACCACACTATCTTAGTATACATATTACCATTTGACAACATTTTTATTATGACTGATCCATTTGTGTTTATCATCATCCATAATACGTATGCTAATTTCAACATATTTTATTGTTTATAATTATTACAAATTAATTATACCTGAATATGTAATATTTGTGATTATAATATGTAATTGTGGTCATCATTGTGTTATTCTAAACTAAACTATATAACTTTGGTAGATACAACACTCCATTTCCATTATAATATAATGGATTAACTATATTTCTGTATGGATAAATTACAAATATAAAATCATATATTTGTATTTGTAATTTTGAATTATACAATTATAATATATAAAAAATAAGATCAAATTGATTATCAATTATTAATTTATAGATAAATATTATCAGTTAATGTAGATAAAAATGAAGACATTAATTTGAAAGTTTTAATAAAAATGGCTTAAATATATATTTACAATCTGAAATAACTAATAATACATTATTTTGTAATTAATTATTTTGTATTTATAATAATTAATTATATTAATTTCTGAAATTTTGAATTATTTTAAATAATATTATACTTCATTAAATTATTTTAGATAAATTTCCAAATTCTTATACTCAATGTTATCTAGCATTTCACATTTTTCTTTCTTGCAATGTTCTTTTGCTAATGCTGTATACTCTTTATTAACGAAAAAACAAGAGAAACACGATTTTAAATCTGAGATTTCATAATAATTAATACCATTCTTGTCAGTATATTCTTTGAATCTATTATCATATTTTAATTTGTGATTATTCCATTTATTTGTATCATTATCCATTGAGTAGAAGTAATTGTAGAGTGATCCTTCTATAGAAACATAAAATTTAATTAATACTGGATTATTGTGTTCACAAGTATAGATGATTATATTAATAACAGTACCAATTGGTAATTTAGCATTGTCATCAAATTCAATTATATAATTAAAAAATTTGATTTTGTCAATTTTATTTGGATGTGATAATTTATTTCGTTGTGATTCATATATCTCGTAATCAATCTTTCTTGTTAAAGGTTCACCAGTAAGGTCATAATCCCGCAAAAACTTAGCTTTAATTATAGTACTATTGGATGCATTTGCAATAGTATTATCAGTACCAATGTTAGTTGGTACAGGTTGTGATTCAATTAATGAAACATCATTTGTATACACACAATACAGTACATTTCGATTCAATAATACTATTAAATTGATTAATATTATCTTATCTATGTTAATTTTCATTATTATTAAAATAAGAAATATGTTTATAATAAAACATTCAAGCACCATAACAACATTATCTGGGGTATATATACATATTCATGTATATCATCATTATTGATATATTCGATTATCAAATATATTTAATTATTAAATATATATAATTATGAAATTTATATGATTGTAAAAAGATTAAGAATTATAAAAAAGTAAATTATTGAAAAATTAAAAAATTATATTAAAAGTTGAATATTGTTAGTATTACAACAATTATTCATTTAAATATATAATTTAGTTTTGTAATGTTAATCAATATATGTATACAAATTTGTCTAACATTTATGTGATTTTTATAATCGATTTATCGTCATTTACTTAGATTATTTAATATTAATTTGTATAAAATATCTATACATAATTGTTCACTTATCTCCAATTGAATTTATTTACACAATATAATATCATAATATTAGAGATAATACTATATTATTAGATTATCAATGATATTATTATAATCAGTATTAATATGTGATTTAATATAATAATCAAAGTTCTAGTTATATTCACAATCATGATGGATAATATAATATGATATCATATTAATCAATTATACATTATTATCAATATAATAGTATCTAAATTAATTTGATTATAACAATTATAACAATAATCTTAATCATATTTATATATTGATAATTAATTTTTATATTGATTATCTACAACTTCAATTTATTATATTGAACATCGTTATGTGCAAAGATCTGCCTTCAACATATATATTTTTGTCTTGGATGTTGCTTATGTTATACATTTAATTTTTGAAATGTTGAGAAAATAAGAATATTGATATAAAATAGTGAATAATATTTTAATAACAATAGTAACTCCACTCATATATATTTGTTTTATTTAAAATTGTTTATTGACTTATTCTATCTTTTTGTATACATTTTAATAAAATTTCAGTTATTGTATTAAAATTATTATATTATTTATTAGGAAAGTATGGTTACACTGGAATAGAAAAAAAATTAGATGCTAATGTATTGTTTTATGTAAAAGTCATTTATGGCACAATATTTGTTTTACAACATTCCCTTGTCTATATTGCCCTTGTATTCTACAATATTGATCGTAAATTTCACAAACATATAATCTTTGATATTGTGGAAAATAGGAATAAAGATTTAGATTGCTAAGATTTCCTGAAACATCAATATTGTCACATTGAACAGAAATAAACATATTCATAATTTTTAATCGCCATCACATCCAGAATCTATATTTAATGATCATTGTTACATATTAAATAACATAATATTTATAATAGACTAACGTGAAAATGTATATAATTTGTATAAATTAGAATGAGTATATTACATGTAAGCCGTCGGTATTTTAACCAAACATTACTATTTTATACTATTAATTTGAATCTCAAGATTTGTAATATCCATTGTTCATTGTCTATAAATCATTATTTAGTCTATTATATGGATTGATGTATTGCGATTGGATTGATTTTCACATTAGGTTGGGATAATATTTGAACCACTGGTGCCCGCTTGTCTCTATGTATTGGCAGGTGGTCTCCTGTTGCTCATACTAGGATTTCTAAAAGTTTGATTTATTGGATTAGTGTTGATGTTGGTTCGTCTTCTGAAGAACTGGCACACTTTACCTAGAAAACTTGCAGTATAAATAAATGGATCTATAACCATGTTTATAACACACATAATGAGCGCGTGCCAAACCCACCAAAAAAGACCAATAACAGGATGTACAGTATCAATGAAGTAACTACCTCTCTTCTTCCTAATATACCTTAAGGTACTATGAAGATCCAAGTATTCAGCCTGCACTGCGAACGTGATTGAGCTGAAGAGCAGCAATGTGAAACTGCATAACTGCATTGAAATATTGTTAACACTTTTCAATCTCTCGAACCTTCCAGTTATATTGGAGATGCAACAAACCAAACAGAATTTCTTAGCATCCTTGCAACAACAAGTACTGTTCCCGGACTGTGTACAGCATCCACATTTACCACCAGAACTACCACTGCATGTATCTCCACTAGCTGAATTGCAACATTTACAACTTTCACCTCCATTACAACACGTCTTCCCATCATTGCAGCAATCATCTTTACTACACACATCTGTAACTCCATTTTCACAACACTTCTGTCCATCTTTGCAGCAATCATCTTTACCACATAAAAATTTTATAATACAACAATTACCACCACTAGTACAATTAGTGGTACAATTACATTCACATGAAGAACCTCCACCATTACAACTGGTTATAACACTACCATTCAATTCTTCAATAACTTTCAAGAGCATATCCTTAGACTGTTTAATGTTACTAACCCCTACCAGTAAATCTGGCTTATCTTGACTATTCTTCGTACCGCCACTGTCACTTCGTTTTACTTTAGAAAACACCTTGATGGATGAACAAATTAATTTCCTAGATTCTTTTAGTTTATCTTTCGCAACACTCAAACATTTGCTACTACACGCTTCGCAACACTTGGCTTCACCTGAGCTGGAACAACATAACATATTACATGCACAACACATTCTACAATGGATACAACGTAATAAGTTTATGATGTTAAAATCTAAATGAATATCTTGGTTAATGTGGAAAGAATTAGTGTGCAGTATATTGTACATTATGAGTAAGTCACTCACCTTCCTTATTGATTTCATCTATTATGAAATTGTATTGGCCCAATTGTGAAAATATCTGTACAAAAATCAAATAACAATATGTTCTAGAGAAACTGTAAAAAATAGAAAAGTAATAGATGAAACTGTAGGTTTTCATTAATGAAAGGAAGGGGTTGTTCGGATAGTGATATGTCAGTGTAACTAATATAGAAATAATATTTCTAATTATTGTGAATGAGATTGCAGAAAACGTCCATAAACTATTCCAACCAATGTTTATTAGGGACATATAGTCTGTATACATTGGCTTCCCTTTTATTTGGAAAAAATGTGGATTAATAATCTCCCATACTATAAATATTAAGGCCAATATAGATCTAACTATACTGTAAGCAGTTTTAATAGAAGATTGCCGGACCGCCCTATTATCTTCAGTGTAAATATCCATATCCAACACGACTATATTAAATAATGTAATAATTGAAAATATTTAATGGTAAATAATGGCACAAAAAAACATTTTCTTATAACTTACGTATAGATGGGTAAAATAAATTACACGATGATTCCATAGCAGAATAACTCAATGCCCATGCCACATTACGGATATTTACTAAAGATTCCTTTAATAATTGCCATCTGTTACCCGAGGATAATTTAGCTTTATTATCTTCTATCACATAATATATGTCCAAAATCATGAAAATTAAATGAATCGTTGAAATTATAATATTAATCAAACATAATTCCAATAAAATAGATCGAATCGATGATGGATTATTTACATCAACAGTATTCAGTTTGTACCGATAATAATATTCAGGTAATAAACCAGATACATAACCGCCAAAAGCAAATGCATTTCCCATACTTTCCAATCTCCATACTACAAAAGCTTGCTAAATTCATACCTTATTGGATTATAATTGTGATCCAAACTATGAACTTGATTATACCACCCTTACCCCTATATTCAATCGATACCCTTGAAAATTCATCGCAAAATATCACGCATATTATTAACAATATTTCAACGCATCAACTATAAAGCATTTTATTGTTGCCGATATTATTACCATAGCTGTACCAATCCGTGTATGTAGTACCATTATAAAACAGATAAGCAGTTCTATAGTATTCAAAATAAAATGCAATCACATTATAATTTATGCGTTAGAATTTAATACTAATATTCAGACATTATAAAATTTTGTATGTGTTCAGCATCGTCAGTATCTTGAGATAGGAAATAACTGTCTATATAGTTGTGCAGTAGGCGGATTTATCAGATCATACATCATGTATACCATATTTTCACTATAACATTTCCACGGTTACATCATAAAAATGAGTAAACATATAACAAAGGTAATTGCAATGTAATTTAGTGCACACTATCAAATGATTCTGTTATAAAATTAATTGATTGCACTAAATTGAATATGTCCGATGGCAAGGGCATACTTGCTGCTGACGAATCCACTGGTACAATTAAGAAGAGGTTTAACATGATAAATTTGGAAAATACGGAGTAACATCGCGTTACATATAGAAATTTACTTTTTACAACACCATTATACAATCAATACATTTCCGGAACAATACTGTTTGATGAGGCTCTCTTCCAGAATGATCCCAATGAGAAACCGTTTGTTGAAATACTCAAAGTTAACAAAATTATAATTGGCATCAAAGTGGACACTGTATTGTAGTTAATTCCCAATACCGATAAATACTTTACCAAAAGCTTTGGACGCCTTGTTTATTCACTGCAAAAGTACTATGAAGCTGGAGCCAGATTTGCCAAATGGAGATCAGTAATCTCGATAGATCTAAAAACATCCAAACCTTCAATGCTATCCATAAATACTGTTTGTGATGGTTTAGTTAAATATGCAAGTGTTTGCCAAGCAAATGGCCTCTTTCCCATTGTGGAACCGGAAATTCTCGCCGACGGTGATCACTCAATTGAAACATGTGCTATTGTTATAGAGAAAGTCCTATCAGTGTTATTTAAATCCCTTTATGACCATAGAGTAGTATTGGAAGGGACAATACTCAAAATCAATATGATTACTCCTGGGTTTGATTCTAAAAATAAAAGCTCATCTCAGGAAATAGCCTACTTTACCACTAAGGCATTGTTACGTACGGTACCACCTGCTCTAGGTGGTATTGTATTCCCTTCTGGAGGCCAATTGGAAGCAGATGCCACGGTGAATTTGAATTCAATAAACAGATTTGGATCTTTTCCATGGAAGCTATCTTTATCCTACGGCAGAACATTACAAGCATCATGTATTAGGACTTGGTCCGCAAGGCTGATAATGTGTCTAAAGCTCAACAAGTATTTTTACAAAGAGCCAAGGGAAATAGCATGGCGTGCCTGGGCAAACTTAATGTTTCTAAAGTTGGAGATGCATCAAAAATATATTATTTGAGAAACACTACACATATTAATTTTAGCTACTCCATCACATATTGTATAACTTGTTAACATTGGGCTATGGATAATCACAATAGTTTCGAACGTATGTTTATTTATGCGTTAGAAAATAGCAATGTGGTTATAATTCAGGGGAAAGATGCTTCAACTGAACCAGAAAATCTCCCTCTTTACATCTACAATGCGGGATTCACCTGCCTATCGCAAAAACATCCTTTTTTTAGCAGAAAAATTGTTATTGCCCGACCTCATATTTCAAAAACACGGATACAACGGTTATCTAGTTTATTAAACAATGGCAATCTTGTCGGATTCATGGAAACATTAGAATTTACTCGCCATTCTAACGTTCAGATAATTTTTACCAATTATGACATTTTAATAAGAAAACTTCTTATAGATCCACTTCTTACTGAATATTCTGTTGTTATTATTGAAGATGTTAACAAAAGGAACATTATGACGGATGCTTTAATCTCTCTGCTCGCCATTGTAACATCTCTTAGACGTATGCGCCTTGTCTTAACAATATCTTCTGGAGATTCATTGACTCTAACATCTTATTTTAAAAATAATAATGCATTTTCAGGTAATATAAGTAATAATTTAGACAACAAACTTACCGTACTCGGATCATATGCCAATGTAAAACCCATTCATTATCTAAAGGAACCTACGCCTAACTATCTCGATGCGGCATTTGATATAGGTATCAAGTATTTAACCAAGTGTATGATATAAATAAAAGTGAACCTGCTGGAGATATCCTTGTGTTCCTTCCTCGAGATAATGATGTAAACCACTTCGTTTCATCTATAAACACTAGTAGTGCCGGCAAGTCAGGACATTTCCAATTATTAGCTCTAATACCAGGTATCATTATTCACATTTAGGCGATTATACCAAAAAATATATCAGTTTAAATCGCAAAGTTTATGTTACAAGCGCTACAAAACCATTTTCACTTGAAAACATTCATTTTGTTGTCGATTCATGTCTAGATAAATATACTAAGATTCATAAAAATGGACATTTACAACAAACAATTCAAATTGCACCTATCGAGATTATGGATTATAGATCTTCTTTTACATCAAATAAATGCTATCGTTTAATGAAACATGAGAGCTTATCATTTGCTCCTCGATCGCACGACCCTAGGGCTGAAACTGATGATATTACAAATCTAGTTTTATACCTTCTTTTGCTGGGAGGAAATAATTTGAAAATAGAATTATTAAACCCCCCCAGCATCTTGTCACTAGAAAATGCACTTTTAAGACTATTCTTACTAAACGCGATAGATTATAATGGAAAGATTATATACCCAAATGCTCACTTTATGTCTCAAGTTGATTTCGATCCGATGTTATCGGCTTTTTTATTACAATGCGCTTTTGTACGATTTACATTTATTCAGAAAAAATGCCCGCTTGTAGGAGCAACAATATGTGCAATGATATTTGTCAAATCGGAATTGTGGACAGAGAATCCTACCTCAACTTCATCTTTGAAAAGATTAAAAGATGCAAGAATGGATGTAGGAGCTATGGAAGGAGATTTTTTTTCACTTTACAACATTTATAGTCAGGCAATGACTCATTTAAATAATATCAAACAATGGGCCCAAATGTGAGATTTAAATTGACGTAGGCGTTTGATAAACCATCTAGCAATTAAAAAGGCAAAAAAAATTAGATCAAGGATCATAAGAACATATAAGCAATTTAAATTTAAAATTGTAAATTTGAAAATATTTAGACGGAATCAAATGATCAAGATTCTGTTACACGAGCAATGGCTGCATCTTTCTTTATGAATGTGGCATGCCCTAAACATGTGTTATTACAAGGAATAAATAAGGAATATAATGATGAATGTGGCAACTGCCCATATATGCTTTTGTAGGCCATCAATTAATTTAGAAATGACAAAGAATCCGTATTTTTCATACACCCTCATTCATTCATTTCCCATTTACAACCGCAATGCCTTATATTTACTAATGTATTTTTTATATAAAATTTAGGCTATACATGGAGATACCAATTATATCGTGAATGTCAATCAAATGGATCCAAAGTGAGAGTTAGACATAATTTAGAATATTGGTCCAAGAAGCTCCAAATTATCTGAAAACCAGCAGAGTTTAACGATTTAATTTTTGATAATTATATTTTAGTCTATGAATAGCATTTTTTCAGGAATATTGCATACATATCCCTTATCCTTGCCTAAACTATATGTATGGCACTATATTCTACACATGTCCTCCCTCATAAAAAGATTCCTCCCCCTAATATCTTTTGCAAATAGATTTTCGAGTAAATATAAATGAATTCAGGCCTACACAATACAAAAGTAAAAATAAAGAATCCTTATTATCGTAAAAAAGGTTTATGGGAGTATGCCAGTATATAATGTAGATGGAGGCGACGGTTGATATATTTGAGTAATAAAAGACGTTATTATAAAAAATTTCTAGTACCTAAGGTTATCAATCCTGCTGAAAATTCTGTAATTTATTTTTAATAAAGATCAAAGGGCGCGAAGGTCATTCGTGGACTTTCACAGTAGAAAATATACCGATTAGATCTAAGAGCCTAAAGAACTATTGCAAATTGGTATTTTAATTCATAAATAGTTTTCCAATCTCCACGTTCAGGATGCATTGGATTGGCTTGCTGCTTTGCCAAAAATCAATACTAATATAATTTTGAACTCCGTAATACCTATTAAATATAGATAAGTAAAGCTAGACGTAAAATTGTGGAAGAATTCAATGGGGATTCCAGTAGACTTTACATTAGTAAATCAATCATAAATTAGGTAATTTTGTCTTAAATAATAAGTCTCCAATGAGAAGAATTAAAATGGGATGGGGGGGTATTGCTGTAATAAATCAGGATGTTTTAGATTAACTAAAACTCCAAGAACTAATATAGTGTATAGTATTCGTGAAATGCCAATGGAAGAATTTTACCAGAAGACATTTATATTAGGAGATGTATGTTATGCTTAATGATAGATACCTAGAAGTTTGGGAGCAGAATTAAGATCGCATATTGCTCAAAGACGAGCCCCTTTGAGAAATATTGCTGATTGGTATCCATACCTTACATCTCATACTCGTTATCAATTTAGAAAGGTTTGAAGACTTCTCATTATAGCATTTGAAAATTTTAAATGACACTCGCCAATTCGACTACTACAACCACAGAAGGTATATAATAAATATAGTTTATTTAGGGAATGGATATCGAAATATAAAGAGAATTTGGAAAGGTTATTTGTTATTAATGCTAGGCGGAGGAATCAATTGAGAGAACAATACAATTTACTGCATGTATAAATTAAAAATTTATCCACCTTTGAATTTTATATAATATATTTTATACGATAGATATATTTGTATAAATAAAAGTATAGATTATATTAATTACAAATAATTGAGAGGAAATTTTTTATCAAAGATGTGAAACCAAAAATGGAAATCAGAAATTTAGCAGTTATACATAAATCTTTGAAAATTGTTCGTAGGGAAGATTAGTAATAATAGATTTCGAACTATTACCCGATGAATCAATCTCAATTTGAGCGGTGTACTGATCAAAATTCACTTTTTTAAGAGTACCTACTTTCCCAAAATATTCCCCTGCCAATACTTTAACCCTTCCACCAATAGCCTATGTAAAAGTATATGTTACTGGGACCACGGTTCTCAATTCTTTAATGGGAAGAGAGAATTTATCACCATCAGATTCCAACATCGCAGTTGCACTAAATTATTGCAAACATATCTTTTCTCATTTACGTTTATGACTCGACATTTTTTTCCATGATTTTTATCCTTAGAAAGAACCTTAACTACAATACCGGTTTGTATCAATCTGGAATATATGCTAACTTACAAATCGTTTTTTGATTCAAGAGGCCTTTTTAATAGCGGCCCTTTTGAAGCTAATTTTTCCATTACACTCTAAATATACATATATTACTAACCTTTGGTTCATGCTTATCAGTGAAGACTTTTTTAACCGATCCCTTTTCATATTTTTCAGAAAAAACGTTATTTTTAACATATACCTTAGGATTTTCACTCCTCTTTTCCTTATCATCTATCCGAATAACGACATTTTCATTGTTTTTTTTCATATTAGTGTATTCCTAAATAAACAAATACATACAGGTTCTTTATACCCCCCTTTGACGGACTTGGATTCTCGTATCAACTTGTTGATAAGAATTTGATGCCTTTGTTCAAGCGACATTCTATTCTTTTCCCTATCTTCTGTGTCTTTCTAGATTAAATGCGCGCATACTTCTCTCTTAATTTTTTCCTGATCAATATATTCTAGATACCAACCTTTTGGCGTATGTTCAACTTTACACTTCCCCTGTCTACCCAAGTACTAAATTAACAAGTCAATTTACCAGTACAAATTCAGACAAAGTGACCCAGATTGTGGCATTCATATGAACATGTTGTTTATCAGAAATAAGTTCTTGATAAACAGTATTAGCCAATACCCTGGTTCTACAATATCTATATAAAATGAGAACCGCACCTTGTCCTCATTAATTGCATAAATGAGTGCTCAAATGTTTTAGAAAAACTATCCATGAATCTATGGGCATTGGAGCAAAAAACTTGCATTTGCCTTTGATGCCCTTCAGACAATCGGTGACACTAAGTAAAATTTTAGTTACCTTAAAGCCATTTTCATCTCTACACTGCTTTTCACACATTTGGCAGTACCATTTTAACTTTTGAAGACCTTTGGCTCTCATTTTGTTTGCCAGCCATTTTGGAGTTCCCACCTCTGCCTTAGGCATATTTTGTGCCACTCCACAAAATGTTTAAACAAAGCACAACAAACCCATATTAATGTTATCTGCGAGAGTATTAAGGTACAAAAATGAGACCGTAACTAAATTTAATTTATATTCAAAACAGTTACTCAACAACATATCCAAATATCACGACACATCATCATCTGATAAATTGTCCGTAGCCAAGGTAACTCAATCTAATAAAATAGGATATACATCAGAATGTAAACAATTTTATAGGAATTACAAGAGAGATTAGGTCAAAAATACGCTTCTTTTCTACTCTACATTTGATAGAATTTCTCAATATCGCGGGAGATCTTTTTTCCTACAAACTCAAAATACATATTAATCAGACACTGGAACCCATTTTAAATAAAAATTCGTCATCGCAATTTTCAAGTCATTTGTACCTCATTAGACGTAATATAATTGATCATTTGCTAAGTTTATATCATTACAATCTTGTATCTATAGATGAAAAATATTATTTGTTATGCTCACTTTCCAAGTCATGGGACTTGGTACCTCTTCAAACATGGAATTATCTCTTTGAATCTTTCATAAATGAGCTTCACCTACACTCTCCCATCCAGATTGCAAATATTATGCTGATTCATCATAGAATCCAACACCTATTTCACAAGCAAACTAATTACAATTTTATAGCGCTTGATCACAATAACACCCGATCTAAACCATTAAATGAAGCTATCGCCATGGCAATACCTGATTATAACATGATAACTAACGATTATATCCATTCCATGGGTTTAACGCTACTTTCCAATAATATACAATTACTGAAACCCAAGAAGATCATAGAAATAACATACCTGGCGACTAGAAGAAACTGCAAGTCAATTAATTTCTACAATACAGTTCATCGACACTTAATGGGAATAAACAATCTTACATTTGGGAATTATACCACTCTCGTTCGGTTGAATACCCAAGTTTTACACTCGTGCTTATCAATTTCTGGTAGCAGACTACATCTACCACAAGAGATTAATGATATCATTTGTGTATTTTCAAACATTCTTGAATGCGTTGAATCTTATAACAACATGATTGGATCTAAAAAACCCGTAAACCCCTCCCCAGAAAACAACCTGTTTTATTATGATTTAGAATTGATGATTAACATTAATAACACTTTCAGGCCGAAATACCACTCAATATTAATTCTGGATGCGTTGTGTTCCCAACCAATTCTAAAATCGCTTTGCCTTCTTGATCGACATCATACCCAATTGAGTGCTAACATGCCACAATTGTTACACAAGTACCACTCTTCTATCAGCAAACTTATTGAGATCACACTATACAATATTAAAAATTTACCATGCAATGTTATACTTAGTTCACTTAGGATTTCGGGGTCTAGGTATTCGAAGTTTTTTTGCGCTAGGGAATTTTCGTGCGCGAATAAAGAGATCGGAAATGTAGTGTCTGCAAACATAGAAAACCACAGCAATTTAATTGCACTCTCACGCTTTAACGTATAAATTAAATGTCCAGAATAACATATAACTTTTTAAATACTAAGTTTTAGTAAACAAGACGGAATTCCTAGTAACCAATTGATACATACAACTCATCATTCATCTATAATTTAAAACACTTATTGAGGTTAGACTGTCACAGTGGACATGAGTAAGCGCGATTGAAATGGGCAGGGAAGATGACAAAAGCTTGAACTACATAGGAATCGTCAGGCTAACCGACCGTTGCCTGTTGGCATCGCACCCAGATGCTCCACCAAAGGAATCAAGAAAAGAAGTTAGTAAAGTTCTTTACATAGATCCAATCACTGTTCGACAAGATTTACAAGGACTCGGATAAGAACATTAAAAATAGTAGCCATAACTTAATTTAGATACGAAGAAGTGTCTAAGTTCAGCCAGTGGTAAACTTTACTTTATAACAAATAGCCTCAAAACTATAGTTATTTTTGTGTACTCAAAGGATCCAAAATTCCCTAAAAGAATAGCTTCAAAGTTACTAAAGGTAAGCTAAACTGAGCGTAGGAATATGCCGATGCTATAGATTCTGCTGTTGGTGATAAGAATCTTGCGAGCGCCAAAAAGTACAGCTTGAGTCCCAAGTTAAAAACGATATCAATTGAACTGTTGGAAAAGTATTACGATTACAAGAAAAAGGATCCAACGACAAAGGTATTTGTGCAATAATCTAGGTAAATCGAATGTTATGAAGGCTAAAGAAAATGTTGAAGGGATTCTAGACCATTTCACTGAAGATGTAAATAAGTTGATTGAGAGTTACGGGAATATCGAGGACTTGAAATCCAAATCGGTGCATTTGCAAGAACAAGCCGCAAAGGTTAGACTAAAACACTTTACAAATTGATATACTTAATGATTTACACAGTTTAGCAGCGCAACTACAACAGTGAAGAGGTCGTACAGGCGACAGTACTTATCGGTAAAACCATTGTCTAATTTAGCATGTCATAACACTGGTCATAATTGCCCTAGTGATTGTATTGTACTTCACATTACCATTCTTTACCAATTCATCGGAAGGAATTTCCAATGTTGTAGACAATAATGGCGGGGATAAGTCTAGCCACAACATAAATGCGTTGAGGGGCCCACAATTTAAATAATTAGAAATAATTTTTGTTTTATTGAGCAGTGATGTTCTGTATCTAAAAGTAGTAATATATGAAAAAGATGAATACAAAGGCCATGATAAAGCCGAGGGTGATAATGTGCTGGTTCATACGGGCATATTTGTGGATGCTGACGATTGTAGAATCAGATACTGATACTAAGCGTAACAACCCGATTAAATTATTTTTTATGCCACTTAGTCTTTTGTTTTGCGTTGATAACAATTTTACAGTGTTTATACCCTGAGAAAGAGTATCTCTCAGTTCCCTATTGGTTGTATGAAGGGTTGATAAGTCATTGTTGGAATCCGCTAATTTGCGGTTTTTGAATTTGGAGTATGTATCCCTGTAACACATTTCAAACGATTTCACCTCACGGGAATCTCTAAATAGCTTTGCTAACAAATATTTGTAGTTGGTTAGTTGTTCAGAAAAGATTTGGACCTTCCTGTGACAAGTAAGGTTTAGGATCGAGTTATCCTTTTTGCCCGAATCAGCAATTGTGCTTACATGCAGATTAGTTATTTTATGTGTCTTAGCTATTATACTGCATAAGGAATTATACTTTTCTTCGAAAAGTTCGGTCATTGAGGCAATTCTACTTATTAGTACGGGTAGAAGTGTACCATTTGAATATTTATTTTCAGTTTGGACAATATCCCTGCATCTATCATGCAATTCGTTTAATTCTGCAGATATTTTGTTCAAAAATGAAATTTCATCATTGATATTATCCTCAATTGCCATTGTAACGACACTACTATTAATGTTGCAAAAGCGTATAGTCTTCTGGTATATCAGAGTTGGATTCAAAGAATGTATAACTTAAAGTGATTCGATTTACCGATTCTAAATCAATTATTGGATACCCAGCCTGGGATCAGTTAGTATTTCTGGGTCCAAGTAGAAGAATATGGGCAATTCAACTTCCTCGTCTAAATAATAAGAGTGGTACTGGGATTAAGCATTTGTTCCTCGAAGCAGAAGCACTGGATTTTGTTAAAGTACTGGCCAGCCTCATCAGGGATGACGTTGTACGTTGCTATGCCGATTATTGGCGTAGGCTGCAAATTTTTGGCCTTGTAAAATGCCAAAGTGGTTTCGCCAGGTCTAATTATAACGCTATCTTGACACGGATAAAATTTCCACAGGATATTAGATTGCGAAACAAAGTCTACAACAAATTTCTTATTGTTACTGTAACTCGGTGGAGCTGGATGATAAAAAACTTACGTGATAGATTTGTGTAAGAGGTGTGTGATTTCGGAGTCCCTAGATAACCGGATTTTTGGCAGAACAATTCATACAATGGAATTGCCAAAAATGTTAACCCTATAATGCAAATTGTCACAGCACTAAGCGTATTACAAGTATGCACTGGATTGTTGTATGGTATAGTTATCTGTTGTTGACTTTTTAAGAACTTGACGGCAATTTTTTTTCCACCACCACTAACGCCTGTCTTAGTGCCACCAGCGTTAAAGTTACTTGAGTATCTCTTAAAAATGATATGTTCTAGTGCTAGACTACTATGCCTAATAACGGTTACCAATTTAAGCATTAATGTGCGGCGAGTAGATAACATCATAAGTTAGTGAACCACTCGTCAAGTTCAAACACATCTCTCATCTCATTTTTGGCGAATATCAACTGAAATACACTCAAATTTTTTCTAACAAACGTATCAACATTAGTGCTCAGACATGTTCCTTGAGCAAAATCAATCGAATCATCGTGTTTCCCCTGCAATATCATACATATTGCCCTGAGTCACTTGCTTATTACTTGTTATAATCACATTGCGATTTGCTTTCTAATTTTGAACCACCCAACGCAGTATATGAGTGGCTAATCTTATTTTGTATTTGTTTAGTCCATGTCTTGGGCACATGGGACATTATACTGTTAAGAACCCTTATGCCATCCTACTTAACACAACTATTACCTCCGGCCTATAGCACTGGCTCAAACAATCACTCAGTATCAACCCAATTAACAAAATTCTTCTTTCAATATTTTCATCATTTCCCAAATTGAACTGATTTATGCAAGATCTTAAGAGGGAATGGAGCCTATCAATTGCCGTATATGTCGAACCGATTAGGTGTGGAAAATAGGCGTAAATTGCTCTCAACCCAAAGCTTGCCATACAGTCACTGGATATTATGGTGCCTACCCTGAACTATGCTTGTACTTATTGGGATAGGTTTCATAAAGCCACTTAGGGTCATCTGGTGACCCAATTATGTTGAAATCTAATGTTATTTGTTTGAAATCCTACATAAATTGTAACATACGCCTTTCCTTAGATTGTTAAATATGCGAATTGTAATCGCTGTTAGCTGTTCCAGGGGTTTCTTCTCTAGTTTGGACACTAGCTCATCAATTGAGTTGTCAAGCGATGAATAGTCCTTAGTAAACCAGCGATTTAGTACATCTTCCAAGGATACCATTGCAAATGTGCAAATGTCACACTGACATAAAGAGGGAGTGCATGTGTAAGTACGATGAAGTGCCACCCCATAGAATACTTCTATACACTCCCCTTGTCATGTCGACTAGTGCACACGAATTGCCGACACACTTAATGTAGTAAAGTCATTAGGAAGCAATAAAAATTTATACTTTTGCCAAGGGCGTTGCAGATTCTATTGATCTTGTAAAGTTTTGTACCTATAAACTCACTGGGGGACATGGATGAACTTTTAGAACAACAGGGGAAGATAATAGATCAAATATGTGATGATATGATGGAGTCCCCTATGCAAGGTAAGCATAAATTGAGCGTTAGGCAATATGGAATTATCGGATGGCAATTCTGACGGCCAAGAACATGAATGCGAAAACGAAGTTACTTTGATATTGGATGAATTGGCGGCAAAATTTACTGGATTGGCAAATTCCAAGAATGATTCTGCTATGGATGATGATGAGGAGGGAGCAATACAGGTAACCACCATTACTTTTTCAAATTATTTACAGATCGACATAGCTAATATGTTAATTCTAATGCTATATTGACGATTGTTGAACATCATCGAATTGTAGTTATGTTTTAATCCATAAAATCAATTAAAAATTGTCCATTTAATTTGTTTATTCATAGGTTTCCACTAATTGGAATCAATTCTAAAATTTATATAATTATATTAACTGCACACCTCTATAATTCATTAGATGAATTATGATTGCATTTTCTTAATCATTTAATGGATCTGATCGCTTGAGCTACCCAATTCAAATGTGATAAACTTATGCAGGAGGACTTTGTCCCTTTCCTACGCATATCGCATGATTGCCCCCCTTCACAGAGTCTGCACATACTAAATTTGCCTCCGGAAATGGACTTAGAGGTTCTCAACAATTTATTATTGCTGCACCCGCAATTGTTTAAGAAATCTTTCACCTTCGAAACCAACAAACTGCACGTCATTTGCCGTTCATTGGCCATAGCTAAGACAGCTCGGGATAAATTGGATGGACTTGTGCTTATGAATAGGGAAATTCAAGTTGTATATGCCCCTAGGGTAGATTCAACAAATATGTTTGGACTGAGCAAATTAGCTGCGCCTCCGCCGCCACTTCCACCCGAGGCACAGCCCAATTACATGTTTGGACGAGGAGGACCAGCATACAATTCCAGCATTTTACCCCTTCCCAATTTCAAGTCCAATCCTTCATTATTTGGCATGGGAATACCGCCGCCTCCGCCCAACGGCCCGCCATCGCACCTCTTTAAGAACAAGGACAAGTATATTCTAGGTAAATTGATAATCATTTAGACAACAAAAAGACAATACTTTCCCTTCTAAACAACCCCTCTCCTTCCCAATGGAATGAGACGCAATCCATTATTGATAGGCACCAAGAGTTTACTGACTTGCACAAGAAACACGGTTTTGTTCAAAGGTAACATGAAGATCCACTTTATAAACCCCACAATTAAAGCATGCTAACATAGGTATTTGTTGCTACAAGATTTGAATGCATCAGTTGTGACTCCTGATTTGGAAACTTGGATTAAAAATTCTTGTGGCTACCCCTACCCCCAAGTACATTTATTTGACCCTGCAGATTTAACCAACGGAAAATTGCTCGATTTAAATGAAACGCAGCAGGGGATCCCCGAAAATTTTACGTTGCACTTGTGTTTCAATACAAGGAAGCAATCATTGGATGCACATAGATCTTTGATTGAATTACACCCAGATCTGTCAATACAGCACACTGCCCCTTATTTGCCCACGAATACATTATGGATCGGAAATTTGGGAGGTATCACGGCACTTAATCTAGACATTTTGAGGTTAAATTCGGACGTATCACAAGTGAAGGAGTTGTTAGGATCTTTTGGCACAATTACAAATTTTAAGTGCTTGAATGAGAGTAATTGTGTGTTTGTCTCATACCAAGACATACAATCTGCAATAAAGGCCAGAAATCAGCTGTTGGCAGTGCCACTGTCAGCTTCTTCACATTCTAGCAACGTCATGAATGTCGATTTTTCGTCGTCTTTTATCACTGTAATGGCAAAAAATCAACAGCGCAGTCTCATAGATCAGGAATCAAATGGAGATATTGAACAACGACTAATTTCGGCACTAAAAGCCACGCCGGAAGGCGAAAAACTACTGGAAGAATTTCTTTCAGGCTCCTCTAAGCACTCTAGTATACATGATTTGGTGTCTACGTTACACAATGGCAATCGACCGAGGTACGATGACCAGAGGAGCGGCAGCGATAGGTTTAGGAGGGACAGATACGATAGGCAAAGAGGCAGAGGTTACAGCGAAAGGAGATCGGATGGAGATTTTGACAGGTACAATGCGCCCAGAGTTGATAGGTTTGGTCGTATGATTAGGGATTCATACCCGAAGGATTCATTTGACACCACGCCGAGGAAGAGGACTCCACCATCCATCGAGATTGATACAACAAATTTGAAAAGGGCAAAACACCAGTCCATTGTGTGCCAATTGCTCAAAAGAGGCAAAGAAATTTGCAAAGTATCTGCAGTGTTTATATCTGGAGATTCCACTATTTACATACCCCAAACGTTGGATGTCAACCAGCGCGCACATCCTGAGCGCTTGTCCACCCTATTGGATAAGTCTGCAAGGGTTTCTCTATGGCAATTGGGGGCTGATACCAGGCAGGATAGCGTCCAGTACGATAAACTTTGTGATTACTTGATAACCAAGAATAGGGTGGCATTGTTGCAACACGATAATCTGCAGGTTTACATCGTACCACCGTGCGACAAGTATATTGACACTTTAAAGGTCCCTGATGCCAATTTTATGTACTGCTACCTCATTCCTGGCGAACCCTGTTCTTTGTCTGTGGATGAACAAAATTAATTTTATGCTAGTTATGAGCCATGTGTTATAATGAATAGTTACAAATTACAACGTATGTAAGACCTGTAATTATGCTAGTTTGCAATGTTCTGTTGCCTGAGAGACAACATCTACCAGCTTATCTCCGTTGGACAGTTGTGCCATTATTGCATTTTGCAGTTTGGCACAAAGTTGCTGAGTATTTTGCATGTACACATTGTGAGATGGCTCAACAATTACAGATTTCACCGACCTTCCTAGCCCTTCCCTAAGGGCACTGCATGCATCAATTTGAACTGAGACTAGCATACTACAAATTATGGATCTTCTACTGATATTTACCAGTCCTCTGAGTGTATTTCCATCACATGTTTTAGGCCAAGGTGGATAGTTTAGCATCCACTGTTCAATTTCCTGCATCACTTTGTATAGTTTGATAATGGTTTCCCTAACACAATTGACCAAGTCATTAGAATGAGCAAAAATGAAGTCCTTTGATGCCTGCAGTATGCTGGCATACACTGGATTACTGATTTGCGGTACGACATACTCAATTTGACAACCATTGACATTCAAATCACCGGGGTATGTCACGGTTAATTCGCTAGAAACTTCTCTTGTTTCGGAAGTGCGGTAAAAAATGACAAACGAATCTAGAGTCTCGCGTATGATAGGCTGGAAGAATCCCTTCACTTTACTGGTGACAACACGGGCCCAGTTTGACATTTTGGAATCCATTTTCCCTTGGAATCCAATAGTCAAAACTGGGCAATAATTGTCCACACAGCCAGTTAAGCCAGAAATAATAAGCTTATTTCTATTCCATTCACGCAATATTTCCGTGATATACCCATTAGATTGTCTAGCGATTTGGGCCCCGTATGTATAGCCAAGTAATTTTTTTATTTTAGAGTTGTGGTAAGATTTAAATACGTCTAGCTAGATTAGATTATTTGATTTACACATTTTGAGGAGTCGATTAGACTTTCATAGTATTTTTCTTGGCGTTCACAATTCTCCTCCATTATGTATGTCATGTGTTCGTAATTATCATTCTCCATGCTAAATCAACTAGCACCTACGTTAGTATATCCAAAAAGTACGCTTGGTAGGAGGAGTGTATATTTCTGAGCAGCTGAGTCATAGGTTCCTCACTCTGATCATTGAAATTAGCTTTGCTTGTGAACAAGATTCAACGCAATTGGACAATATTGATTTGTACAATTCCAAAGAGTCACTAACAAGTTTAGTTTGCGGTATTGAATGGACGGAATTACCCCCGTTGGTTGATCCAAAAAACCCGAATGCTTCCTTACTGAAGGAATCCATTGTCATTAAGCAGTTTTAGCACTTTTTCATTCAGATCAATTAAACTCGCACTGCTATTGAGTGAAACATTACAACTGACTAGAGCAGGCAAATTAATTTTATGCGCTAAATTATAGCGAACTCACACAGCCATTTGGCAATGTCGGAGGAATTTGAATTTATGTCGCCAATCAAGGTACTAACGAAAGTATCCTAAGTTATTATTTGATTACTTCAAATGAACGGATTGCAAAGTGCAAATCTTTTAAGCTATGCGTGTGATCACCGATCCACAGGTAAAGCAGGCCTGATTGATTGGACAATTACCTGGCAAAAAATAAATGACAATCAAGAACTTCCGATGCACCGGCTTTACGTCATCAATCACACAAATTACATCAGTGTGATATTTAATATTCCACAGAGCATCAGAAACAGGGCCACAACTACCGTTTTTTACACATTCAATATTTGTGGCATCATTCGGTATCATTGACACTACTACACAGGCCCAGTTAGGTATGGTTGTGGGTATGTCATATGCATTTTAATTTAATGCTGCTGTTGACAACCATAACCATTACACATTCATATAAGCCACATAAACCTGTGCTATTGAGTGAATCAATAAACACATTGGTGACTAATAGACACGGAAGGTACGTAGATGGCACATTGGGATCAGGTGGTCACTCAAAAGCTATCATTTCATCGTTAACTGATCAAGTAATTACATATTTTACGTCAGGGTTCACTTATTTGCGTTGATAGGGACCCAGAGGCCATTAAATTCGCACAAAATCTCTCTGAAGACCGCGTAACAATTCTTTTAGGCAATTTCGGACAGTTAGAATCACTACTTTCCACTCATTCACTACCAACAACTGGATACTCGGGGTAATAATCTTTTATTCAGCATTCTATTGGATTTGGGTGTATCTACTCATCAATTGGAGGAACCGAATAGAGGGTTTAGTTACAAAAAAAACGGAATACTTGATATGAGGATGTCAAACCCATTATTCGACTCAAATTCCAATTTCGGAAATACATACAGTTGCAACACGGCTCAATATGTATTATACCATTGATGTAGATTGTAAACAATTGGCCTGAGGAAAGGCTATACAACTTATTTCGCGAGCTTGGCGAGGAGCCCAGTTCTGCTACAATAGCACGATCGATAGTTTATGTAGGCAAATAGTTTATGATAGTATCGCAAAATCAAGCCAATAACCACAACATACGACTTAAAATCTGCTATTCTCAAGGGATTATCTGGAAATGTCCCATTTGACACCGATATTTCAAAACAGTATATCGACAGTAATAAATACAACACCTATAAATCATTGCGGAACAACGAATTAGACGTTTGCGGATCAATCCAAGATTCTGAAGTTAGCGAATTAGATACATGGGTTATTGGCAAAGATACTAAGGTGGCAAATAGGCATGATTACACGACGTTATCTCGCATATTTCAGGTAGACCCATTGCCATATAGTCACTTCGCATGGTCGTAAATGACGAATTGTATTTTTTGGAGCAATTTTTATTAGCTTGTCCAGCACTAGTAGGTGTGAATGGAAGGATTGTGATAATTTCTTACCATTCACTGGAAGATAGGATGGTAAAGCATGCTTTTAAGAACTTATCTGTTCCTCAAAATGGTCCAAACTGGAAGATTGTAACTAAAAAGGTAAGCAAAAATTAACATATAGTGTATCACACCTTCTGCTAGTGAAGTTTCCGATAATCCCAGGTATAAAAATGATTATTTAGGTCTCGTAGTGCCAAAATGAGATGTATTGAACGTGTTTCCTAACCTTTTCGTGAGGGTGCCTGTCTAACTATCCTAATTCTTCCACCGTATCCAGTTTTTAGCCGTATATAGTACCAGCCATTCATTTTTTTCCTGCTAGTATTGGAAAAACACCGAGTAAATACCATCGGCACCACATTCATTACTCATGAAGGAGTGCCTACGATTGTACCACACATCGTTTACCCAGTATTGGCGACTTTACTGGCTGAACCAGAATTTTGATATAGAAATCGATGCATTATTTAGTTCTTACGAAATAGTTGATAACATACCATTTGTATCTGTTGCAGACTTGGAATCCAAGCCTACTAAGTATCGCATTTTGTTTACGTTGCTAAAGGCATTCTTTACACTCGAAAAATATGCAGATAGATTGAGTATTATGCCTAAGAATGAGGAATTGGATGATGTAAGCACGCTTAGGCTTGCCTTTGTTGCTATTCCCTACTTTTTGGGTTTCTTGTTACTGGAGCTACCCACTCTAGATAACAGATCGGCACTGCTTAGCGAAGCTAAGGTAACCACTGATAGATTCAGCTATACCTCATGGAATTTGGTACTAGACTATCAAACTTAGGCTCTCAATTCATGGTTGAGATCCCTGGAAATCGTACTGATAAGGTCGCACTTGCTAGACAAGATATGGACACTAGAAAGAAGATCAACCACCTTCTTTCGCTAAAGCTGAATAACAATACATTTGATCCTGCCATAGATGATATTATATCACCTCTCTTTCCCAACGTAAACGCTTAATTAATTCAGTACAGAGATGAATATGTAATTCGTGAGCTAACTATTTTACTGCTAACAAAGTAACATCATAAGTCAGTTAGGTTTAGGTTAGAGTCCCTAAGCCATCTACAATCCATAGATAGGGTATAAGTCATATATTTAGGAATTAAAAATCCTTGGAATTAAATCCAAGCAATCAACAGAACCCACTTCACCAACATATACAAACGCTATAATTTCAAATGCATCAAAAATCCCTTGTATGAGTGATTTACGAACTAGGCTACAAAGGAATGTGTTCATTCCAGGCCATAGTAATGTGCCCCTAACGCAGACATGCCAACAATTACACTGGCTGAATGCGCAAAAATTGAAATGGACATGGAACTGAATATCGGCAAGACCACCAATGGGGGGCGATTAGCCAGCAATTCGGTACGTAAACGAATATCAAGTCCGATGCCAGTAGCAATGATACGAATGATGCAAGGGAATGGGATAACTGGAAGGTAAAGAATTAGTGATGTAGGATGATCATCCCTGGGGTTCTGGTAACAAAAATCGCAACATAAGTTGATCGCAAGAAAGCATTATCCTAATGTACACAAACATATTAATTGTACGAATACGCGCTAATGCGGAGGTACATCTATATAGAACCCATCCCAGGCTGCAATGACTCTTGGGCAATATTTTTTTTTATTTTTGACTCCAGCACTAATTCTATTATCACTATTCGTGACGGTGTCATTATTAACATTAGGCAAGGTGGTGACATTACCATTAGCATCTAGCGACAAATTTTCCCCGGCAAACTCCATCTCCCGTCTAAGTAAAACCTTCGCTGGTACCTTGCGTTGGATTCGATTCTCTTCATGGTTAGAATTGATTCCAGATTGTTGTCTCCTGGCAACCTCTACTGTTAATACAATATTTACCGATGAGAAATGGGTCAATACCAACGATTTAGCCCTCAACATCCCTGCCAATCTGCATTACACCATTATCGCAAAAATATTTAGTTACAAATATTTTGGCATTATCACAGGTTAAAATGAGCAGATTTATAGAGCACACAAATATTGGCAGGAGTAATATAAAAACAATTATTAAATTAACGAGAAAACGTTTACCTTCCCGCCATAGCTTCTGTTGAATGCCCATAAATCCACACAATATCCTCAATGATCCCCTGCAATAGATTATCACAACCAGTACCTGCATTAATGCTGGCACTAGTAAGTTTGCATTGGTTGAGCTGCGGTTTAATGGCCTCCTGCCAAAATTTGACAAGTTCAGGCGATGAAAAAGGGGAGCAAATGTTATTTCTTTCCTCTTGGAAAGTCAAAAAATACTTCAAATTAACCATGCTATCTGAGATGTTATTGCTTGCCATCACTAGATTTTCAAAGAGTGCCAACCGTTTCTTCAAGTTATACAACAACGTAAGATGATACTTTAAAATAGAATTTCTATCTTTGGAGATCGTTCTATGGCTAACCATGGCTTGTTTCTCCTTCATTTCGGCCAGTTGCCGTATCAAATCATTAGGAATCCTCTTTAGTGCCCCAGCACGCTTTGAAATAGCCAAATCCATTGCAAGAGCCGATGCAGCATCGTAACACGATCTAGCGCTTTCATCCACTACAATTTCATCCAACAATCCTAAATCTCGTTGTGAAATGAATCTTTTAGTACCGGATAGAGTGACTGTTGAATATGTGGATTCGTGTATGACCACATCAGGGCACTTTATAAATTTGTATAGCATCGTAGCATCGCATGTATCCTGCAGCAAACAAATGATCCTAGGTCTTTTACCCTTTAAAACTTCCAATTCTTCGAGAACATAACCTACAGTTGGTAGGTTGTGCCTAATAGGCACAGCAGTTAATTTTATGTTGTGAGATTCTACAACATTGTACCTCAAATCTTTGTTAGCCTTTATACCACCATTAACGCTACTTGTGTTTGTGTGAGTTGAGATTTTGAATGTTTCGTGCGTAGGTGGATCGTAAGCGACATCATTTAGTTCCTTAATGACACATTTATGGGTAAAGCAACGTGAAATAGCACTATGAACAGAATTTATCATATTTCCAATCCCATCTGGACCGTAAATCTCAACCTTTCCCCACCTAAATACCACATCAATTACTTGGAAATGTCACTAATAAAGGAGAATACACCCAGTGAATGGTCCCCGTGTAAGTGGGTAAGGAATATCTTCTCCACCTTTGTGGGACTGAACTAATTTATCACAAACTTACACCTTGTTTTAATAAATTGAGCCTTGTACCTTCACCACAATCGAACAACCAAATTGGCCCATTCCTCCCTTTGGGTTCAAAAGCTATTGATGATGCACCACGAGTAGTTGTTACACGCCTAGAACCAGTGCCTAAAAAGGTTAAACGCCAGGCATCCTTCTTTCCAGATGGCAAGCCGTTTCGGTATATCTAAGTAAATATCATGTTACCTGAATGTTTCCCCCCTCGAAATTTTCACTTAATGGAACATCGTAAAAGTGTAAAATGTCGTTTACATTAAATTGTTTGACTTTAAGAGTGTTATTGAACACAGGGAAAAAAATTTTAATGAGGAACTTGATGATTCTGCTGGAGAATAAATACTTGTTGCAAAACTTGTTGAGGGACTTGTTCAATTGGCGCGACTTGTGCATCAGCCGATTGACAATCAGATTAAAAATACTAGGATTTTCAGTGCATTGGTCAGTAGATTGATTATCTTTGCATTGGCTTGCAGATTTGTTATATGCATCCGCAAATATATCTACCTTGTCCAATTTATGGAACAGTGTATCCAGTTCACCCAGTTCCTGTTGAACCTTGTCATAATTCTTGATAATTAACATTTCTAGCTTCCTTTCTAGGTTGTTGTAATCCATCAATCCATCGAGCTGGGATTCCAATCTGATCTTGCTGCCATGATCAGCACTAGGGCCCTCATCGGTCAATTCAAGATTGAACAAATTCAATACTTTATGGGTCTCTTCCTTCAATCCCGGATACTTCCAAGCATGTGTAATTTTGTTGACAAAAGATTCCACAATTTTAATGTGCTCACTCAAGTTGGCTGTTGTGGATTCTCCTGTTGTACCTTTGGCCTTGGGAAGATCAAATTTATCACTAGGAGTCATTTTTTTACCACTATCAACCCTATTATTTAACACATTGTGCTGGCCTAACGATTTCTTTTTACCAGAATCAATTGTGCTGGCGGATCTGGGCAATTCTGCATTTTCAGGCCCTAAAAACAAACGGTTAGAGCGATCAAGATTGTTAGAATGTACAAAAGAAAGCGTTAGATCTAATTTACATAACGGAACCACCAAGACTAGCGGCACAAGGGAACAGATCATGCAGCTACTGTACAATTAGATGTGCGCATATAGCGACTAAGCCCTGTACCACCAACAACAGGGCTACCAAGTCCCTCTCCCCTATTGGACCAGTTAGCTGCATAAAATTTTGCATACTTTTAGCACCAAATTTACAAGCGTAAGATCACCGCTAGACACTAGCAAACCACTATTTTTAACACTGGATTAAAGCTATATTACTGCGGAGTCCTATGCCTGGGACAAGCCACCAATCCAATCAATTGTGGCACCGATACTAAAAAATTGACGATTTGCGGCATAAAAAACATTATCAATTTGAGCGAACTGTAGCCTATGAGGAAGAGATTGGCAAAGAAGATACCCTGCATAACACAATACGTACGGCGAAACAGGTGAATGTATCACCCACAAACATTTTGGCAGGGTGCCTACTTCACAAACTTAATTACCAATTGAATAATAACAAACTCAAACATACTGCGATAAAGTACAGAGCGTAAAATCGCACAACTTGACTGCATTCTGTATATCCGAATCCGTGAATTGCCAAGCAGATAACAAGTGACTGACCAACCTCCAGTCCGTTTATACCTGAGATATCACTTTATATACCAGAATATATATTTATTGCATTTGGAATAAATGTATATAGACACACAATTGCCACCTCCCAGATCACAATTGCAGGCCCGCTAATTGGTAAATATAGATTAAAATAATTTAACAAATTTACACGTAAAAACTTGGGCCTAGCTAGGTAGTATCGTGAAGGAATCCAGCAAATTAGAGGGAGTACGACCTTAGTACCCCAACCAAATGAGTAAATATCGTCAAGTAGCCCCTAAATATACTTGCCTTCCTACAATCACTAGACCTAGTGTTAGAGATATAAATATTGCAATGAGCTCTTTACTTTCACCAGACAAGCAAAAAAGTGTAAATAAGTAGATCAAACAGGCAGGTATACTACCTGGTTCTGGCACTAGCGTTTGGGAGCCTATCTTGTTGATATCTCGGCCCACAAAACCTAACAATTACACATTTGTGTTACCGTAAGTGCATAATAAAGGTAAAAAAAGAGAGGTTGCGATTGTGCATGAGATAAGAATAAAGACAAAGAAGAACATACGAACATTGGTGTGTGGGGTGTTTCAATTCCCAATTAGGATTCCTAATGATCCCAGGTACCGCCAAGGACCACTACTCGGTTCCACTTAGGGATAGCAAAACACCTAGTAATTGATTTAAATAACATAGATTGTTCGATGGTGTACCGCAATCCCCTGTCTGTGAACAAACTCTTCGATTCAAAGACTGACCACCACTTGAAAACTGCCTGGGACATTTTTCAACAGGGTAAATCCAAAAACCCAGAAGCTGATTGCCTGGGCAAACGAAGACGGTTGCTCAATGACAAATTTTCTGAATTTGAATTCATCTCCTATGCCGCAGTACTGTAGTATTTATATAGGCTGAAAATCTTGGCAATAACCTGGGCAGCGCATTGTTACATCTAGATTGTCTTGTTGAACAACCGTCAGGATTCCCAAACTTATTACCTATTAAGCCACTTGGGATCTACATTCCCAATTGTATTGAATGGTTAATAGCAGAAATTGCCTGTAATGGGTTTGGCCTAACTTTAGTACCGATTTACGACACTTTGGGCATTGAATCCACACGGTACATTATGAAGATTACCCAACTCACCACTATAATTTCAAGTGTTGATCTTGCACTTAACATATTGCAAGCTATCGGAAACTCCCCCAATCCTACGGAGTTTGCTCTCAAGTATTTCATAATAGTAACCGAAGACCCTATCCCTAAACAACTGGAGCATAATGATCTGGGTATAGAAATTAAGTTGTGGAGGGATGTTATTGATTTGGGACGGGCACATCCAAGGCATTTCTCTCCAGCCACGCCAAATCATATACACACTATATCATTTACCTCCGGAACATCTGGTATACCAAAGGGAGTTGTGATATCACAACAGGCATTCACCACTACTATAACTTCTGTTTTTGTATCCTGTAAGTCTCTACACTCGTTATATTAAACACATTTTACATTTATACATCACGAGTGGTATGGATATCATTGGTTTACTCTTTTTACTATCATCAATTTATGTTCTTCCTATTAATAATATTGTCACATCAGTTTTTACTTTTACCATATTGCCGTTAATATTTGTTGTGAAATTACAAACAGTCTTATTGTCATTTATTTGTTAATATAACACGGTAATTTATATTAATTTCAAGGTTGTTTCCTTCAAATGTGTTACTTGAACTATTATAGATTATAAATACAACTACATCATCCGTGAAATTAATATATTGTTGCGCCGTTCCGATGATAAATATACTTTTATTGATCTCCATATGATTATCTGCCATGTAATATTGTTTGATTATAAAACATAAAATACGGAAAATAGATAATTCAGTTGAATTAAGGGGAATTACGTCAATACCGGATTCGTTAAAGGTGTACCTATCATACCTCCCTTTGGCGCACATGTTTGAAAGATGCTTTGTAAATGCAGTTTACTGTATTTCTGGCAAGATCGGTGTCTATTCGGGCGAGATTAAGACGATACTTGATGATTTTCAGTCGCTAAAGCCGTATATATTCACCACAGTCCCACGTTTGCTGCAGCGTATATACGATCGCGTCATGAACAATATCCAGCAGAAGAATTTCATCTTAAGGGCGCTGTTTTACCGCGGCCTCTCAATTAAGTTACAACGGATCAAGGCCACTGGAAACTGTGAGCATGGATTTTATGATAAGGTAAGTGCATCATTATTACCCCAATTACACAATACAATGGCCATTTCGATACTATGCATTTACATACAATGTTTTAGTTATTTTAATTCACAATCTACTTATTATTGCTTTAGTTTTTGAATTGCATGAATATACTGATAATGCTTGTCAGGTAGATAATTTTTGGGAAATTGAGGGAACTTTTGGGAGGAGAAGTAAAGTTTATCTTTGTCGGTTCGTCCCCACTGGATTGCAACGTGCATAATTGCCTCCGTGCCTTCTTCTCCGACAGCATTGTCTCCGGTTACGCCTTAACGGAGATCTGTGCCGGTGGCTTCTTCCAGGATGTTGGAGACCCACAACCAAACAACGTAGGTTCCCCCTGTGTTAGCCTTGAATACAAAATACAATCTGTGCCAGAGTTTGACCTGGATGCCACTACTGATAATCCCAAGGGACAATTGCTGATAAGAGGCACATCTGTTGCTGCAGGTTACTTTAAGGACCCCAAAGCCACTGAACAGACCTTTAAGGATGGATGGTTGCACACTGGTGATATAGTGGAGAGGTTGGATAACGGCGCTATAGTTATCATTGATAGACTAAAGGAGATATTCAAATTGGCTCAAGGAGAATACATTTCACCCGATAAACTTGAATCAACACTATCCCGAAGCCCATTTGTTCTTCAATCGTTCGTCACTGGATTGTCCACAGAACAGTTTCCCGTTGCCATAGTGGTACCCGATCCAGACTATGGCAAATTATGGGCTAAGAAGAACAATGCACCGAACGATATCAATCTCCTATGTGAAAATCCGCTCTTCAAGGATGCGATTTTGGATAGTATAGTTACAGTATGCAGAGAAGCTCAATTGAAAGGGTTTGAGATTGTGAAACAGATACATTTGGAACCTGTACCTTTTGACACAAAGAATGGAATGCTTACCAGCACTTCAAAATTGAGGAGATTGGCGGCTAGGAAAAGATACATGGAGGTAATTCAGAGACTTTACGATATGACACGGAAGGGGACGCAGCCTTAACCTCACCTTCTGCCTAATATACTGAAAATGTATTGAAACTTTCACCACTACTTTTCCATGTTACATTTATGCACACCAACCCTAATGTGGTATAACATGGCACGGAACAATGCAGTCTATTAGCATAAGTATTATGACTGAAGCTAAGGTCTCCCTACTACACTGCCAGAATAGAATGCCTCTGTAAAGCTCAAACGCCCCTAGTCAGCTGAGCCTAACGTATTGGATAGGTTTAATCCCTCAGCACCTATCGTTATATCTAAGCGCCGTAAAGCTATTGCAACTGGTATATTAATTGTAGTGTTAACTGGAATTGAATGTCATACCAATAATAATTCTTTAGTATAAAATTCTACCCATTGATATGTAGTGTCCCGATTTTAGTCTTGATGCAGATATTATGAAGGTATGCTTGGAGGATGTTGTGACAGATAATGGGTGGAGTGTTAGACGTATAAATTAGAAAACCCACAAATTATATGGTAAGGTTGAGGTTGGACCCACACCGGGTATAATGTTAATAATTCCAGGATGATGGTAAAATCTTTGGTTTACGGAAACATTTGCTGATCACATAAGGTAGTATTTATAGTTTAGGGTAGTTATCATAGACTAGAGTTAAGGGTAATGTTGATACATATGAAAGTGTACATAATAATTATTAGATGAAAACAACGCTCATCTTTTCGGGGGATTTAGTCTTTAAATCAGTATAATAATTATGTTTAGATTTTTTGGAAATATTATAATATGGATTAATTTATCAATAATAATTGATTATATACAATATTGACATAAAGTATTGATTATGAATGCCTATCGACAACAAAGGCACATATACACGCATATTTATATAAACCTTTTAATATAGCATAGCTATGAATTGTTTTTATAAGGAATAGACATAGGCGTACCTGAGTAGGGAATAATATAGTGTACATGGTGTAGCTGTATCATGCCTAACCCATTGGGAGGTAATTTATTTTTGAGCTAGGCTTCGATGGCACTACTGGGAAAATTTTAAAAGTGTCACTAAGGAACTTTTTGAACCACGAATCATTAGTGTTTGAATGTTGCCCCAACTTTAATGTCATTTTTGGGAAGAATGGGCGTATGTATATCTTTATTTAGAAGGGAAGAGTGCAATTGTCCAAGCAATCGCCCTTTGTTTCGGTTTGGATGGAAAAGGTGCAGGACGTAACTCGACGCTAGCTAATTACATCAAGGATTATCATTTACCAGAAGCACATAATCGGTAAACTGATTTCTACATCGTCATTTATATCCATATTAGTTCAAGTTTTTAACATTGAGCAAATAAATCTACAACTTTTTACAGAATAATGCACAATGTAATTATTGAAATATTCAAATGTTACCACACCAATCAATTTAATTATCCACTGAAAAATGTGTGTTACACACAAATATTTTTTTACTCCAATTTACCGTGCAAAACTTGACCCAGAACCGCTACAATTGAAGTCACCCTATCGAATTCTGGGCCAGATGCCTTTGAGTTTAACGCCAGGGGCCCCTACCTCACCATCATTAGGTGCAATGATCAGTTACTTAGGTGTATAACTAGAACTTCATCAACTTACTACATTAAGGGAAGCAAAGAAAAAAGGGAACAGATATCCAAACGCAAATTGACAGAGTACCTGAACCAAGTTAAAATAAATGTAATTTTTACTTAATGCAGATAAGGAGCCCTGTAGTGTACATGGATCAGGAGCTTAGCAAGTCCTTCTTCCTCCACGCCACCAGCCACAGCTTCTACAACTACTACATGAGCGCAGCTGGCCTTGATGTAATAAACAATTAAAACAGACGATGAGCCACGCTATGTCACTCGAGAAAAACAATTTGGAGCAAACAAAACTGGAGATTGAACGGAAACAGACTTGCTTAGTCCCAGAGCGTAACATATTGAAAGAATTTTGCCAATCAGTGGAGCAATTTGTGAACCAATTAGGCGAATGGGAGCAGTATACCGTATCATTGACTTAGGGCTAAATTGAATTACAGGCTGGCAGAGTTGAGGGATGCAAAGCATGAGTTTGAAAATTTCAATAGGAGGCTAGAAGAGGCCGATAACTCGAATATTAATGAGGATATAAAAAGGGTACCTAATTGATTATGCAGCTGGAAAATGAGATTAGTTTGACAAAGGGCCAAATTGGCAACATAAAACATCAACTCGAGTGCCTGGCCAACCAAGCCTTATCACTAAAAGAAGCCAACAGAACTCAGAATGAAATAATTATATCCTTCGATACCCAAATTTTGCGGTATTACAACAAAATTACTCAGGCTTAATAACCAAAAAAAAGGCATCGAAAGAGAGATAGACCAGACCAAACTGGAAATATCGCAAATAGAATCACAAGTAAATATGCCCCGACTTAGGAATTGGACAACAAGAATACAATCCTTTCCATTGAAAAACATAAATCTGAGTTACTAACCAGTGAATTAAACAAGCTCAGCAGTGAACTGTGCAAGCTGGAGGAAGAATATGATAATGTTAATTCAACTATTGCATCTTGTGATGGGGATTTGAGACAGTTAGAATTTGCCAAGGTATTTAAATAGTTACCCAGAAAAACGTGTTAGATAAGCTACACCAAGTATGCAATACAATTAAAAGAATTTCCTGCAAAGATGACCGTGAGACAATGGAGCATGAAATCAAAAACACTTACAATTATAACGTATAATAGAGCCCAATTAGGTTATTTTTGTCGCCAGTAAGATTGAAAAGATGGCCAAATCTGGAGAGTTTGACGCCAAGCCAATAGGGCCAATAGGCAAGAAATAATAATTACTCAGGCCGGCTAATCAAATTGAAATCGAGCGTTTGTGGCACAAATATACCATCTATCATTGAGCGCCATATTGGCAAATTAGTATTTGCCTATTTGGTCGCTAGTGAGAGTGATGGAAAGAAGATCAGACACTTGCTAGAAGCTAATTCATGTCCTCATGGGCGAGTTAGAATTGTCAAAACAAATCTATTCCAATTGTCAATGCAAAATTACGATAGCACACCTAAGCTAGATAATGTGCTATTTAGGTAGGACTCTCTCGACGTAGCTACCTTGATATTGGTAATATGGACGAAGTACTATGCCATTTTTTGGCAAAATTTCACCATTTCCTCACCACAGCCGTATTCTCTAGTTACAAAGACATGTATCGTGCCTTGTCCAATGCTGAAACGCATGTGGAAATTGGATTCACGTTGGATAAGGTTGGGTACGGGAAGCGCATAAATGATTGTAAGATAAAACTGATACAGCACTTTTTTTCCCTGCATGCAATGAATACGAGTACAAACCACCGAAATACATCCAAATAAATGTACTAAATCACTAATGTAGGCCATCGGAAGCAATACATGTATGGAAAGCTATGTAAAAAGTGAGATTGAGCTTACAGAATCTCTGGAGGATTTAAACTTTAAAATAAACCAATTGATCGATAAACAAAGGAGCTTAAAGAATAAAATTGATGACTTGAAAAGAGATAAAACGAGGTTGTATAAGGAAAAATTCATTCTCGAGTCAAAACTATCTCATTCATGTGACAGCAATTCATCACTTGTAAGACAATGATCAACCAGGAAAAGGAGAGCAATAGCTTACAATCAAAATATGAACTCAAGCTAAACGAATTGCAATGTAAATTAAAACATGTTGAAGATAAATTGAATGAAGTCAATCACGATAAGGTTTCGCACTTTGAAAAGATAAAAAATAATACCACATTACTTAATACAGTGTTACATGATGTGTCGCAGCTAAAAAAGGTAATTTGCAAATTGATCGCCAGTCTTATGGAGAATGGCAAACAAAACTGGACAATCTGAGTAAAACTTTGGATGCTACTAAAAAATCAAAGATATCCCTTTTAGAACAAATTGAACAGCTCAGATCCAACCGCACCAAAGCCAAGGATAAAATAATGGTCAGTAAAACTAATCTAGCTACTTGAAAGGAAAATGAATGCTGATGGAATAGAGTTTGACAAATACGAGACTCCAAAGTTGTCAATTCAGGCAAGCATATGGATAATGGCAGGAGTATTACAACATGATTGAAGCGAGGAAGGTACTGCTTAAGAAGATGGTTCAGGACAACGTTTCTCAGGGTAAAATCGGGGCACCGACAATTCAAGACTACATACAGGTATTGCACACCTGATTTAGGAATTGAAGAATGAAAGGGATCAATTCCAGCAGAAATTACAGGAAAAGGAGGAGACTCTCAAGGAAATTATTGAGAACTTTACACTCGGCAAGCAAAACTTTTTCTTGAGGAGTGAAAAGTTTTGCAAGATCAAACAGGAAATCAAAAATATCGTAGGTCCAATTCAACATGAATATTTACAAAAATATCTAACATAGGCAAAACATGTATTCAAAGACACTCTGGCTTCCGTGTGCGATTATCAAGGGAATCTAGTGTTCAATGACGTACAACACACACTGGACATTCAAATATTCAACAAACAACAGGCACTCAGCAAGTTTCACGTTGCCACCAACCTCAAGGTAGTACAATACGCCCCCTTATATAGACATTATCCGGAGGCGAAAGATCCTGCATCCAATTGTCACTTCTGCAAAGCTTGGCCAGTATTACATATTCTCCCATACACATATTTGATGAGTTGGACGTTTACATGGACCAATCGACCCGTATGAGGAAGTATGTGTTTGGATTTATGTAGCATTGATGCGTTGCTGGACTTTGCCAGGAAAAATATTAATAGGCAATTTTTCCTAGTGACTCCACATTACGAATTTGCAAGACACATTTCAGGCAAATCGATAATAATCTAGACAATTATTCGCACATATCAAAGTTATTCAACGTGGGCCATAAGCTATAGTATCCAGAATTACCAAAGCTTACGCTGTAAATTATTTACACTAGTCCACGTCGCATCGTTTAAATTGTGAGTGATAATTAGTGACAGGTAGCAGCGATTACATAAGTGATAAGTTTGAGCTTGGCAACAAATCCTAGCGCTGCAATTAGGAAAGTGTGTCTAAACCTATCAATCTGTCCCTCGGTTAGATTATCTGCACTGGTAATGCCCTTGGCAGTAAAAAATGGGTTACCTGAAGTTGATCTCGGATATACTCTAGCTGATTAGCGATGCTTGGCGTCAGAAAATTGACAAAATCTGCGTTTCTGGGACAGTTAAACACGTTCTCACATTCGTTAATAAATACTAATGCTGTATCCAACCAATCGCTCAACAAATAACCGTCATCACCGCGGGAAGATTGATTAATTAGGTTATCTTTGAGCGACTCTAGTAGTTCTACTTTGGCTGTAAAGTCTGCGTGGGACCAATGGGCAGTTGATATCTGAGAGATTATTTGGGCGAGCGAATTAACATCGGGGAACTCGCCTGTCATGGTAGAGACGTTATCAATTAATAATTAGACAAAATGTGTATGATCTACCCTATTTATTTCATGGTGAAATATGACAAATTGATGTCAGGAGTAAAATAAAAAGTGAAAGGTTTCTCACCTCCCTCCATGGCGGGGAATCGAACCCCGGTCATCCGCGTGACAGGCGGAGATACTAGCCTCTATACTACCACGGACTGGTGATCCAACCCAAACACAATAACTAGGCCAACTCACTTTTAACACTTCACCTACTTCTCGTGACAGAGCATAAAAGTTGCCTTACATCCCAATCAAATACCATCATTCGGCATGAACTTTACACAAAATTGTTACTAATATCATGTTTCTTCTACAATATATCATAAATTAATTGTGTAATTTATACAGATTAAAAAGTTTACAATACCGATTTATCCCCCAAAATATTGTATATGTCACTTAAGAGTATTTTTGCAGTAATTAGCATATTTTATATGAACATTCAAAAGTTGAAAGCTCTGAATCGTCAAGGGTTTATAGAAAGATTATGTTATCTATATAACTTATTACTTATGCATTTACCATCATATATTTATATACTTGTAAACTAATGTGATTCATACTAAAGTTAACTATTGTTACAGTTACAATTGCCACAATCATTTTTACGACGATTTACACCATTACTAGCTTTGGATCCGTTCCTGTACCACCTAGTATCTTCTGGGTCAAAGCCCTGGTGCTTAGAATCCAACAGGGCCCATTCTGGCGTTTCCGCTGCATAATCCAAAGGGCCAAAATCTTTACCCGAATTCACCAACTGATGAAACTTATCATAGTGTATCCAAGTGTGCCATTTTCCATCAAAAAAAAACTTGTTACTGGCAATTAATACGCTGCACGAATGTCGATGCTGGCAAATTACAGTGTAATTTGTCCCAACCCATTCGCTGGCGCTTATTAGTGCATGAGCATATAACACAACCTGTGTCAATCGTTATTGTTTAGCATAAAACAAATATAACCGCGAAATCATAAAAATGACATATTATATTGTTACAAAGTGTAATACCTGATCATGCCACGGAACATTGGCCATAGTAATATCACTATTCACACCGCAATAAGTCACACCCTTTATTTCAATAAAACAGGGCTTTCCCAAACTTACCAACATAGCTAAATCTTGTAGCTCATTGGCGTGTTCCTAAATAAAAATATCGTGTTACGGTCATATTAAATTGCTTCACAAGCGTCAACCTAAACACTGTCCTCTCACCCCTGGTTGCTAATATACTTATTGATTGCTGAAACCTCTGCCAAAAATCGGAGAACAAAGGCCTATCAATCTTCTTGAGCGATTCCTTATCGAATGCATCAATAGAAAGGTATAATTGTGTGACTTTTTTGAGGGTATTCAGCAAATCCGGGAATTGTGCGTTTGTTACCTGTGTTAACATACGATCCTACTAGGAAAGTAGATATCTGGCGTGTATGTAAAATATCAATCAACTGATTTATGTGCGGGTACATTATTGGTTCACCAACTAGTGACAAGGCACAGTGCTTAATATGCTGTGCCTCTTCAAACCTGTCACTTTTTATGTCAAGAACTCCTTTCAATTCTTTAACCATTTTGACATGTTGCTCTTCCGCTTGTTTTGCAATGAATTGCGGGTCGTCGGTGTTCCACTTCCACCTAGTTCCTACGGGATTTGTGTGATGTCGCCAGCAAAATACACATTTGTTAGCGCAAGCGAGACTGGGTGTCATTTCCATACAGCGACTCGAGATTATTCCATAGAAAGTATGTTTATAGCAACCTCCACGACCTCTCATATGGGATTTGGTCCATCTACACAATTTTACTGCGCTATGAGATCCAATAATTCTATATCCCTCTTTAATCAAATTCCTTTTTTGCAAGGCACTCAACATCTCAGCAGTTTTAGTTCCAAAATCTTCAATATCATCAACGCTATCAATTATATCGTTTGAATGCCATACAGATTCACCGCTTCCGTGATTAGTTATGGCGTTCAGTATTTTATCAAATACATCATTTTCAATAGCGTATAATTCATGAAATCTGCGATCGATAGTGATTTGCTTAGACATTTGTGTTGCGCCTAATTTTTGCAGGAAATTGTTTATCTTTAAGGAGGATAAGCAAAAATATTCATCCCCAAATTGGCTATCACCAATTCCAACAATTAGATATGACACTTCTTTTAGCAAGTTTTCAGTTTTATGTGTATTTTCTGCTAAAATTTCAAGTTGTTTATAGAAAATTTGAGCCCCTTTGGGGGGAGAACCACAACTAGAAGTTGATATAAATAGTATAAACAAAGAGTCTTCCTTGTCAGTTCCAATCAATCCACTCAATGATCCAGAATCATCATCAATAGTCACTAATTCATCACATGTGATGAAATGTGTATTACTTTTTCCAGGATTTATGGGTTCTAAGTTGGTATTTTGCAGAATGCCCCAAAAGCGTTGAGCAAATGCCAAAGTTGAGGTTCCATCCCCCGCCCATGCGATATAGACAGATTTCATTTTATAAAATGTCTAACAAAAATTCCATATTTTTACACATCTTGTACGATAATTATCACTCCTACTAATTATATATCATATCATATGTTGTTTGTTGTTAGTGACTGTGCTGCACCTCAGTATACTTTGGGTGTCTGTATATTACAATTTGAACACAATAACAACAATAAATTAACAATATCTAAATCTAAATACAAAATTCCATTTGGGTTTACATACTAGCAATATATTACATGTTCCTTCAGTCATTATTGCCACATCCACAAATACTCATTCGAATTGTATATGTAATTACGTTGTCAATAACCTTCCTAACAACATTAGCATTTAAAACTCCAAATGTATATTACAATAATACAAAACTTGGACTAAAATTACAATCGTTGAATGTATGCGTTGGCGAACTCGACCCGCCTACATTATCCCCTGTTCAAAAACTCATATCCCCCGAGTTGGAGAAGGAATTGAAACAAAAAGGATTTTTTGTGGGTGAAACAAACTCCTGGCAAAATTGGCATATTTTAACTCAAGGTATAACGACTGTAATTAAGGCCAGTGGAAGGACGTTGGGAGCCACAAACTGAGTGTAGAATTGGCCCCCAAATTTTACTCGCCATACGCCATAAGGAAGCCACTGCTCTATTGGGGCGAGACAAGGGCTGTTGTAAGCATTATTTCATTTAGGATACGGAGTTGAAGAATTATGCTAGCATCATCGATGTTTATAGGGAATATTGGCCAGACGGATACAAGCCTAAGGACGGAGGGGCTCACATAGCATACAATCCAAGCCTATTCATGCCTGAATGGGTACCATTGAAAGATAGAGATGGACTTAAGTATGCAGATGTGAGATTCTTTCAAGGCTGGGCGGCGCTTCCACCAAATTCACCAGTTAAAGTAAAGTCGGCTTCTCCAATAATCGTTATTCCAAATACAGGTAGCCATGCGTTTTGATACAGGACGTAGATATCAAAAGTTTTATTTGGGCCCCTATCCAGACACGTTTGGCTGGACAATTGGATCTTTAATGAAGGCTATGGCGGTGGCTAGGTCTCCGGGGCACGCAATAGTGGCTATAAAGATCCACAACATGAACCCAGATACCACAATCAACAAAGTCAGGGAAGACTTGCTCCATATTGGCATGTTTGCCAAAAATGTAATCACATATATCATTTAGATTGCCTTTGAGACAATAACGCCGGGAATGGAATCACGTGTGAGAAGTGTCATTAAGGGTCCGGTCAATTTGTGCGCTGGTGCACTGGATTGGCCTCAGAGCGTGAAACTTGCCACTCCAGAAACGCATATTGCCTATATTGAGGAGGGCGGCGAATTAGATATTGAATTCAAAATTGAATGGGGGAGAGGGGCGTATGTGGGGGATATGCATGGTAATTGAATGTACTATTTAGGATTGTTAAGGCAAATGGATGGCTGCAATTTACCCTGCAGTGTGAGACGTAGAGTTAAGGAAGTTGAGGATGGATTTTATCCCATTGATGCAGTGTTTGGCGGATGCAGAATGGTCAGGCTTGCTGTACATAAGTTACTGGGAAATAGGTGGTGTGCCGAGTAAGTGAGACAGCTTCACGCAAGTATATTCGTGATTAATGGTTATTTGTTGCTTGTAAATCAGCAATAAATCAGGGTATATATATGATTTGTAAATTTGCACAGGGTATACATGGAAAATGTGTGTAAAATGTATAAAAATTCTTCCCGCTGACAGTTACATGTCTACGGGGAATTTGTGACATATGAAATCATTTCTACACCAGAATCATTCCATATAAAGTTTTAACCCGTCAGCTTATACCAGTCAATATCTGCTATGACTAGGGTAGGGTTAAATGGTAACCTCCGTTAAGTTGGGACTAATCGATTAGGGAGGGGGCGTTGGAGTTTCTAGAGTACTTGATATTTTTTGCTTGTTATACGCATTCGCATTAATATATCTTTATAATTTGAACGGCAATGTTTTGGGTTTAAAAGTATACACCTTAAAACTTGCAATGTTATGATATTTGAATCCAACGTTGTTAGATTACATACTTGCGTGATAAAATTAATTAGTTTCGTTCATTAAAATTATTTCTCATTAATGCAGATCTCAAACATGTCCAGACCCAAAGGAGCAACTCGTTTTCGAAGTGTGGACTGATGAATCAACCACGCCTCTCTCCATTTTGGAGTTCTCCCTCGTGGAAGTAGATTCTTGGATGAAAGAGTTGATCCGTCAGGTCTCTACTGATGTGGATTTTGACAATGAAGACGAACAGCTCAAGGGTATAAACTCACACATGCAGATTCTTGGGTCAAGATTGATAAATTTGGTTCGCTCATGCGCAAGATCCAACTGATGGGCGGGCCAAAGATTGAAATGTTACATCAGACAGGCCTATTCAACAGTAGAAATCCGGAGGATTTTGGATACTCCCAAGATGACATAAAGGATATCCAGCAATTCCCACAGGCTCCAATCAATGTCCCATTAATTGAACCAGTCAAACCAGATCTAGACCACGTGTCTTGGCTCTCCAGCGAATTAAAAAAGGAGGATTATGCAGAGGCAGTTGAGATTAAGAGTGATGACTATATGTACAATCCAGACACAACTGGAGCACCAGACAATCCTGTCAATAACTTGATTACGTCAATACCTCTTTCTTTTGATGACGTTAAAGCGCTCAATGATGTATGCCCGAGTTCATTTAGTGCGGAATTGAGACTTTTATGGACGTCCTCAGGTTTAGGGAATTTGAGATCAGACTCATACCAAATCTGTCGGAGAAGGGCGCCCAAATGTTACTTGATCACTGCAAATCACTTGACACCGGTGGCAATGCCACAGTTGAATAAACTATTGTATATTATTTACCAACCTTTTCATCGCAAATACACCAAATTTTCAACTATTTTCCCAATAAATTTTAAAAATATCTGCCAAATATATAACTAAGCACGATAAAGATGTCAAGCTACATTGGTACTGGTATTCGTTTCGTCGTGGCATGATGATGAACACTGTTGATTATTGTACAATAACTGGTCAATGGCTGCAATATATGTGATATCCACGCCACTTGTATTGACTATATGTCAAAGCAACAGAATAAGACAGCCAAAACATCCATTAACAGTTTAAATAACTATGCAATCACATCATTGTCGGAATCGACATCAAATGCAGTATCGGGTGTTATTGGCTTAGGGGAATGAGTTTTGACTTCTTGAATAGGCATAGCATTCCTCATCTTCTGCAGACGTTCATAGAAGTTGGCTGGCCTTATCACTTTAAAATCTTGTGGTATATCATGGGCGCTACGAAGCACCAATTGCATTTTAATGTTTGACGTCAAGTCATTAAGTTCTACTACACTGTTTGGGTGTATTCCCCAATACTCGAGCGGTTTAGATTCCACGTTACTCCGATATTCTACATAAATTTTTGTGTCACCTGAATCTTCCTGATATATTTCATAGTCGAATAGGTTGGTACTTCCCACACCAATTAGTGGTTCATCAACGCATAGGATCTCATGGCATATCTTCCCCACGAAACGACCTAAAGTCCAACTTTCGAAGGATTTAAGCTCGACAAACACAAATATTGATTGGCAAAGGGGACAATGTTCATTTGGTTCAGCTATAACTTCTGGTTGCATGCAGTTGCCGGCTATCCTGGGTCTACTGCCCATTACGCAGGATTTAATCCATACATTGGATACGCCACCCTCAACCAAGGTCTGAATTAATATATTAAAACAAAAATCAGGCAAATTTTTAAAACATTTTCAATAATCATAGATATTCAATTTTTACAAAGCAATTCATCAAATCACTGAAATGTCCACAAAACATATGTCATTATAGCACAAACCAATGTAACATTTGGACAAACAAAATACACATTCAACCAAATTAAATGCAGCGTTGCACGAGTTATTCCAGTTTTTGAAATAATTGTTAATTATGTCAAAATCATAAATAACCAGCACACATCGAAGAAATCGCATTTATTTACATAATACATGTGCAAAATTTGCGTATAAAAGAACTGAAAATTTTAGCAATTTTTAACTTTTAATGTTTATTACCCGGTAAGATACCCCAGACCTAGCATGTTGCGGCTCCTCTCCCATTACATCCACATTATTCGTAGGCAACCCCTTCAATTGAAACAGTTGCATAACCTGAGCTGCAGCGACAATTGCGTTGGTAGCAGCTATTGCAGGGATAATTGATCCCGCAATAGTTTGTATTTCCATATCCGATATTGTGGGTATGGAGAAGTTCTTCATTCTCATCTTTGCGGCGGCGACGACGAATGCGACGGCCAAGTCGTCATCTTTGTCGTAAACCTTAGGACCGGTTGCTGCAGTTAAAATTCCAACAACGCAACCTAAAAAGTCATCGCCGTCTGTAGTAGATATATCCCTAGATTCAGTTTCATCCACCCTCCCCCGCTTCAAGGTGGGGTGGTTGCATGATAGTGGCACAGGTAAATTGTCAACTTCAGTCTTTTCTAACAACGAAACCAATTCAACAATTTGCTCGTAAAATAGGTATTTAAACAAAGTAGTTGCATATACAGTTAAAGATTCAGGATCTTTTGTCTTGGGTACAGGGGGTAGATTTAGGTCGGAGAGTAAATTCTCCTCTTCTGTAGGTCCGAAAATTCGCTCAAAAAGCTGTCTAGCCCATGCAATACAGTGCTCTGGCTTCTTAGGCACCTGCCTAATAGTGCAAACAGGATATGATTTAACAACAGGCCTAGAGTTACAATCGTAACAGGCGCTTACTTGACCAATTATAGGCATAACTTGGCCATTATATCCAGTACTACCGGATTCAATTAATGGCGTATCCGACAATAGACAAATCTTATTAACATGGGACCGAGCAGCGACATTATCTAGTGCATTCAACACTACGTCGTACTGCTGCATATCGCTGGGGAAGAGATCACACACATTGCCAATGACGAATCTCACATTGGCCTGAGGATTATATTCCAGTGCTAAATTATCGCAGGTATACCCTTCTCACAAGCCACTTGTGCCTTATAGCGTTTTATGTCAGATTTTGTGAATAAAAATTGTCTATTTAGATTGGACACGTCAACTGCGTCTAAGTCGTAAATTGTCAGATTATCCACTCCGCATTGCATTAGGTCCTTTACCAGTTCACAGCCTACGCCACCTATATCAGACATAATTATATTACAAATTCATGTCAATTTATTTACATATTGCATGAAATTAAACAATAAATTGCTTATAGTGAAATTGATAAGGAATGATTGTGGGACAATACGTTTTGTCACAGCGATGATTTTTCTCCAAAATTTAGAAAATGGTCAATATGTGTCATATAACAGAACTCAAACACATTTATACATGCATAATATGGTCATTACAAATGTATTAGTTACATATTTGAAAATTTGCATGAGAATATTTGAGTTTTATGGAAAATCTCCAAATTGTTACCAAAAATTCCAGAATTTATACAAAGTATTCATTAAAATATCAGTATGTGATATATATAACTAACAATAACACCCCAAAATATAATTTTACATGTAGATTCATTGATATTTTATATTATATAATTCAAATCATTTAAGTTATAACATATAAATTCAATAAATGAATGTATAATGGCGACCTATTAGATTTAAATTAACAGTTGGAATGATTTTCTATAGTATTGGTTTAGTGTACTATGTAGTAAATTTATTATAGCTATACAATTATAAATCATTATTAAATGTACAAAGAGTTATTGCCTACCTGATCCGCAGAGAAGGATTTTGATCCCTGCCAGAGACATCTGCGACCCTCGCCTCACGCCCATCTCAGTGTTCAGCACACCAGCCCAAGCCATATATCACATGTCACAACTGTATAATTGTGTGGTTTAACTGCGTGCATTATGATTATTAATTAATCAATGGAAATAAATCAATAACATCAACCAACTGCCACATTGAAACTATGCATATTTGCCTAGGGAAACTAAAACCATTACTTATTGTCGTTTAAAAGAGCCGAATAATCTAATTACACACGCTGAATTAAATTCATTATGTTTTAACTAATGTGCGATGCCATCGCAAAAATATAAATCGGTCACTAAGAGTCGATTTGGTGGATTTTATAATCGTAAAAATTCAAACAATTCTGTTGTAGGTCTTGGAAATAAATGTACGCATCTATTCACTTAGACGATGAAGAATCGAACCAGAATTCACACTCAGAAATGGAAAATGAGAGTTATGTGACGGATTCGATGGAATTTGATGATAATTCAATCGCTAAGTCCAATAATGGAATAAAAAACATATCCAGTGATCACACACCTAGTGGTTCAGTGGATAGCTCAATTTACAGCGAAACTGAGAGAAATGGCAAGAGTCAGAACGTTAAAACTGAAGCTAACGAACCACAAGAGAAACTGGACAATTACTTTTCAAAACACTTAAAATTGGATATCAAGGGCAACAGTACTTACTCTATGTGGTATCTATTATATACTCATTTAGGAAGTTAAATCCAGAAACAGGAGATTCCGAATTTGACCCTGGGCCAAATGCCATAGATTTTTACTGCAATTATTGTAAAACATCGCTGCCTCTTGGCCGAGTAAGAATACATTGCGTTGAATGTCCTGATTATGATTTGTGTGTTCAGTGTGCTTGCCATGGGTCTGCAGATCAGGGCCATTTACCAAGTCACAAATATATCCCTATTGGCCCCAATAAGTTCTTTTTGTTTACTAAAAATTGGACTGCGGATGAGGAAATAGTCCTGCTTGAGGGTATTGGTAAATATGGATTTGGTAATTGGAAACAAGTATCAGATATGATATATGATGTTATTGGTCAGAGTGAAATGGTAAAATCGCCCCAAGAGTGCGAGGCACATTATAATGAGGTGTATTTGAGGAGTAAATTCGCACCATTTCCAGACATATCGAAAGTAGAATCTCTTCCCAGTTCTAATGATACTAGTGTTATTAATAAGAAGATATTAAGCACTGAGATTGAGAAGGAAATCAATGATTACACAAAGGAGTCTAATCTATCAGGCAATGCATTTTATAAAGATGCTATGGAACCTTCAATGTCCCACCCAGAATATTTACCTAGTGCTTGGGAACCAAATTTAGTTAACATCTCCATGCCATTTTCAAGCTCTTCTAGCGGTAATTTCACCACAACTTTTCAAGGGGTGCAACCTTTCCGCAGAGAGTTGGAAGATGAGCATGATAATGATGCGGAATTGCTGATTAAGGATTTGGAATTCGACCCGACAGATACACCTGCTGAAATCCAACTGAAACTCCGACTGGTGGAGCTGTATAATAGCAGACTAGATGAGAGGATATTTAGGAAGTTGCATATCCTCCACAGATCTTTCCCTTTACATACCTATCCATCTGCTGCACCTACGTACCAAACCTTCAAGAGTAACTGGTTTGATTGCTTTCGAATCAACCATCGCGACTTAAGTGATGAAAACGAGTTGAAAGTTGCCAATGAAATTGCTCCACTTTTTAGATTCCAAAATAAAGAATTCCATTTGAAGATGGTCAAATTATTGATATTGAGAAATGACATAATGAAACGGTTAGATAAGTTGAAGGAATGGTCAAGATTGGGCTTATACAATATTAATGAAATAAAGGTAACGTGTTAATATGTTAAATGGTCAATTCCCATAAACTTACTTCAATTATTACACCACTCCATTTACATACAATTTCATAATGCGTACGTTATTACATATGCTATTATATATACACTAACATCACATGTAACCCACCTTATTATGTGATCAGCAAATGTTTCCGTAAACCAAAGATTTTACCATCATCCTGGAATTATTAACATTATACCCGGTGTGGGTCCAACCTCAACCTTACCATATAATTTGTGGGTTTTCTAATTTATACGTCTAACACTCCACCCATTATCTGTCACAACATCCTCCAAGCATACCTTCATAATATCTGCATCAAGACTAAAATCGGGACACTACATATCAATGGGTAGAATTTTATACTAAAGAATTATTATTGGTATGACATTCAATTCCAGTTAACACTACAATTAATATACCAGTTGCAATAGCTTTACGGCGCTTAGATATAACGATAGGTGCTGAGGGATTAAACCTATCCAATACGTTAGGGCTCAGCTGACTAGGGGCGTTGGAGATCAAGGTATTGATGTAATAAAAACACACGATGCAAGTCTTACTGGTTTATTGTTGTAACAATATATACTATACAGTTTATAATTCCCAAGTACAATTAGCCTCAATTCAACTTACACAGTATAACTTTCACACTAGATAATGCAATATAACCATGCCTAATGTATGATTTGTATATTTTGAATTTTTTCATAAATAGCCATTCAATATTAAATTCCATTGTGTACAATAAACATTTCAATACTATCTAACGCAGCAATTTGAGCGTATAAACATTGAATTTGGAAACACAAGTAAAGGTAGCCGTCGTTTCTTCAGGAGGCCACCACAAACGGGACTAATGATAGAAAATGATTCACTATCACTGGACCTGAGCGCTGTGTTCAAAAACGATTTCAAGTTATCAGAGAAACAATTTGAGAGCCTCCTTGATAGCATATCAAGTTTACCTCCCCCCGAGACGCCACTTCAGAACGAAAATTTCGTGTTGGAGCCCGTCTGCAATGCCACTATACAAATGATGAATACCCACACAAAGAACCTTAGGGGTGATGATCCCCAGCCATTTGTTGCAACCAAACGCATTACCAGGCCTGAACATTTTGAACAGTTGGCGCCTTTATTCACAGAAACCCTAAGCGAATCCAATCAGCGTATAATTGTTTACCAGAAAAATGGTTTCACTGAGGGGCATATTACACAGGCCTGTCAGAAGTTTACTAGAAATAAGTTGCAACGGCTTAAGGAAATAACCCAGCCGCTGCCATTGGCCGGATTGGCACTTGACACCAAGTGCGACGTCGAGATTTGCATACTAAAAACACACCAATTTGGGCAGTTCCGAGCCACACTATATAAGGTGAATCAGGCGGAACATCACAAGGATCCAGCCGGTCTCTCTGGTTCCAAGCGTAAGAGATTGAACAAGAATGTGAGTGATACTACTGAATTTTTCAAGTCAATACAGCCTCAAATAAAGGTTAAAAATGATTTAATTGGAATATATTACAAGCCAGAGCGTGCCTCTTGGGTTGCTGAAACAGGGGATTTACCAGGGGCGCGTGGAAAGTTACGGAGAATATTGTTTTCAATCCATAAACTTGGATTTGAATATGCATACTTTTGCGCAGTACAGCGTAGGGCTAAAACACTGTGGGATTGTTATTTTTCAAACAATCCACAGCCACAAGTGGATAATACTGTGCTGAGTGTTTTTGAGCACTACTCGTCGTGGTGTAAAGCCATACGGGCTACAAAATTTAATGCGCCAGCATGTACAATTATGAATTCAAAGCTGGCATCCCAAATTGCATTGTATCTAACCGAGAATAACCTGGGGGGGATGGATTGTAATATTGGTATGGGTGATATAACATTGCCTCATTCTCACTAGTGACTTTAACGTAAATATGACAGTTTTGCCATACCTTCACTGTAAATTATCACCAAACATATATATATACATCATCGCCAGCCTGTGTATTTATACCCATTCTATATAGTATGCCACAGTGTAGTATACAATGTCTTGGATATTATGCCCCTATCATGTTTAGATTAGATACGATTTAGGTATTATGTGTACGTTGAATTTGATTAAGCAGTAGATGTCGGCATATGTAGCCAGATGTTATGCTAGATAATTGGCTATTATAAAATATAAGTTACAATTACAACTCGGTGTATTTCTCGAACAATGGTTCTGGAGAAATTGAATTTATTAAATTATTTGTGTCAAACTTGGCGATTCCTGCCTAAATGTTACAGTACTTACAGTTTTTTCCGCAAAGTCAAGTAGATTTTCTATGGTAATATCCATTTTAAAATCTATAGGTTGTGATTTTTGCCCATGCGGGTACATTCTGATGGTTGGAAAGTAAGTTATATAGATGTCATCCACTTCATTATTAACTCCATCTAATTTGGCTACGATAATATTTTTTACATTTTGCAACAACAGACCTAATTGACGCCAAACAGGTCGCACTTTATGGCAATGACCACACCAGGTGGCATATATCATCAGCAAAACATCTTCACTTGAGTTCAGTACTCGGTCGTAGAAATCTGAGCCAACTATTGTTTTTACTGGGCCTACATCACTATAAATCGTGTTGTTTTGCAAGTAGACCATTTTGTGGTGTGCATTTATTAGCACTAGTAATTTAGCAGTTCGTTTATAAATGAACCGCATATATTCAGGGATACAATTAATAAAAATATTTTACTCACCCGTGTCTATCTCCTTAGGTATGCTGGGCTGGGACTTGAAATAAGGTTGTAATTGATTGTCAATAAGCTTCCTCATGAATATGAAAAATCGTTCGTAGTCAAACGCTTGTTCCCCAAAATCTTGGGGCTGATATTTTCTGATCTTCCCAGTCTTTACATCTTTCCAAATTGCCCTAACCACGATTACTGACTCCAAATCTATACCAAGCATATCTAAATCACATTATTAAATACTTATAATTGGGCTATTTTCGATATTATTGGACGATAAATGCGCTAGAACGCAATCCGTGTGATGATCGCTGAAGAAGTTATAGATCTTCTCAATGGAGACTACCTTTTTAAGATCATCTTCATTGGTATATATATACACCACTTTATACTCGTATTCTATGAGTCTGGGTAACATCCTAGAATTCGCTTCTATTATAATGGGAATAGATTCGTATTTAATGAAATTAACAATAGCTTCCAAATCGTTTAGTGATTTCTTATAAACAACAGCTTTACTTTTATACTTAAATTTGCGCAGGACGACTATGTAGCTTTTACCCGATTTCAGAAAGGCCCTGTCATCATTTTCCAGCTCGTGGTAGATCGTTTTTTCCAATCTAGATCATAGAAATATGATATAAATAGATAATTATCATGGTTATATATCCAATCAGATTATATATAATTATACATTAATGCTTTGGCAATACAATGCATCATCTATTATATAAAAATAAAATTTACTTATAACATTCATTTAATGTATTTTAACGAATAAACTAAATAATAACCTTTTGAACAATTAATATAGCCAATAATAATATTTATATGTAATTGGTAATAGCTTTGAAAGTATTTAACAACAAAAATATATGCATTGCGACAATTATGAGATTTGTACAATGCAGACGTCTACCTCTCAATAACTTTGGGAGAATCGATATAAAAGAATATACAAATTGAAGCCAATTGTACAACAGAAGGAGTGCCAATGAATTTAGAGATTGAAAATATTTGATTCTTCGCCACAATAAGCGTCAGTGCTTCATGACTTTCAGGTACATTCAATACAGCATCCAGTGCCTCAACATTATTGATATTTAGTTCCGTCACAATTTTGATTAGTACCCAATTCATAATCTCAATGTGGGTAATTGTCCCACGATAAATATCTACGTCAACTCCATGTATGTGAAACAGACTGGGAAGTTGCATCAACTCGATGTTTATTGGGAAGTCGTCGTTATCTCCCGGGAACATAGCACCAAATTTTACCTGAATCACTGGAAGTATTTACATTCGTTTTGGACAGTATTTTTGCCGTCATATCATATTCTTTTAGTGCGATTTTGGACCACGAACCTTCTTTGGAGCAGAACAAGATGAATATACCATTCTCTACATCCTTATCTTTGTAGAATTCCACAAAATTGTGGTCATTTAGCAAAGTAATATGCTTAAACTCATCTTCCCAACCGCAAGCTCCAGTAGCAAATACTAGCGACAACACGTAAAACCCATATATACTGCACCTCAACACCATTACACCCCAAATATAGTGTCGTACCAGTGTGTCTTATTAATTAATTTGTTCAAAAAATCGTAAGCGCATTAAGCAGCTCCATACACATAGACAATTACATCTATTAAGTATTTAACCATTACATCATCTGTACATATGTATTTGATTCGCTAGGTACCACAGTATCAATGACACATTATATACAATCAATTACCATTCTAGCAAGAAATCAAGCTGATGATTATCACTAGTAATATTGCACGTAGTATATCTGTGATGTCTGTCCATGATCATGAGATGGGCTAATCTGCAGATAATAATTACAGGTTTATGATATATAAAAAAACTCATAGGATTAATGATTCATTAAGTGATCACTAAAGTAAAAATATAAACAATAATAAGATTCTACATACGTACTCAATGAGAAATTGATTATCCAGTAGTCAGTCAAATCAAAACTGAAAAATCAAATTATTATGACGACAAATTTGTTAGTATTCCAAAATAATATAAATATTCCCAAAATAGTTTTCGTTGACAAATTTTGTAAAATTAAAATTGACCTAAGAATGTGGCGAACTAAGCATCAGTGTATATATTACTAGTTAGTGGGGACTATGGATTCCCAAGTCCTATCAGCAGGGAGTCTATTTGTATCCCACCTATGCCCACCTAACCTTTCTGATTTGTCAAACGTTTCTGAACCTGCAAAATTTTCGGCACAACAATTATTGGATCGCCAATATGATGAGGAAGGATGGAATTGGCTCATTGTGGTGATTAATCATTATATATTCAGAATGAAACGGAACATTCGCAACGTTTATTAGATGCAGCAATTGAAAAGTGGCCTTCAAGTCCAATTGTTTATCACAGACGTGCGTTATTTGACATTTATCGCAACAACTTCTCCAATGCTTTCCAAACATATATTAGGGGCCTTGATTTCGCACGTAACTATGGCAAGCGATGTTTTAATATAGACCTGTATGATGGGTTTTTATCATTTCTTTATCATAAGGCATCGGTTCATGAGTATATTTTATATATCATAAAAGCGGTTGAGCAGGTAATAATTCATCTTATATTATTTAAGTTTTTTCAACAAAATTGCAATTTAATTGTCACCAATCGCAGTTTGCTTATTTGCATAACTATGTTTGTGATGATTATTTGTATTATATTCAATAGATTTCCATGGATTTTATTGAATTATCTAAAATTCGTTGTTAACAAACGAACCACTCACTTATGCCATAAATGTTTAATTATGACAATTGCGTTTGCCCCAGTGAGATGAGCAAAATGTAGAACCAAAAAATTTTGATTAATAACCACTACTACACATATAAAGAATTTTGTTTTAAAAAATCATTACATATTTTTACAATTTTAACCGAAAATGAATTAATCACTTAAATATGAATAAATGCTGCATAATTAAACAAACAATATACAACTCATTAACGAGTTTGCCAAAAATACGCTATTTATTATATAAATTACCGATATAATATTCGAGTTGTTATTATTTTCAAAAGTATAATTGACAATTATATGACTTAATGAGTTGAATAAAGTAGGTTGGATTGGATCACCGTTCTGGGCCACTGTGGCGCGAATTAGCCACAATATATCTCAAAATATACAACACATCACTTCTATCCTCTGGGGTGGCACAGGGGTTGATTCCAGACTTATTTTTTAGTGTAAGCTCGCAGTAATTAAGGAGTCCACGATATCAAATGCACCACTAATCCCCAGTCAGGTTGAGCAGTCGGTTTTCAAAGGTTTAGCGCCTCCCGAATTGTGTGGAAATGAAGAGCAGAAGTCTTACATAGCACTATTCGGCGATGTACAATATTTACGCAAGCTTTTTCACAAGGTAAATGTTTGTAAATTTAGTGGCTTGGAACGCCTACCTTGAATATGGCCAAAGTGTGGGAGGCCTATTGCACTTTTGAACGTTTTGTTGGAGGCATTGGAGTTGATCATGGGCCGGGATCCAAAATAATGTCTGACTATGAAGCGATATATTCTAGATCATCGATAACCTATGATCGTCTAGTTGATTACTATACCAAAATCCGTTATGATGAAGCAGATGAAAATTTGCATGGATGGCTCGAGGTGATCGAGTTTGAAAAATCTAACCCTATAGGCCTAGATCCCTCATTATGTAACGAACGAGTATTTTATACATACTACTATGCATTAAATTACCTCCCTCGCTGTGCCCAACTATGGTACGATGCTTTTCAGTACAATCTAACCTCTGGCCGGGGCGATGACGCAGTCAAAATGTTAAAAATTGCGCTGGGGAAATTCCTTCCAAATCACAGTATTACATAGCTAATTTAGCGCATTTGGGCCTAGCTTTGGCAATTTATTCGGAAAAATTTGCCACCGAACTTGCAGATCTCAATGTTACTGATGATAAGCTTGAGGATTACTTTTCAGGAGCAACCAACATTTTGGCTCTGTTTGGAATAAATACCAAGGTAGATGATCATTTGAAGCTGAGTGGAAGAATTTGCGATTTGCCTGCTTTCCAGGTGATTCATCTGTTAAATTTCGTTAGGAGGTGGAAGGTATGACGTATTACATTATTGCAAAAAATCGTTTAGTTGTAGATTCCATTTCGAATATATATTCACACCATTATCGCCAATTCAGCATCCAACTTGCTATATATAACTTGCACTATATATCATCAATTGTTAAATACATATGCATTGTACCTTTTTCATGACCAACCTAATACTGAATGACATTAATTTTACTAGAGTTACTAACTCAGGGCAGTGAAATGTGGAGAAATTTATCAGAAAAGATAATGAACGCCTCTGGTGTCTTCTCATGGCAGCTAGCCTGGTACATGTCTACGATCGAGATACAATGCTACAGTAACTTGTCTCGCGGCCTAAACATACTCAACATTGCCCAAGATCTGTTGAATTTTGACATAAAGTATACATTACAGCATTTTTACTTGCTAGTGTCCTATGGGAAATTGGATGATGCTAGAACTCTGGCTACTAGATGCCTCACTGGCGACAAGTCCAAAAGCGATGCCCGAGACAATCTTAAAATCAAGCTTTGGTTGGCTTGGCTTAATATGGAATTTTTTTATGGCAGCAAAGAAACACTGAAGTTCGTTGAGGACGCATTTGTCAGGTACAAATTGGGACTAAGCACGGCCCAAATTCTTACACAAGACGGCAGCTCTTCTTCTGCCCATATTTTAGCGGGATGTAAGTATAGTCACTATTTAATGGTAAATTAAGTTCACAACACACAGTATCACACATAAAACTTTGTGTTGTTGTGAACTTGAAACCCATAACTCACACAAATTGTAGTTTAGACAATGATTTTTCATGCTTGTGTGATTTAGTACCATGGAACCAATTCACAGAATGTGTAGAATGGACGCCGACACCGCTAAAACTCTTTTCCGGTTTGGATAACACAGATGATATTTCACGTAGCAAGTACGACTTTAACAACCTGCCAGTTATTGTGCGCCCAGATGTATCAATGATGACGCTATTGGATTTAAAATCAGTGGCTGCCTTGGAGACTAAAACTTTGTTACATTCGTCACAAAGACCCCCATTCCCTCCTTCCTTGACCACGTTGGATTCTGTAGTAACACCTCCCAAGCCCATTTTCGACTTACTATGCATACTGCCAACTCCAGAAGCCATTATTTCATCTTATAAGTCAAAAAGGGGGTTAGGGAACCCAATTAGTGCCACTGATATTTCCTACCTAACCAGCGTTGAGAATGTGGATTACCTCCTTTCCATGATAGTATCAACCGACTTTAATTTACCTTGCAGCAGGGGCTATACTCCCTTGCCATTAGACCACCTGATTAAGCTTAAGGATGGCAATGTTAGTAGTTTAGGTGTGGCGGAGGATGATGCGGCTGAGGGGCAAGGCAATGAGCGTGCGATGGAAGCTATAAGGAAGATGAAGAAGGGTGGGGGGATAGGCGCCCTGTTGGACTTCTTGCAGAATAATACATAGCCCTAAGCAGATTCCTTTTTTCAATTTTGGAATATGTTGGACAGATAGCAGACAAATTCGCATATAATATTAATTATGTATCAGCACCCTAGTGGAAACGCGTTGCTATATGGATGTTGATTTTATTATAGTTGGAGGTTATACTACATCGAATACGATAATTAATGTCAGAATGCGCACTATTGGTTGTTATTTATCGGGTTTTTTAGAAAAGAATTATATGAAACAATTTTGAATGGCAGCAATTGCCAAGAGCCTGCATTATTAACTTAGATAAAGACAATTGCGACAATAATTGTTGCAGTGACTTTTTTGTCATTAAAGTTTTTTAATGTCAACTTTTTAAAAAGCATGCAAAATGGCACGATTTTAGCATGTTCACAGTGAGTTTAAACCCCCATCACGAGGGTACGAATCAAATCCCCTTAACCATGCATATCAACTATCTTGTTCTAGGGACTCTTGTATTTGATGCCTCACCTCAATTTGCCTCACAGTATATCCCAATGCCAAGTGCCATAGACACAACTGCTTAATGGAAACTGCATTTTGTGTAATAAGAGGCAAAGCTATGGGCGCTAGGAATTGTTTGTTACCCCTGTTAACAAAATCCAATTGCAGCGAAGACTGTTGTTTGCTGTTGGCAGCTAGTCCCTGAACCACAACTTGTGCCACCGACTTTAAGACTTGAATAGCCTGTACACTCGCATTTTCAGTTAATGAGTTAGTCTGAGCCTCTGGTAGTTGTCTAATAAATGTGAGCAAATCATCTGTTCTACTTATGCCTCCTTCCAGGCGCTCCTCCCCTTCATACGGGTCATTCTCAGGAGTGTCCCCCTGACTATTATCTTGAGGGATTGCGTTATTTAGCTTTTCATAGAGTGATAGACGATATTCTGCATTACAAAGCATGTATCCGGTCATATGCAATTGGTTTAGAAGCGTATTTAGGCTTTCAGTTGTGGTAGTAAAAGTAGCATCTACGGTGTACTTGTATAAGGTACCTATCAAGGCTGTGACCGTCGCCATTGCAGCTTCCTTTACCCTAAGAGGCGCGTTGTCTGAAAATAACGAAAATATCTCAGAGGGTGAGGAATGGATCAGAGAGTCATAAGGAGGTTTGGCTACTACGAGCAGTGGCACTGCGATGTCTAAAGGTTTATCATTGGAAAAGTTTAAAGCTTGAGAATTGTCCTTTCCGCCCCAAAATCTTTTAACTCTGTCCCAAAAGGAGAGGGTGCCATTGTTGTCCCTTAACCCATTTCTAAAATGGGAGGAATGATTACTGTGAGAGAGAATGAAAGCATGAATGACATTCTTGCTGCGATTGTGAATTACATTGGGAGCACTGTTACGATATAAGAGGCTGGTAGCATCCCTGACCAAAAAAATGGTCAAAAAACACCGAATCCAGCCTATTAAATGCCTGTTAGTATACAGCTTAACTAAATTGGCCTACCCCATCCATCCAATGCTTATCTACGTGTATGTTGTTTTACACATATGTGCACAACTGTTATTTTTCTTTCCGAAGCACACAATATCCATTGGGTACAATGGTTTCCACGAGAGTAAAATTACTACTAATATAAATAGAGCTTCACATTTGTTAAAAGACCCGGAATATCCAGATTTTACATATTCACCTGATACACATAACATTTATCGCAATTTTTGGTACCCTAGTGGAATTTTTTTACATAAACCTGGTGAAGAAGGCAAAGATGACTATGTTGGTGCTTATGACTCTGATGATTTCAATGGTACAACGCATAAAAACCACAACAGCGATGCGATAGATAAGGGTGATAATATCGGCGTCGATGACAATGCTGTTAATAATAAATTTAAGCCAAATACTGACGATATTATTGATAACAAAGAATTGAGTGATGTGCATACACAGACCATTAATCCAGGTTAGTCATAATTATATTTAAATTTACATTTAAACATATTTCATTTTATACTTAAACAAGTTATTTAGCACGTAAATATGCTAAATTTCCAAATACATTAATATAGCTAAAGGAATCACAATTAATAATAGTATCGAGGGAAAACGAAAGTATGACGATAGTTTTAACGACGTAAAACAAGCAATCTATTCCCTGTACGGAAGAGCTAAGGACAAGGGGATTGAAATAGACAATATTCCCGAGTTAAACACCAAGGAAGACATATTTAAGGCGCTGGACAAGTTAAGCATGTTACTTGAAAGCTACACATATAACTTGAAGTCATTGGATACAGGTATTAATCAGCAATTTGATAACAAATCGGAGTATGCAGATAGTACACTAGTGGATACGTCAGGTCAATTTTTGCAGTTATCAAGATCACAATCTCCTGCGTCCAAAACAATATCGAATCAACCACCACCTCACTCAATTGATAAACTAAGATCATTTTTGGACGAATTTATGGAAACATTAAATGAAGTGTAAGGCTCAACTCATGTAGAGTTAGCAAAAATACAGGAATTGTTGATTTGCTGGGCCAAACACATAAATTTCCCATTGGAAATACCACTTAGCTCACAATCTACATTCACTAAATTTATGAATTAGCTTATGTCCAATTTAGTTCATTTGGGTTTAGTATATTTGTGTTTTGGAATAAAAATTACAAAATACAATGTTATTTGCGTCTTGCTATGTTAATGAGGGACATCTTCTTCTGAGAGGAAGTATTAGATACGGGCATAGATGCCACTGAACCCGTAGTGAGCGAAGGTTCATAACCAATGTTACCCTCAATCATCTTCTGTTTTATTTCATCAATCAATCTCTGTTGATTGGGTAAGGAGGCTATGGGTTGAGCCAAAATGTTCTTGGCCATTTCAGTCAAAGTACTACCACTTTGGTGTTTAATTTGAAGATTCTTTTCTGGCTGATTTAGCAAATTGATCATATCGGGGCCACGATATAGAAGATTTGGATCATCTTCCTTGATTGGAATTGATGCGTAGTACCATTGTGTTTGCCACACCAGCGGCCCTACCATTAGTTCCTGCGATGGTTTATTTTTGTACTCCCCGAGGCACTCATCTACATTGAACAACTCAAATAGGGGACATTTGGGAGTGTCCATATCAAATTTAAAAAATCCAAAGGATTATTATTATTCAAGGAAATCCAACATAAAGTACACTGGTGGGAGCACTAATCTAATATAGTGTCTCCAATATTGCCTATTGTGGATGGGGTCAAAAAGTCACGAAATAAACGAAATTTTAGCAATTCCTGGCAATAATATTTGTGCAGATTGTGGTTGCCACTCGCCCCGCTGGGCGAGTATCAATTTGGGTGTCGTCATCTGTATCAACTGTAGCGGAGTACATCGCAAACTGGGCGTTCATATTTCAAAGATAAAATCGCTCACGTTGGACACTTTAAAACCAGAATGGATTAAATGCCTCAAATACATAGGAAATAATATAGCCAACTCTTACTATTTGAGCAGGCTGCCAAATGATGTACCTAGGATCAGGCCAGGGGAGTCAGCCCATAAAGTGGAGATTTGGATCAGGAATAAGTATGAAAAAAAAATATACTCTTCAAATGATCTTATAGAACCCTGTGTATTAGTAAATCAAGGCAAAGATCCGAGGAACGTATATTCGTCGGCCAAAACTATGCTTTCCAAACCTCATTCGGAATTTGTAGCAGATTTCTCTTACCTTACAATGTCACACACTAATTCAAATTCTACCAATGCTCCATTGATTGAGTTGAACAATAAAGAGATTAATTTTGCTAATTTTGATTCGTGCACAACTCGCTCATATCCAGTGGATATTGTCAAAAATGTGGACATTGAAAACCAAACTACACATGTATCAAAAGAGGAAAATATACCAAAATTGAGCGACGTTTACAAAATTAGGGACGCCAAAATTGAAGCTGCTAAGGCATGTATTGCTAAAATGTACAAAAATCCAGAACAATTGGGTTTACATCCAGATGCCAATGATATTAAACCGTCTTGCATCGACAACTCTGGCAATATAGATTTCACCAAACTTTTTAATTATGGTTCTTAATACTTGTGTTTTACCAATAATCGAAATTAATTATTTTTAATATTATTTTCGCCTGCCTTCAACTAGTTTATCCATATGCCTTACTTGCTTGATGTGTCTTTTTAGTTCCTCCTAAATTACTGTATATTTACTTGTATTATATCCTCCCTTAGTAGTTCATAGACATCTGGTCTCAATTCGTGTTGCTTGGTTAACATTTTGTAGCACAATTGGCGTAATTCAATCGAATAACCTTTAGGCAGTGGCGGTAACTGTGTCAAATTATTATATTTAAATGTAAACCTGAACGTTTAATGTTTTACATAGCATAGTAAATTATTTTAAATATAAATTACAAATCATTTATATGATTATAATATTTTAACTAAAATTGTGAATTTATAGAATATCATTAAAAATATCGTGTTCAATTAATATTTCTATTAGCATCAATATTAAATAGGTCGCTGTATACTGTCATTATACTAGCTTAAATTACCTGCTGGGTACAAATTAGACGTATTATGTTCTGATATTCGCTCTTCCTGTACCCGAAGGGGAGCTTAAGTTTGATTAGATAATATAGTAGCACTCCCGCTGACCAAATATCAGTTTTAGGCCCATAAACATCATTCTACATCAATTTAAAGTTACTTGATGGATTTCTGGGGAAATATAACTCATAGTACCGCAAAATGTATTTAGAAGATCTGATTTTTTTGCAATACCGAAATCACAAATCTTGATCAACCCCTCACTATCTAATAACACATTATCTGCCTTTATATCTATATATACTAGCAATAACCTCGATGGATTAGTCCAGCATCGTGAATCTTTTTTATACCACAGAGGATCTGGGTTATCCAATTGACAATTGTCTTTTCTGAAAAGTGTCTTTTTTTGCGATTTTTAATTATACTCTCCAAACTTCCCTTATCGCAGTATTTGAATATAATGTTCAAACGGTCGTAATTTATGAAGGAATCAACATATTCCACTAGATTAGGATGGTATCCTAGTATTAGTTTTTATTCAAAACTATATTCAAACTAGTAATTAGTCAAACATACGGTTGTGTAATTAATAATTAAAATAAAATTAAACTGCATGATTACCCAAAGATACTATCGTAGCCACTTCACCCAACTTCCTTTTTGCGTTATTTTTTTTAATAATAACAGATTTTGCAAATAATTTCATTGAATTTGTTGTTTTATCACCCTCGGATTCTGAGGTAGGATTGTCATCAGATTTGACTAATAAATAGTATTCTGCCCCTTTTGAAGAACTAACAAACTCTAACACTGTATAACCCTTCAAATAAAAGAATTGTTCTACAGAGTCGCAATTCATTGATCCATCTCTGATCTGTAAATAACGAGACACAATTACTCTAGTTATTGCGATCTATTGATTTAATCAAAAAATCTATTAAATAATCCTATTTAATGTATTAAATCAAGTCATTTAATCAGTCACCTAATGGCCAATTTATAGATTTGTTGAATTCTTTTTTATATACCTATAATTCAGACCAATATATAATTATACCTATATACATAGTATGTCATACATAATCATAATTCAAAGTTAGATGAGTTAATTATATTTAAAAACATTTAATCAAACAATATTTACCACACAATACACCCAATTAATTACATTTTACAAATAAAGAGTCTCCAACTACACCTAACACAAATTACACATGATTTTAGTAGCATTATTATAAACTGACGAATTAAAACTATAACAGGAATAACAACTATTTTTACAAAAGAAAATTAGAACTACCATTAAACGAAGCATTTAAATTCAATTGCTCAACAGCAATTATTTTATACATTAAATCTGCATTATAAGTTCATTGGAGAAAAAACTTTAATTGGCACAACATGCAGCGTTGGATATTTCCTCCTCATTTGCATCAGCATAGTTCATAGAATCAAGTTCTTGCATGATATCTTCAGGAACTTGCTTATCTCTGGCAGTCATAACTGCCTTCTTAACCTTAAGGACAGGTATAACATGTTCTACAACCATAACCTTGGGCTCCTCTACAATCCTCTCCTTGTAAACAATTTGTGGAACCTCAACTTCCTTTTCAACATATTGCACTTGAGGAACCTCTATGATCTTATCCTCATATACTATCTTTGGTACATGTTTAACCTTCTCTACAACGACTGGCGTTTTCTTATAAACAGGTTTGTACTTGATGACGGGGACGTCCACTTCTACGATCTTCTCCACAACTTGTACTTGCGGCACTTCTACGATCTTCTCCTCAATAATTTCTTTAGTGACTTCGACAATTTTAGTCTGGGTAATTGGTTCCAAGATTTGATGATGTTCCACTTCTACTTCATCGGATGTTCCAGTCCCAAATCCACCCTTTTTGACCAAAATGTCTTCGAACTCAGGGACGGATTCATCATCGTTATTTTTCACAGTACAACAGTCAAACATCTAGATTAGGTGAAATTTAACATTATATACAGTAAAATCGTTTACGAATTAAACACCATATTATACACGGACAATTTATATACAATGTTTGTGTAGATAACAAACGCAAATTTATTGCGACCTACTTTGTGATATTTTAAAATAAAAATTTGGCGTTTAAAGTTAAATATGTCAATGCAACCAATGGAATGAATGCAATTATATGTCACGAAAGCAACCAAATAATGATGCCTATGGGTGCACTAAAGGGGGGGAGACAGTTCTGTTGCTATAAAGTGCCCCTTTGTCAATCTAGTATTGGGGAGATTTAACCAATTCTGTCTTGTTGTCCTTGCTTTAGTGTAGGTTCCCGATGTGTAAGTTAGCATATCCGCCAAATCCACCATTGTAGGCTATGTCATCTATCACATACCAATGATTTTGTTATGGGATTTCTTTTCATCCAAGCAACTCGCCTAATCCTTGTTCTTCTATGGGAAGGTTTTTTCTTAGGAACTGCACCTAACTCATACTGTGCCAGATTTATCGCGGAACCATGCATTACAAGGGGTATAAACGACACATGATACTGTTTCACAGCAATATTATTAGTTACTGTGTTATGCGATAGAATAGTCAATTTATTGCGATTAATAAATTTAGTTGAATCTGTAATGTGTGAAAATAGAGCTACCGTTAGTACTAGTATAGATATCATAACATCTTGTAGTGTCACGGCACTTGTCTCTATGAACATAATTTTGACTCATGAAAATATTAGAAATTTCCAATGAAATCCACAACATTTAAATAAATGTCAATTTCACGATAAATTTCGATACTACAACTTGGTTGCTTGTGGTAATTTTTTAAAATGAAAAATGGATTTCCATGCCTTATCTCAAAATTATCGCAACATAACCAATCATATCGCCACCAATCTACATTTAAGGGATTCCCTAAATGGATTGATACATATGATTTAAATATTCCAGAATTGAATAATGTAAACTCAAGCGTATCGTGCAAACATGACAAAAAAAGCCCACTAAGGATCATTCGGTGGAAACGTAATTCACTTGACAATTCTCTCCCAGACCGAAAAGTTGCAAATTATTTTTTTAGACTGAGAATCAACAGAACACTCTCAAAATCACAGAACAAATGCCTGATCTCTTCGTCACAAGCAATTGTCAACATTTTAAATTATAGTTCAGTGAATTTCGGTCTGATATACTCAACTAATCGCCAAATAATTGATTATATCCAAAATAGTTTCAGTGGAAGATACGGGAAAGTGTGCCTTTGCAACCAAAATTTCATAGATCGCGTTTATATGCATACCACTTTTGCTCTCAGCCGATCTGATGTGGCTGCAGAAGCTCACATTCCACTCGAAACTGATTTTACACATCCTAAGTAAGTTAAAAAATGTCTTTAAACAGCAATTTAGATGCCTAACTTATGTAGACGAATACTAGTGCTTGATGGGCTGAGCTACGCCCAGAATGTAGGAATGCTAACCCGCACAGCTATATCATTGGGATTTGATGGACTATTTGTACTGAATAACAGCGCTAAACAATTTGATTGGAAGGTTACCGTAGGCACTCATTCATTTAGTGCATTACTAAAGGATTCCAATTTGCATTCCCATATAGAACGGGCGATGCTCTAGATTTGGCGAATTTTTGTAAAGAAAAAAACCTAATACCCCTCGTCGCTCATGTGGAAGGGGTCGATTTAAAGGATTTTACTTGTAACTGCATGTTTAATTTAGTGAACCCCGAATGTGGATTCTGCTTGGTTATGGGCAGCGAGGGGAATGGCCCATCAAAGCAAGTATTGGAATTTGCTCAAAAAATAACACTGCCAGGATATTCATTGATAGATTCGTTAAACGTAGCAATTGCTGGTGGGATTCTAATGCATCAACTCACACAGCTCATTAGAAATTAATACATTCATGTTATTACATTATTTTTGTACTTTAATTGCTTATTTATACTAGTTTATATCTAGTCCTGTTGTTATTTATACCCTATATAAACCATATATGGCTACATGCCTTCTCCCTACCCTAGTAGAGGCCCTGATGATGCCAGTGTTCTAATTATATGGGACATGGGTTTTGAACCATAACTCTATTTATACATGCAATATACTTAACATATACAAATATATGTATCATTTGAGTAACATTTTACTTTTTTATTGAAACAATCGTCTGTATAGTTGAAAATGCAACGGCTACCTGTCACATTAGGCTTCTGTGGCTTCACAGTAGAAGATCTATGTCTAATAGCTATTTCAAAATGTCCAATTGTACTAGATAAGGCTGTTTGTTCCAGATTAGGCATAGAAGTAACAGATTTTGGCACAACTAATGCAAACTGCATAAGCGAAACCTCTACATCTTCAAATTCAGTATCTAGAATTTTGTCCTCATTAGCACTAGAAAGGAGCATCAAATCTAAGGCAGGAGACCCTCTTCATATCAAATCACTACTAAATCAACTGAATGCAGATGACTTAGAGCCCATTGCACCAACAGCAGAAGGTTTGGATAATATTAGCAATAGTTTGACGTGTGCCGATGATTGTTTGGGACGGTCAATTTTGATATCAAAACTGATTAATACATTGTCTGATTACTCTGATTGCGTATTAGGCCTTCTTTGTGAAATTAACGGAGTAAAGAACATCCCATTCGCAGAATTGCAATCCTTTCCTAATTCAACCTCTAGCTCCAGAAATTTGCAATGGCTACTGCAAGATAGCAAATACATACAAAAATCAAAAGGATCAGACACTAGTGATAATGTTAAACAGCTTATTGTTGATCTAATAGTATTAATTGGCAACGTTAGGATGGATGCGGAAAGGATGTCAAAGAGCTGTAAAAATTTTCTGGGTAACAGAATAAATACATTTAAGCAGCAAGATTTATTTGAACAAATTTTTAAAATCCAATTGAATCTGCATGTCACATCTATATATAACAGCATTATATTCATACTTCAGAACTTTATCAACTTAAACAATATCATTAGTGGCACAAATAACACATATATTAACCCAAAATTGCCAAGCACATCACGTTTCACCACTCAAATGGGGGATATTGAATTGATGGCTTTTAATTGGATAGAAGCACTTAATTTTGTGATGAATGACTTAATATGCAAGGCTAGTCAAATGTCCAAAAGTTCCAAAAAGAGCGGCAATGGATCTGCTGGACAAATATTGGGCTTTGGCAGGGGAAATTTGTTGGTTGAACAATTTTTCATAACCAAAAAACAGTTATTAAAGGATTACAACCTTTGTTTAATGGCGAATGAGCTTGCTGAGTTGTTGGTACCACAAAACCAAATGGGGAGGAAACCAAAGGTTCCAAAGGGCACTCAGGATTTCGGCCCCAAACAAATGACCCTAAGATCTATGATGTTTGACAAAATAAAGAAGATCTTTTTGCAACACGGAGCTGTTGAAATTGACACACCAGTGTTTGAACTGAGGGAGACGCTTTTGAACAAATATGGGGATGACCAGAAGCTTATATTTGAGCTTAAAGATCAAGGAGGAGAACAATTAGCCCTTAGATACGATTTGACAATTCCATTTGCTCGATTCATAGCCTCTCAACAATCAAACAAGATAAAACGGTTCCACATAGGCAAGGTGTACAGGAGGGACGATCCACAAATGACAAATGGGAGGTTTAGGGAATTCGTACAGTGTGATTTCGACATTTCAGGCGATTATGACTCTATGATCCCAGATGCAGAAGTAGTTTTCATCATGTGGCGTATACTACAATCATTTCATCATTCAATTGGGGAATTTAAGGTTAAATTATCGCATAGAAAGTTGTTGGATGCTGTGTTGGAAGTTTCACATGTACCTCAGCAATTACGCAAATCAATCTCCAGTTCTATAGACAAGCTAGATAAGGAAACTTGGGAAAATATATCAAGTGAAATGATGCAGAAGGGATTATCACAAGCGTCAATTAAATCTATTAAAGGGTATATATCACTGAATGGCACAATATCAAGTGTACTTTCTCAACTTGAAAATACAGAAATATCCAAATTGGAAAATGCAAAAACTGCAATTGAAGAAATAAAACTGTTTAACCAATATACTTTATCGTTTCATATGGGCAAAGAACCGCCACTCGTACTTGACCTAAGTTTGGCAAGGGGCCTAGATTACTATACTGGATTGATCTACGAAGCTGTACTAATAGACAATAAAGATGTCGGTTCTATTGCCGCTGGAGGTAGGTATGATGGATTAATTGGATCATTTTCATCCACAACTGTACCGGCAATTGGATTATCGATAGGAGTAGAACGATTGTTTAGAATCATTGAAAGTAAATCCACAGACTACAGAACACGCGACACTAAAGTTTATGTATGTTCAATTGGCGATGGAATGATTTTGGAGAGAATTAAAATTTGCAGTGAGCTATGGAAAGCAGATATTTCTGCTGAATTTGCTCATTTTCAGAATCCAAAAATTAAGAAACAGCTGGACTTGGCTACTGCAGCTAAAGTACCTTTGGTTGTGATAATAGGCGCAGATGAATTGACGGATAATAGTGTAATAATAAAGCAAAAGTCTGTGCTTGGAGGAAATGATTGGGAGCAGACCAGGGTTACTAGACCAAATATGGTTCAGGTGTTGAAACAGAAAATTGCTAGTTTTGGATATGACAATATTTAATAGTCAGAGTTACGAGCTATTTATGGAAAGAATTTTTGTTAAAAAATCAATTATTTGAACTCATATATGTTTCCACATGAATAACAAGTAGCTTACTATAATAATCGGATTAGATTAGGGAACGACCCATTAGACAAATCATATCCTAACGAACTGGGTTATTACTACAAAAACATATACAACCAGAATAATTGACACATAATTTGTGATATTGCAATATATATTACCAACTATTAACTTAGGATTGACATTTGTGCGTAGAACATGATGAATCGTAAGGAGATATGAATTGACTTAGAGAACATTTTGCCATCTTAAGAATTTAATTACAGAGCAACCATTAAAACACTTAGTTATTAACGCACATTGATACAATTGTAACCTATGGATATAAGCGAATGATTATTTACACAAATATACAACTACATATAACAAAATTTAAAGATACATGACAAAACGTCGATTATGCTACAGAATGTGTATAAGTTGATTAATTAATCCGTTATGAGTTTTGTGGCAAATGCCTGATTAAAAATTAACAATAGACATCACTTTTGTTAGTAGGAAAGTCGATGGGGTCCTAAGGATGCACCGCCTGTAGCAATGTAACACTTAATGTAGTATGAGCTGGTGCAGGCTTATGTTAACTTTGGTAATCTGGACCATACAGATCAAATTTACTTACCAAGTACCGTGTTGTTGCTTATACGGACCTGTAATATCTTTGTTTTGTTCTCATAATCGCAGACAATTTCAACCGTCCAACCATTTCAATTCGATTAAAGATCATTTGTTTTCATCGTCCAGTTTAAAAAATGTTTCATTGAACTTGAAGTCAATTGATACAAATGATTTTGTCGTTAGACGTGGATTGAGATTTGATATCATACGCCCGAGTTATTCGGGGGTAATAATTAATAAAATTATATACAGAGATAAGGAGCTGCCTTTGTCTCCTACACCACTTTATAGGGAAGTCTACAGATTCAAACAATGTTTATTTTCTTATCTCTACGTTATGAGTTATTATGGCGAAGAGAATACCTATTTCCAGGTGTATAGAAAAATGAGGGGCACACGACTTAAATATTCGCTTTACGATGAAGATAATTTACCCGATGGGTTATTACAGGGAGGGTCTATTATTAACAGGGTATCCAACCTTGTGTATGGAAAGGATATCCGCATTAATGTTTTTGGCGATTTAATCAATAAAAATATAAGTCGTTTTGGCGATAAAAATAAATTTTATATGGTATCATTAACACCAACCGCAGAAAGTAGCACTGCAGGTATACTATCTAATTATCGAGTGAGGGAATTTCTTGACTTTGGTGGCTATTTTACTATGGAACTGCCTCGTGATTATGATTACTTTGTCCTGTTCAAAGATCTAGATTCCATAAGCCTGATTGTATCAGTTGAAGGCTTAGCCAAATTTTACAGATATCAGATGCAAGGCGATTCGTATGTCCAACAGTCCGCAATTGACAGATTAGAACCTGTATCTACATTGGAATTTGAAGATTTATATAAAGAGGCGAATTTGGAAGCTGTTCAAGTAGATTTGACAAAACCATACTTTCCCAATTCCCTAATTTGCAACTATCACGATAACGAGCTTACAATTACCCCTAAGCCTGGAAAAGTGATAACTAAAATTATAATTCCAGGAACTGAAGTGGATTTGAACGGTAAATTTCCATCCAATTATGTAAAAGTGAAATTTTTTAGCGATGTGGACATTGTATTTATATCTGGTCTCTCTCCAGGTGATACACCCTTGTCACTCCATTTTGTGATTAACAAAACTCAGAACACGGCTTATCAATTCCACCAGGTGGAAAAAATAGATTCATCATTTAAGACAAAAGAACTCGACTATAACAAAAATGGGATACCGGTATCGATTGAAATCAATGTTTTATCCCAAGTAATAAGCCATATTGGCAATACCACGTTATTTAGCGGTGAAGTTACGGATACAATATTTTTTTGCACATCATTAGGGAAAGTGGATGAGCTTAAAATAGACACTTTTAGAATCGAAGCACAAGATAATTGTTTGGCCAACTTTTTTATGTATCTCAAAGACAAATCACTCTTAATTTCTGTGACTATGGACAAAATGGGGTTAATGAATATAAAGAGCTTTATGCACATAATTAGGGGAAATTCATCATCGTTTCGTTTAATACCTCCTGATAAATCAAAAAATATTATAAGTGAATTAAACCACCAATTGTATTCAAATGATAGTGATACATTTGAAAAGACATTATTTGTGGACGTGAAGAATGCTAAAGCATCACCTGGGATCAAAATTACTCACTTACCCGATAAATCCTTGTTGTATACAGTGGATAGCACTCTATTTGAGGATAATAAAAAGTCTTACATCTCTAGCGTCAAATTTGGATCTCATCGTTACAAACTCAAACCGGGCTGGGCGCAAATTGGGGTATATACCCTCAACAACTCAGAGACCCTTGTTATCATAGACGAAATGGAATCTGCCGATGCAGGTGTCTCTAGAACAATTTTTTCAATCCCACACGTAACTACATCTTCTATTTTGTCCAAATCGACCAAAGTAGACTGGGATAATCCAATACTTATGAACCATTTAAAAATAACACCGGGAAATGTGAACAGTAACCCTACAGACTATCATTTAAGTCACGTAATGAATTTTGTGATGACCGATCCACGGGGGTTGGCGGGGGTTATTACAAAATTGGACTTTGGCAATAATAGCACAATTTATCTACCAGTTATGGGTTCGGGTATTATAATTGGAGATGTCGTGTACCACGAAATGGTTGACAAATGGCATGAGAGTTACATATTTACATTGGTAAAACTTACAAAATCAAACGAAAATACGTCGACATTAACCATATATAGATTATCTATAGATAAGGTCAAAGTAATATCTTATAATATTGTGGATGAAGTAGATTGCAGTTATATTGGAGATATAATTTATGAATCAAACACTGCGGATAAATTGCTGGAGCCTTTGGTAGTGGATTTGGATTTGAAAAATATAGACAAAAATATATTCCTCGTTAAAAACGAGGCGAATTTGAATACTGTGACTCCAACAAAACACACAGATGAAGCATATTACAATGGAAGAAAGTACAAAATTGGTACTGTAAAACTTGCAGATGGTCTAAATGATAAGGGATACCCTCGGTACTCCGAAAAAAAAGTCGATTTCACCGAGGACAAAATAAGCATACTTTCCTTGGTGGACAATGTATGGCTCTCCGAAGTGTATGAGAAATCGAATGGGGAATTTAAATTTGTGTCAAAAGATCCCTTGGATGATTTATTGGGATTGGAAAATTTACAACCCAGGAAAGGCATGCAATATATTACGCTAGAGATGGAAAATGACAGAAGCATAAATTTTCTCAGGCTAAAGGAAAGTTTCTACTATTGCGGGAAAAACGTAACAATAAAATCGGCCTATGCGTACGCCATGCTAATAAACAATGGAAATTATAATACCTCCTTGTGGTTTTATCAAGTTAACCCTAACCGTGATGGTGAGGTTAAAATCCTCCAGTGTAATAACGTACCTTTTATCAACCCAAAATTTAACACTAGTTGGGTTGACTCATCGCACGTTTTAAATATGGAAATGGCAAAACAGATCCAAAATTCAAAACTTTTATACGCAAAACTTTCCACTTTAAATATTGATTTGGATTTTCTTCCAACTGGCGTAATAAAGGCACATAATGACAACCTAACTGTATACACCTGCCCCAACAGAAGCATAGGTAATGTTGCATTTGGAAATGTTAACTTATCCGTAAATTCTATCTTTACCAGGGTATTTGTCAACATTTCTGACTCTGGCCGTTTTGTGCTGGTAGAGTCGTATAAAGAAGGCGGCACTGGTATTGTCATCGATGCATTTAAGGAGAATGAATATGCCAGAGGATGCTATACCAAAATTAACCTCAGCGAATTGGAAGGCCAGTTGGAGCATATGATTGGGCCTTATAGCTTTGAGACTGGTTCCACTAGCACCTACGGACTGGTCTTCCCGCGGTGATGCCTAGCCACTCGACGCCATAGCAACATGTTATACTATTTTTTAAAGTTCTTGACAATTCATGCTACTAAATATGGAAAATAACTAAATAAAAGCCTAACCCAAGCAGGTATAGAACAGTAACGTGTAATATAGAAGGGGGATATATACTATAGGAGGCGCGAATCGTACATACTTATTATTTTCTATTTTAGGAAACCTTTTGAGGTTAAATAACTAAGCTTTTGCACTAGTGTCAAATTTGAAACAGTTAATTTTTCACCTATGTTTAAAATTCAACACCATTGCATGCGGTGTGCTGTGCCCAACACGGAGTGTGGTGTATGGAGCATAACCCAGAGCGTTCAAATGTAGTTTAAAAATGAAGTTTAAAATCTATATCACATTGTTATCGCTCCTATATGCTGAAACAATCAGAGCTACTAATGTATTTTACGATACAAATGGAGTAAATGTGCCTCCCGGTGTGGTCCATGAGAACAAGTTTGGCATTGATATATACACCTCATCCACGAATAATTATGATTCTGTCATTTTTTTTGGTAGCAAATTATCTACAAAATCTAATTGGCATATCAGGGAACTAGTGATTTTTAAGGTCAAATTCACCACATACATAAAAATTGTCACCGTTGACTTAAAGAATAGATTCACCATTAACTACTATGCACATGAAAAAAACAAACTGTCTAATATCAGTGTAGATAAGATGCTCTCAGCCATGCGCCAGTTTCAGGAGATGAATGACATCGCCGACGACTTTATGGATAGGATTATTAGAGGGATACCTTCTCATCCGACACCTGGAGTAAATAGAGAAAATCAACTACTTGTGATAGACGGACACGCGACACAAACCACAAATTCTACGGATTTGAGAGGCAGCAGTTATGACAAATCTATAGGAAAAACCCCAGGGTCGTCAATTCAAACAGCTTCTAATACTGGCATTGACGTTGACCATGGTGATGGAATCAGGGCTGTATCCACGAAAGCTTCTCCTCTCCCCCCTTCTTCAATATCAGATTTGGAATCGAAAAACTCTAGGTTAGACACAAAGTCTGAACATATGTACCAATTAACAGGACAATTTCGCCAGGTGAAGAAGATAGAAATAGACGCCAAGTTACCTAAGGTGGTTTTGGACTCCAAATTTGGCCTTCAAGGAGTGACTATGGATAACCAACACAAAGACTATGTGCTTTATATGGTGGAAGGCGGGTTCGACCCAAAGTTTCATATAAATCAGATAAGTTTTGGACCTCTGATAATCGACTACACTGAGGATCATTTCGTGAGTTTGATAGTCATGAATGAGGGAGACCGACATATCGAAGTTGTATCGCTACACAATCAGGGCTTATATACTATGATTTATAGTGGACAGAATTACGAACTAGATCTAGACATCCCTAGGTGTAAAGAGATTCCGATGCCCATTGAAGGCAAATATATGTTATTAGACATTATCAATCCCGACCTAACTAATAATAATAAGATTGTGAGGGTGGATGTGTACCCTACTTACTTGTTATATAATATAGCTGATAATGACACAATAATCGATGTCAGATGTCGTAACGTGGACGTTTATTTGGGAATTGAGGAAAAGGAGAGGCAGATTCATGTGCAAATGAATGGAAGGAATGTATACAATGTGACAATTACATCGGTTATAGATGGCGATGTGATCGTCCGATCTTTTGAAAAGGATGGTTCCAGATTTGTCTTCACTGATCAATCATAATTCTGTTAGCAGTGATTTTTACAGTGCTATTTTTGGCAATGCAATTTGAATTGGCTATATACCAACTAATGGCAGAGGATGCCCATTAATTATAACAAACAATGATGAGAAATTAATATACTCATGGGTATCCTGTTATAGTTCACAATAAATATAACAATGAGACTATTCCACATCCGAATCAGGGATATCTGATTCGCCTTCGTAGATCAAGGCGTCTTTTGACTACGTAAATGGGCGATTTACTGGCTGCCAAAACTGGAGAGTCTCGTCTTGAGCCGCGGAAATAACCATCTAAATTGGTTATAAATTACGTATTTAGTTGAGTCATGGCAGCTCCAAGTAAAATCTGTAATAGCATCTTGATGCCCTGTATGGTTGAAAACTAATTCTTCTGGGCAATCTTCAGAGTCGTCGTCTGATAATTCCAATCCTGCATTGTCCATATTGAATATTTGCACTGTACCGTCCTCGGATGCAGTTGCCAGTATAGACTTTTCATGCTGGTTAAATTCCACACGAATGATCTGGGTAATTGGATTCGTTACTGGCGATTCGTGTGCTTTGATCATATAAGATGGCGTGGATGTGTTGCGTATGTCCCAAAAATGAATATCTCCAGTGTTTGACCCCGTTGCCACGAGTTTGCTGTTGAATTTGGTAGCGGCAATTGTATTGATGGCTATTTTTCCAGTCTCATTTTCGATCTTTCCAACGACGGATTTACATCTTTCATCGATACTTAATAATAATAAGAGTGCTTACAAAAGTAATAAGCCGTCCTCCGTAGCTGCAGCAATACAATTTTCGAACGTATGTACTAGTGAATTTATGCCGCTTCCATGTTTGTATTCACATGTGACGGCTAAATGATGATTAAGATACAATTAGAATTTAAATCCCAAACTTTAAGGGTACCGTCATTAAAGGAGCCCATTACATTTGGCCTGTCGTTATAGAAATTCAGGCCAAACCTGCATATATATTGTTGATTACCCTTCCTCTGTAGATCCGTTTAATTGTGCGGTTTGTTCATAATTAGATAATTTATATAGGGTAACTTTTTAAATATATGATTACCTAGGCCAGAGTTGTTTTGTGTTGCTAGGATGCCTATATCTATAGATGAAGCTTTGAGTCTGTATTAGGAGTGTTATTAACCTGTTAACTTCACCTTGGTGCGGGATTTTGGCAATTTGTGAGCAAATTCCTTCATTTTCAATTTCTGGCACAGGAAACCCATCATAATCTACGTCACACACTTCTACATTGTAGAATATGTCAAGGAGAGTGACTACCTGCACAATTGGAGTAGCATTTAAGTTTTTCATCTAATGCTTCTGAAGGCAACAATGCCTAGGTAACTATTGGATTACCCGGTAGATCATGATAAAATTCTGTTCACCTTCTGGGGCATTGGATCCTGTTGCAATAAACTGATGGCAAATGCCATCGAGGCTGAATTAAGGGGATATCACTTTTTTGGCAGGGGGAGAGGGAGAGATTCCAAGCTAAGTACTTGAGTTGGTGTGTTGCAGGATGCGATAAAGTCATATAGAACCTTTGTGTTCATTATCCAGTTCTTCCTCTCCATCAGCTTAATGTCCTGGTCAGCTTGCATCTTTAATCTTAATACAAGTGTTTGCCACACATTATCTGACCATATACATAATTTAAGTTTTTTCCCACAATTTCAATCTATAAGCTATTTACAATCAGTGTTCCACTTTAGCAACTACTGTTTAATTTGTAACACATAATTACATTGGCACCACATAATTACCACTTAATTGTTTAACAACTTACTCGATTACATATCAGATTTTATATCATCTGCACAATTTTTAATTACATATATAACATATTCAGTGCCTAAGGCTCATTAAATTGTTTTTCTTTAACATTCACCTCACTGTATTGCTGAATTTGAATTAACTATCCCTTCATTCGTTATGAAATACAGTAATATATAGAATATGCACATGATTATACACATACACTACATATGTATTGCGATTACTAAAATTCATTTGCGATACTCTGTGTTACACACGAACTTTCTTAAAAGATTAAAAATTATTGGATGGGATATAAAAGACAAACAATTCAAAGCTACCCCCATGCCCTAAAACTGCGATATGAATATACATTTCTGGCGCAGAATAATCACCCCTCAATATAATAGCTTTGGGTCTCATTATCAACCTTGTTTGGCATAACTGTAACAAACTATCTCCATTTATCGCCCATACCTTGAGTGCCAGATCCCAGCCCGCGGTAAAAATATACCCACCATGACAGCTAATACATCTGATAGAATTGGTAAGTCGTGTTGCAAATTTCACCGAAAAAGTGCTTGCATCTGTAACAATTAGCTGTTCATCATCTCCACAAGTAACTATGTAGTTGCCAGTTATAGCAATGCAATTTATACCGTTCTGATGCACTCTAATCGCATATTCAGTATAGTCGTTGATGTTGCCATCGACAAAGTTTATGGTTCTGATAAAACCCCTGCTGGTGCCAACAATAACACCTGTAACTGTTGATACAAGAGATAATGGCGTGCATTCCAAAGTAAACTTCTTTACGAGTTCCATTACAACTGGGCAATGGGATATTTTATACACGTTTATTGTAGAATTTGACAACCCACATATCAACTGCATCTCATGATTACCAATTAAAGGTACCATAGCGTTTACCCTAACACGTAACAATTCAGTGCCATCCGATATAAGTGAGCAGGCCTGTTCCACTAGATGCTGATCGTATAATTTAATAATACCAGCACCACCTACCGCAATAAATTCATCCATGCTACACATACACCTAATAGGACATGGAAAGGCCACGGCCTTCTGTACCTTGACTGGCCTAGAGGCCAGGGGCACTAGGTACTTTACTTGACCCCCCTGCTTCGAAACCCAGTCGTCATCACCACTGTAGAAATGACTTCCATCGGCCCACGGTGGCGATTGAATGGACAACAAGCGTATATAACCATCCCTGCCACCGACTACCAGTTTATCCACTGATACTGATCCACCATTGGCCCATAGACCAGAATACAAGTCTCCATAAGGGAACCAAGGATTGATCGAATAAGCCTCAGCTTGACAGATATACATTCTCAGGACTCCTCCAACTGCATAGGCAAGCGTGCTACCGTTGTTGGTAGTTGTCAAATGCAAAGGTCTCCTAGGCCCACCACAATCGTGGCTCCATAACTCAACCTTATCGTCGATATTATAATATACTGCAGTTGTACCCCTGAACCCCAAAGCATGCATACAATTGTCAATTGTTATACTGTATATGTGTTGTAAATGTTCGATCTTCATACTGTTTATTTGTTGGAGTTCTAAGGTCCATTGAGAAATGATGCCATCAGTGCTGCTAGTGTATATATTACTTCTGTGGCAGTTTATACAGGTAATTTTTTCATTATGTGCCTTTATACGTCTCATTTTTGATACTTCCCCGTGATATATGTTACCAAATTCGTCACCTAATATTGCGATTGTTGGGTTCGTGGATAATATAAGTCCTGATGTTAATTTACCATAGCGTTTTACAAATGGTAATTTGAATGACTCTACATATGCGTATTTCCCATAAGAGTCTAGTTTATCAAGTTTAATACAGGCCAAATTGCCCAAGTTGTCAACGCATATAACCTGCTTATCATCGCCCTTAACCTTAGGGGGAAGGTAGATGTTTCCAACCCTATGTTGAAAACACTTGAACGCCTTATAATCCATTCCTGTACAATCGGAATCATCGTATGTTATTGAAAAAATATGTATTTGTCCATACAAATCTCCAACAAAAATCCTGTCAAACCCAACACTTATAACAGATGATACGAATCCGCTTCCTTCGTTCCAATCTACAACTGAATCCTCTCCGTTTGAATAACTGTTGAATATGGAATGATTATTAAACATTGTCAATTGGCATAGATATTCCAAAGTTTTAAATATGCCGCCCAATTTATCAACATTCTCGATAATCAAACTTGTAAATTTTTCCTCGTCATCACCGGCATAAGCTACATTACCAATGGAATCAACTTCCTCAGCAACATACGTCAAATCTTCATCACAAGATCGCTGTAGCCTGATTATTACGCCCTTAAATTTGTCCACTGTTTTCCTGAATCTATCATTAAGCAATTTTATCGGTATATTATCTGTGATCTTTCTGTACGAATTCAGATCACTCCTTAGTTTTGAAAGCTTTCTCCAAACCTTTCCAACCGCAACTCCACCTAAATCGTTATTTTTAGATATTCTAGTGATATATTTTGGCACAGACAATTTCTTAATTCTATCACCAATTCTAGAGTAAACCTGGCCATTATTGGTCAATATATACATTATTTCATCGTGATTACAAATACATTTAATCCAATCGTCACCACTATCTGCTATTTCATATTCATCCATTTTAACCTGATTATCTATACTCTTTATGCGCAAATTGCCATCCTGTGAGCCAAAGGAAACCCACTCATTAAAAGTTGATAAATTTGTTATGGGCGTTGGGTCCCTTGTAGAGTGTGTTTGCAGTAATTTTCCTTCAATATCCCAAAAATAAATCTTCCCACTGGAATCACATGTGATGATCATTTGTTTGCCTGAACTTTCAATGGCTATACAATCCCACACTTTACCCGGATGGTCTAACACCGCTTTGGCATTCAATTCTGGATTAGACCAAATAATAACACTCCTATCTTCACTGGCAGTAAGAAGGTATTTACCATTGAAAATGAATTTACTCCTAAATACAATGCCCCTATGTACGCTTTTAGTAGAACCACCTTCCACAATATCGATGTTATTTAGTGACAAAGTAAATTGTTTAATATAGTTGATTGTTGTAAAAATTAGATCCACCTCATTAGGAAATATGTTAATTGCAAGTGAAGTTGCTAGGCAAAATTTTTTACCTGGAAATGATCCAATTAATTGTAACTTTGGAAATTTTAGTAGGGAAATAGATAAATCTGACATCCCTATAACCACCAATTCACCAACTTTCCTAAAATTCAATAACCAAAACTCACATTTATATTTATTGAATTCATAATCGTTCAATGATATTGTTGTGATTGTTTGTATACCCGAAATAATTAAATATCCAGCATACATACCAGTGTCATTGTCATCATTTGTGGGATGGTATGAAATTTTTAGTATAGTAGAGCTGAGCGGTTTAAGTGTAAGCGTATTTAACCATTCGATGCCTTTGTACTCGTAGAATCTGATCAAATTACCAGAAGCAAGTACCAAACACGAGCGACTTAGCCAACAATGATCATTGACCGCATAGCTACCGCAGATATATTTTATCATAACGCACTCATCCACTAACACATATTATATATTTACTACATTTATCATGACTACCTGCAATATCTACAATAACTGTGGTGACATGTCCACACTTGTGGTGTAGGTGCATGGGTGATAAAAATTAGGCGATAAAATCTGTGTAAATATATTCAAAAAATGTCATCTACGGTTGCTACCGGCCTTAGGCTTTGGTTTGACGTATTCCTCCCTCAACTGAACGATCTGCAGCGTCCTGCTGCTGCTGCTCATCAGATTTCTGTTCAAGCCCTAAATGACATAACTAATACCTTATGCCAATCATAGGAAGTGGCATAGGCCAAAAAGTTGTGCTCGGAATTGAATTTAACATCCACAATTGGAGAATCCATAGTGTTGAACATCTTGACTCTTGTCTTATTCTCTTTGTCCCAAATGGTGAAATTGCCATCTCCTCCCTTGAAGATAAATTAAGGACTTACCCCTGTTACAAAAGTGCCATATTTACCATAGAAGTCTATACCATTAACGGGGTAAACATAAGTGCCCTTTCCATTTAGATCTGTGCGGTGGCATTTGAATGAAAAGTTGCGCCCTCTTCGTGAGTTATGTTATTTACAAAACAATCATTTGTTTCAAAAATCAAATTGGTGAAGGGGTATGGATAATAAATTGTTTATTAAAGAATAAATGCTTTGATATAAAAATCCCCATAAATATTTATAGAACCTCAAAAAAAAATTTTTTTTAATGTAATAAACGGATTGTTTACCTGTGAGAAGGTGAAAAATAGTTGACAACACACCTCCCTCCTATGCTAGTAAATCCAGCGCCAGATTCATCTCCAACTTCAGGAAATAGGGCCAGTGCTCTAACTTGGGTGCGAAGTGATGAATCTAGGGGGATCGTGTTTGTATCATTTAGATTGTTTACATTCCAATAGTTTGCCCTGAGTTTACTATCAGCTGTGCAAATAATGTTAGATTTGAAATCCATTGCGAAGATCTTGGAGTTCAACATTCTGCTCCATGCTGGATTTTGCTGTCTCATGTCCCATATAGCAACCATTCCATCCCAGCCGCCTAAACAATTATTTTGGTACAATCAATAAAACAGCTCTTATAAACATATATTATGTAACAAATATTAAGTAAATATCAAAAAATTATCTGAAATTTCATGAAATAAAAATACTTACCAGTAATAACAGCATTCTGCTGGGGAAAGTGATAAACTCCAATTACCGGTTTTTGATGCTAACTGAAACAAAAATTACTTGACCAACAATTACTCCCGCCTGGTTACCACTGGTCAGATCAAACGCCCTAACAGTATTATCACATGAGCCCGCGAATAGTTTTGTGTTATCCTACATGAATACATCATTATAGTTATTTAAAAATGCGTTGTCCATTAGTTTGTTTGATATCAATAAAATCAATTGGCAAACAATTCACAAACACATCTCTGTAAAATCGTAGGACATTTAACAATGTTTTACACTGTAATATGTTCATATACTTACTTGTGAAAAGCCTATGGAAAGTATAGGGGCGTTGGACATATAAGAAACTTTAAATGTGGAGCTTAAATTAGATCCGAATGAGCTGGAAATTTGCCAGACTCTTAGCGTCTTATCCCAACTTCCGGCTGCGATGAAAAGGGAGTTTGGCGGGTTGGACTAGATTAATCTACAAATACCCATCTAATACTAGAAATTGAATCATCAGGTATGTTGGTAAGGCAAAGTGGTTTGGGATTATCACCCAAATTACGATTATACGCCATTATTCCCCACCACACTCAGCATCTGCTTATCCGCATACGTACCCTTAGCAACTTCTTCCTCTCCCTAGATAGGCTTGACGGTTCAACTTCATCATCTTCATCCGAAACAATCATATCAGCTTTGGCAGCCAATTTTGAAAGGGATGATCGTGCCCTTTTACTTTCCTAGGTCAATCATTAGTCACATATATAACTTCTTTCGCCAATATGTGTAGTTATCCGATGAAGATAACATATGTCATTTTACTGTATTTAAACGTGTATTAATAGGCAAACTCACTAGTACATTCACATATGAATGTATAATATACTAGAGCCGTACCTTATGTTCTAGTTGATCTACAATTAGGGCTTGCCTCCATAAATCAACCAAAAAATCAATTTTTTTGAGGGTAAACAATTCAATTTGCGATAGCCTTTTCCCTATTTTGGAAAAGAACCTCTCCCATTCCATCATATCTTCCTCGGAAATAAGACTGATACAGGTTCCTGTGTTAATTATATATTATCATTTTTGAATTTAAAATGTATTTTAATTTTTACGATCATCTTACCACATCTCCCTGCCCTTGCCGTTCTCCCACTCTTATGAATCAGCAGTTCCGCATTTGCGGGAGGATGGAATTGGATAACAATGTCAACAAAAGGCAAATCAATTCCTCTAGCAGCAACGTCAGTAGCAAATAGAATCCCTTTTTTTGACTGTTCAAAATTATCAAGATTTTTAATTCTAGACCTCTGCTGCAGCTTAGAGTGTATGCTTGTGATTGTGTCCGTGCCAAAGCTGGTTTTGAGCTTACCTTGCTGAAACAACAATCTGAATGAGTGCTAAATTACTTGAAAATGGAATAAAGTCTTTTTACATGTGATATTGTCTTCATGAAGACAATAATTTTCATATTATTTCCCATTAAATAGGTTAAAATTACGTGAAACAGTGTAAATTCTTTATCACTATATTTCATGTTAATTTTTCGAAAAACAAGCTTATCAGGCAAAATTTTACCTTCTACTTTACATAAAATTGGATTTTTTAACTTGAAAAGCTTGGATATCTTGGAATACTCGGAAGGGATGGTCGCAGAGCATAGTATCTTTGTGACATTCCCAGCCTTTAGTAGAATCTTTAATATCTTTTCAAAATCCTTCATATTCGTGTTATCAACAAATCTATCTGCTTCATCAAACACTAGAATTTGCAATTTTAAATTCTTAATCGATTCTTCTGTTCCCATCATATCGGCTAATCTCCCCGGTGTTGCGACGATAATGTTAAAGGGTGAAGATAAGAGCCTTTTTTGCTTATCCACAGAAAATCCACCTACAATACAAACGACTCTCAATTTAGTATATTTAATGAGTGATTTGATAACCTTGTACACTTGCACAGCCAGTTCTCTAGTTGGAACCAAAACTATCCCATGTTTCTGTATCACAATCTATTCTTATTTATTATTAGTGCTAACATTACTTACGTTGTCAACTAATTTGATTGCCAAATTGAGCGCGTATGCAATTGTCTTTCCGGAACCCTAAATTAATGAATTATTTACAGTTTCTGCAGAGTAAATAATGTCACTATCAGTTTCCAGTGCTTTTAGCGCCAACTTCTGTATCTCAGTAGGTACAAAATGTCCCATAACGTACAATGATGATAGTAATTCATTAGACAATTGATAACACGCAGACCAACTACCCATTTTAGATTGAACTGCATTTAAATAAACTTCATCTTCGACATTTACAGGATTCCTTCTGGAAATCTTAACTTTTTTAATTTTAGGTTTGGGGTATTCGTCATGACAAAATTCTTCAAATAGCACTAACCCCTCAGAGGCGCTGTCATTCGCCAACTCAACAGGCCGCCACATGCCCATATGCTAGATCGTACGGGGGGCAAGGCGCACTAGTGTCTGGCGGTTGGAGGGGGTACCCTGAAAATCTAGGAAGACTGTACCCACAGCAGTGGACATAAAAGTAATTGATGCGAGTTTTGGGCAGAACTAGTAGGAGTGCCGGCAGCCAGTTGTCCAAACTTGCCGCTGCCACTTCATTGGTGGAATCTCGATACCCTCTCACCGAAAACACCTTTAGAGAATATGGCATTAAGGAAGGGTTATTGCCAAAGCATTTAACGCTGTCTAATGTTGCACCCTTTAACCAGGCGAATGTTTACTTGGAGAGTCCTCTGCATTTTAGCATGAATGATTGCGGCAAAGTAGCAAAGTTTGATACGGAAGAACTGAATAGATATCTCCCAGAGGGCCTTTGCGGAGAATTGACAAAAGATATGACTATGTTACCGGAAAACCAGCCTTTGGGAATAGTGAGTAGAAAGACCACAATGGACCTAATATCACAACTCTCACAGTATCAAGCGAGTGTATCAATTGCAGCTAATGGTTTTCTACTGGACGGCAAAAGGGGCTCAGGGAAAGTAGGAAAATAATTATTTAGAGTTCAATACTTAATCATGTTGTTCTATGGGCTAGACAAAATGGTTGGTTGGTTATTTTTGAACCGGATGTGTCGCGTTATTGTCGAGAAATTGGAGAGATTAAGCGATCAAACGCGAACATTTTCATTCAGGTAACTTCCCTTTGTGTTGGAAAATATTTTTTTCATATTATTGATTTTAGTGATAATATAGAGTGACTTTGCTGCAAATTTATTGGCACGGATTAAGGAATCGAATGGGGAATTGTTAAAAAAAATACCGCTAAATAGCAAAATATTCGGATTAACTTCACTCGATGGTTCTAACGTCAGATACGCCCGTAGAGCTTTTGATCCGTTAATCCAAAAAATCATCGCACAAGACCTAGAAGATTTTCAGGGCGACATTGACCTAGAACGGCTGAGATTGTGGCATAAGTATCGCAATGATTTCAAATTACCCTCTATAAAGTAGCTCCTAACTCATCTAGAATGCACCTGCAACCAAATACGCTACTTGATATCGCAGAATTTGGCGCCTCAAACCCACCGTTAGCTAATCAGGCGTTGTATGAATTGTTTGAGCAACTAAAGCAACAGACATATTATCCATTGCTAATAGCAATCGACAAGTGGAATGAATGTTTTCCTGTATCTGAATACTTATCCGTCAAGTATCAGGGTACAAAGTACCATGGCTGGATTCCAGGTTACAATCTTTCCATACCCAGGCTATTTTGCCGATGGGATGGGTCTAGCTACAGGAGAGGTATCAAACTATTTATAAAGGGCTTAAAATTGTTGCCACAAGCTGGAACCGTTACAAACGACGTAAATTTAACCCGTTGTTATTGGGGATACGTACCAACGAGATACGTACTGTTAGAAACTTCACACCTATGGAGTTTGGGAATTACGTTGCAAATATGCATTTTAACGGCACTTTACACGATTTTCCCCCGGATAAGGTGCCTTACTACTACATGATGTCAGGTAATTCTATACTAATGTAGATGGGAACGGATTTGAGGCACGGCGACTACTTGCACTGCTTTACTAGACCAGCATTATTGCATGCAAAATTCTAAATTCTTGGTTATATATTAGTGTTTAAAACGTTATTATATCAATTTTCGGACAGATAATCCATAAGGAACGGGTGTGACATAGCCTGTTCTGGGATGGGACGCTTGTACTGATCCATTTCCAAGAGATATTCAATGAAATCGGCAAATTTTTTGTGTACAGGTAGCACTAATTTGGATACTGGTACACAATCCTTTACACGCCTCAATGATGATGAACTCTTAGCTCCATTTGGCCAGTTTAGGCCCGTGCAATCGCGATTTAAGTACTTACTACCTGATGTCTTACTGGCGTCTTTGATTACATTGGCTGGAAGTCGTCCAATGGTGGATTCCTACTTTAACACATTCATGTTAAACAGATAAACAAGAATATGACAATGCCGCTGTTTTTAGTTGAATATAAATTTACAGCTTTAATCATAAATAGACAACACCTATATATAGGACACAGGAAACACAAATTTGCATTCCTTCAGCATGAAAAAATTGATCATAGTAACTTACAATCATAGCTAGATGCTCCAAGTGATCGTGTGTGCCAAAAAGTAACTTCCCTGTGTAGAGCTCAATTAGAATACAACCTAGCGACCAAACGTCACTGGCGAACGACCATCCTATATCCAGAATAACCTCAGGAGACCTGTATTGTCTAGTGTTGATCAATGGGCTGTGGTATTCGTCCACGTATATTGCACTCCCAAAGTCTATAATTTTGACATCCGCCGAGCAAGGCCTCTTAGTGAAACCCCTAGAGAATGATGATCTGGGATCCCTGCAAATTTCATACTCATCCGAACGGCATGTAAACAAAATGTTCTCAGGCTAGTTGTGTGTTGATATACCTTCAAATCGGTGTGAACAATCTTTACTTTTCTGAGGAATGCCAAACTTTGTAAAGTCTGTCTTGCAATTTCTTGGATATCGCGGATAAAGTATCCCTTGAAATTGTTTTGTACCAAAAAATCGTACAACGAAGATCCCAAAACTTCGAACACAAGGCAAATATGTCGTCCATGGTGGAAGATATCGTGCAAAACAACACATTTGCTATTGCCTTCTGGGTCTATTTTTTTTATGTCAAAAAGAAGATTAGCTTCTATTTTTGCGGAACTCGCATATTTTTCAACGTCCCTAACAACCTAACTATTAGAACTCATATTGGCGATTTACAAAACATAATATTATGCTTCGTAAATAGCAATCTAAAAAATTTCGCTGATATATACCTTAATAGCCACGTTCCGGTTTGTTTTCTTATCTTGACAATATAAAACCCTACCAAAAGTTCCGTCACCCATTTTGTGTTTAACAATGTACCTTCCGTCGAGCTCCATACCCTCATCCCTAAGATTATTTTTGTCTCGCAAGATACTGGCGTTTGCCATTATAAAAAGTGAAAGATGGAGCATGAATTACCATTTGAAGTGGTTGATCTGGTCCCTGTCATCAGACTCTTTTTTAGTCTGGTGAGAATCACCGCTGTTGCCACCTCTCCTATGGCGATTATAATACTTGTGGCGGTAAGGGGAATGCCTGTACCTGGATCTACTGGGTTTTTGGCGGTAGTCCCTGCGTCGATAGGGGCTGTATCTGCGAACAATGTCCCTCCTGCGGTAGCCCATAGACCTATTATATCTCCCATGGGTGAGATATCTGGTATGGCCATTGTATCTACTACGGTAGTTGTGATTGGAGTGCTTTGAGCTTTTGTATGGGTCCATGGGCATGTTTCTACATGTGCGATAATCAAGTAGTATTATAAGGACAAAGAAGATTGTTTGCAAATGGCTGAAAATATGTGCCACAAAGGAGTCTTGACCTATTGATTAAACAAATCTGAGTTATTCAGTGGCGCACAAATCACTGTATATTCGCAATTAAAGTGGCTAGGAAAGAGCTGGTACGCTAGTACACTATTTGTGTAACATCTACATTATGGTCAGTTTAAACCATTCCAAAGACTATAATTATTGCGATTTTGCGTACAAAAATTCCATTGCCAAGATTGCTCATCCACTATGTATGTTGTATGCATATAATAGCCAACGCTGGCAAATAGTGCTGTTGTTAAGTAGTGCTTGACTATGGTTGTGTGGGACCGTATGTTGGTTGACTCAGCCTTGGCATGTGTATTTGAGATACTAAACTATTCCACCAGGAAAGAGATTGAATGTAGAATTAGAAACACAATAGGTGTTACCAAATCCAATGTTAGCAAGCATGGCAAGGATTTGGTTGAGGAGGAATTAGATAGTACATTGTGTAAATTTGATTTGGAGCGATTGCTGCCAAAAATTGCAGAAAACGCCTACAATTCATATACTTCAATTCTCAAATCTCATTCAGATGGTTTAACGATTGTTGGTGACACTAAAACTTTTTTGATGTGGCGCGTTTTCAGACAATCCATAATACATTTAATACACACAAAAGTCTGCAATAGATTCAAAAATAAAGTAAAAAGCACGCTAACCGATCCCAGCTTATATGCAGACCCTAGCATATCATTTAAAAGTTACCTAACTAACCAAACACTTTCACATTTGATGAGTAAAGGTTATGCTACGCAACAATTGAACTGTGATTTATATCCTGTATATGAAAGGCTGTCTGTTATGGATTTTGAGGGCAAATTTACCGACCTTTCTGGTGTAAACCCTGCTTTCCATTGCACCCATGTCATTCTCACCAAAAAGGAATCGTCCAAAGTAATAATTATTAACATAGATTTTACATAACCCTATAAACCTTTTATACAGCATTCCCTATCAGCTTAACCGAGATTGTGCACTAAATTTACAGGTGGATATTTTAAAATATTTTTGTTAAAATTAATACAATAATTCATTTAGGCCGCCACCTCTATCACGGCCCTGTCAATCAACTCCAAATTTACCATCAAATTACACAAAGATCCAGAGTAACTTTTACATTATTTAGCAATGTTACTGCGTTTATTGTTGTGTCTAAAAATAATCGTCCGATAACTCTTCGCTTCGGTGGATGTTCGTGTACAGTAGCAAACTCTTTAATACTTGTAAAAGGCATAGAGTATGGAATTTCTATAAGTGACTCCAATGCTTATCTTTTGGCAGCATTCCTCCTTTCATTTAATATCAAATGACAAATGGATATGGCGGTGCTAGATTACTTTGCGCCGCTTCTTAATTTTTATCCTTTTGTTCTTGTAGTGAGTCCATAATATCCCGGCATCCCATTTTCGGATACCAATTTTGCCTATTATTTGCGCATATTGTCTCCTTCTAGTCTCATCCTTACTAGTAAGTTCATATACAATATTTTGATAGCCTAGTGGAAATGTAATAATTGTATTCTGTGGAATAACTAGTGGAAATTTATTGGCAATTAGTAAATGCGCGATATGTTTAATTGGGCTCGCCGATTTAAAACAATTTAAAGACATTGATACAAGATAAACAATTTTTTTCTAATATTAATGTCTCATTAACCTAGAAACCACTAGAATTAGCATTGATATATCACAAGCTGCTTAACCCTATAATTACTGCAAACTTTCACTAGTTGCATAATCATGCGTTACGGAGAAATGTGCCCAATTATGTTATTATTCTTGCCATATGTGTAGTGTAGTCTATCTAGGCAGGGAAGGCCCAACAATCTACTAGCCTAAAACTATTAGACCCAGGTGCCACTTCAGTCCAAAGCTCGCCATACCAAATGTGCGTCGAATAATTTTCAATCCTTACGTGCTTGAGCGCGTTGACCTTGTATGCCCAAATTAACCTCTTCGAGTGTCCGGCGAAACCTACAACTATGTCGCCGAATTTAACTCTACTTATCTGCACGCGAGAACCCGTTATCTCAAAGTATTTAAGGGGATTGCCTACATGAGTTATAACAAATTTTCATTTTTATTAAAAAAAATGAAAATTTATAACATCAAAAGATAATGTACCTGGCATATCGACGACAAAGACTCCTTGAGGTATGCCTCTGATCCAATTGGGGTCGTTTATATCCAATTCTGTAGGTAACATTAAATTAATTGGAGTAATCGTCTCATTTGCAAATGGATTATTCGGCTCAGAATTAACGCTATCATGTATGTGCAAACTGATTTGTCTAAACATATTAACACCTGGCCCCCTTTCAAGATATTCTTTGGAAATCCACTTGCCATCGTGCAAAAACTCCACTGTTACACGGTACAACCCAGCTTCTTTGTATATCCAAATTATACAATTCCTAGAACCTGGCGGTATAGGTACATTTGTGTTACCAAACGAAACGCGATTCATCCTGAAAAAAATCACGTTTATCGTGAAGATAAACACCCGCTCCCCGTAACTCTTTATTCCTACTCCCATTGGTACGACCGTATTATCTAAATCCAGGATTATATGGCTTTCCCACCTCACAGGCATAGGAAGTTGTGGGCGCAAATTATGAGTGGGATTACGAAATACATAATAAGTATCCCCCCAAGGCACTACTACTCTATTTTGCGAACCTTCTGTGTTGGATGGCTGTTGTATGTGCGGTATATCCCGCCTATTATGTATTCTTTCTCCCTCACCATTTCTTGTATTATTCATACGATTTTCGCCGCTCGGTGCATTTGGTGTGTCTGTAGGAGCGCTTTGTGCCATATGATGGGAAAGCTCTATCATAGTGTGGATGGGACAATGGACGGGTAGTTGCATTGTCTGGGTATCCCTGTTGACAAAGCTTATGTCTCGGGAAATGGGTTGTCTGGCACTGGGTACTCGCAGTAATCTTCCCTCCTCATCCATCCCATAGCACCTAGTCACAGCAAATATTATCACATATATGCAAATCATTATGTCTGCATTAACCTGTGTCTGTATTAACCTAATGAACGGGCGGTAACAGCCGTGTCGCTAGCCTACAGCGCGCTAGGAAGCGGTTTTGCGTTTACTATGATAAATCGCCGTTGATTAGACGTATTTATAGAGGAGAATTAGGAGTTGAAATTGTAGTGGCGACAAAACATGTCTATAATCAGTGTTATTTTTGAATTTCATGTTCCAAGATGGGGAGGTGTACTTAAATGTGAAACTTGATTATCCTGGCCATTGAGGCAATGTCTAATTTTCTGGATTTTATTTCTATGTGATAGAATTTGGTACCTCTTGGACAGGAATCATGTATAATTTCTGCGTATCTATTGGCTTTCTTTAAATCATTGTCTAATTTGGTGGTAGTGCCGATTCCGTTTACCCCTAGATACACTGGGTAACTAGAATCTAACCTTGATATATTGCAATTAATAGTCTACATTTAGTGTACTCTAATCGCGCTAACTCCAAGTCTACTTTAGCGCCAGTTTACCATTCATTTTGGTGATATCTATTGAATTAAGCCTCTGTAGGCAATCATGTAACTGGATTAGTTGGCTACATATGGAGGTTATGGTCCTATCGAATCCTTCGTAACCCATGTGGCCATTACCACTAGTTAGGCATGGTGGATGGGTTTAGATTTGGAGAGGGTTAGTGGGGAAGCCAATGGCCTCAAAGTTGTGCCGTGCCCTGAGCATTCAGAAAAGGAACTTCTTTTCTAAATGTAGCCAGGTGCCTCTTGAAAAGTACATGTCAAATCCAAAGTTCCTTCCGCAGACTTGGAATCAGCCAACTACAGGTATCACTCTATCCTTACTCTTTGCTGTGTACATATATATATACATGTTCTCGCCTGTTAAATAATTGTGCAGACTATTCGAACTATTTTATTCAGAAATCTCAACCCTAGATAACGGCCTTAGGGTTGCTAGTGTAAAGACCCAGGATGAAACCGTCACTGTGGGCGTTTGGATTTACAGCGGTTCCAGGTACGAGACAGCTGAGACAAACGGCACAGCCCACTTTTTGGAGCACATGATTTTTAAGGTAATTTGCACATTACTAACGATTAATTTATGAAATATGGATGATTTAGGGCACTGAGAAGAGAACTAGAGTTCAGTTGGAGCGGCAGATTGAGGCCAAAGGCGCGCATTTAAATGCATATACCGCAAGGGAACAGACTGGGTTGGTTTTACAAATTATTTTGCCTATAATAACCAACTTTATTGCTAAATATTTATGTATCTGTTATTTTATGGCTAAATAATTTGCTTCTGTTATGGTTCCTAACCATTATACATTACCCAATTTTTATGTATGATGGATTGTAAAGTCTTGTATGTGTAATTTTCAGTTGGTTTATATAACTTTAACTATTATAATTAACAAATGAATAATATAGATACTATGCTAAATGCTTTGCCAAGGATACGACTTGGTGTATCGAATTACTGTCAGATATTTTGCAAAATAGTGTTATAGATCCGGGGCAAATGGAAACTGAGAAGCACGTTATACTCCGCGAAATGGAAGAGGTGGAAAAGTCCAAAGATGAAGTGATATTTGATAGATTACATATGACAGCTTTTAGGGATTCTTCTTTAGGGTTCACCATTTTGGGTCCAGAAGAAAACATTCGCAACATGAAACGACAGCACCTGATTGACTATATCAATGCAAATTATACTACTGACAGAATGGTATATTACAACCCATTTAGGTGTTGTGTGCCGTTGGCAATGTGGATCACAACAAACTGGTGGCTGATGCCAATACCTACATGTCAACTCTCAGGCGTGGAGATAAGAAGGAGAGGACTGAAGTTAAACCCTTTTTTGTAGGATCGGAGCTACTTAACAGGTAATCATCACAATACCCACTCAGAAATGATGACATGGGCCCTACTGCTCATGTTGCAGTTGCTTTTGAGGGCGTGCCCTGGGACTCTCCCGACGTAATCGCCTTCATGCTTATGCAATCGATAATAGGTACTTATAGGAAAGACGAGGGGATAATTCCTGGTATGGTCTGCTCACATATATTGCATTTGTGTATAAGCGATGTTTTGTTATGTATTGCATACTTTTGATTATTTAGGCAAAATATCTGGCAACAGGACTATACATGCAGTGGCGAACAGAATGACTGTTGGGTGTGCTGACATGTTTACTGCCTTTAATACTTGTTACAAGGATACTGGCCTATTCGGGTTTTATGCCCAGTGTGACGAAGTTGCTATTGACCATTGCATTGGGGAGCTTATGTTTGGCATCACTTCTCTCTCCTATAGCGTAAATACCCCTTTTATTTAGGTTACTGATGAGGAAGTGGAGAGGGCTAAGAAGCAGCTTCTCACCCAGTTCCTAGGTATGATGGATTCAACCTCTACTTTGGCTGAGGAGGTGGCTAGGCAGGTTTTGTAGGGTTTTAATAATTTCTAGGGTATACGGGAGGAGAATTCCACTCTCTGAATTCATTATAAGATTACAGGCAATCGACTCGGAGGAGATAAAGAGGGTGGCGTGGAAGTACCTGCATGATCAGGTATTTTTGCAGTAATGTAGGAGATCGCCGTAACGGCATTGGGACCTATTCACGGAATACCACCGCTGCACGATATCCGCCAGAAGACTTACTGGCTGAGATACTAACGCTATTTATATATTTTCGTTAGTTTACGCACCAATTATTAGCAGTAATAACTTTCGTTTAGATGCAATAAATATGTCTGTGTAATTGCGTATTTAGCCGATATGGCTGTGAGTAAGAAACTCCAAATAATAATTGGCGAGCGACCTGATATATTGCTGGTATACTATACCGGTGTATTTTTCTATTTTTGGCATATAACAATTTTACTAAGCATTTAAAAAAACCGTCAATAGACATATTTCGACATAATATGATTAATATGTTTGAACATTTTATTAGCATAGATATCTATGCAATATACTACTCTATCCTATTAGATTAGTTTGGACATATCGGAGATGATGTATCAAGATACACTATGTTTAATCAATTTTTATTAATAAAAATACTAACTGGCAACTGACACGCATATATTATGGAATATAACATCTAAACGCAGATAATTAATTATAGCTAGCAATGGATAGTAGTAATAAGAATTAAAGTTTAGATTTTTAAGAATTCCTGTATCCATCATAGCTGAGATGTATTTTGACATCCTAAGGTGACACTTATCCAGATTATAGTTATTTAACCACAAATTGATTAATTCAACTAGCTCGCACTCACAAATAATAGATTGTTTCATAAATTCAACACCCTTACCAACGTTACCAATCAACCCATCCACGCTTGCTGCATGTGCTATTATTATTTCGTTTGCTTCAATCGTTACTTGGTGATAGTATAGTCTGAGCCACCTGATTGCGTGACTCATTTCATATCTGGTAACGTGCTGATCTGTTGTATTCCAACACATTTTCAATTTCCTATCAATTCTCGCCAAGATCCATATTCTATGAGATAATTCTTTCCACAACATAAGGAATTCATCATTGATTACCAAACTCAATAACTTATTCAATTTAATATCCAAAAACTGCGAATCAAAATTATTTATATAACCCCTGATATCATTAGTCAACCCTGGTTCTATCAACAAGTATTTGCTTGAACCCTCAGGTATCAAACCATAGATTTGGGGAAAAGTAAGTATTTGATTCTCAAATGTTACATTCAGTAACATTTCTCTGAATGAACAATTTCTAAAAAATAAATAATCATTTGATACATTTACAAATTCTCGTAAATTGGACACGAGACACTTGACTAGCTCTAGATTATTTTCAATGTAATAGTGATCCAATGTAGCTTCAAATGACTCATTTATTATAATTTTAGGAGATTCCAAATTAAATAATTTTAGATGATAGATAGCTTTTCCGGCATATAATATCTTTTCAGACATTTCCTTTGACACTGGCGATTTTGAAATGTCAACCGCAAAAACATCCCAACCAAAATCTGCAGTTTTGGTTATGTAAAATTTCTTTAAAATGATACCATTAGATACAAATTGGCACGCCATATCCACCCAAACAGACATAATCTGATCGTATAAATCATCAAAAATTTTATCATCACCGCCGTTGATAGAAAGCCTCTTCAATACAGTCAATACACAATCATCAGTTAGACACTGAACTTCCTCTAGTGCTATAGCTAGGGATCGTAATTTGGAATAGTAATTTTGTAGTCTGTGAAGAACCTGTCGCAAATTCAAGCCTTCCATATTACTTAGCGACATTAGGTAATCAAATATTTCTCTTCTAACAATCTTACAAAGTTTATTTGTAAGGTTGTCATTTGTTACTACAAATTTCGATTTTTGCACCAGGAATGTATACAGACTACCCAGTTTGGAAATTTGCTTATATAAAGGATTCATATCATCAAAATCTAAACTACCTTTAGCTATGGTTAGGACATGACCAATTGTACAATTAAGGTCGACTTCGGAATTACGTCGAGTTGAAAGCCTAGTCATAAATCCAAATGTCGTCAGTTGACGTGGTGCTGATACGCCGAAAATTTTCTTCACCAGATTTAATTCCTATAAATGAATCACTGGTTTCCATATGGGAGAGCGCTGATTTGAATACATTATTTGCAGATCGAACTGCAGCGAGTTTTGGTACTACTCCAATGCATCTTTTGGAGGTTATTTTAGTACAAACTTGCGCCCTATTTACATTCTTCTCATTTTCTTTCATTTTTTTCTCAGCTAATTGCTTTGATAATAGAGTCTTCTCAATATCCAGTTCACATGCTGCGTTTTTCCACCCACTAGCCTCCTGTTCTAGAAGAGTTATTTCGCATTGCAAATCTCTGTTAATTAGTTCCAAATTCTGGATTTTTTCCTCCATTTCTCTAGTTTTGACGATGTCATGTTCGTTGATAACATTTTTAGATTGTGATAATTCAATTTTACCCTGCAGTTCCTCTATATCGCCGGTAGATTGTTCTAGTTTCTTAGTTTTCTCTAGTAACAATTCTTTTGTCATTTGTAATTCACTATTAACAATATCTAGAGTATCTTTATATTCGTCAAGTTGAGCATTCAAATTAGCGATCATTTTGCAATATTTATCATTATCTACCAGTGCCTTATCAAGTTGAGTTGTTTTGATTTCTATTTGGGTTTTTAAGCTAGTAATTTCCCAAGCATTTGTCTCATCATTATTATTTTTTATAATCAACTGCTGTTTAAGTCTACTGCACTCTTCTTTTGCGATTTTTAGTTCTTGTTTAACCTGGGCGGCTTCCTCCCTGGCACTGATAGATTCTTCTCTGATTGAGAATATGTTTTCCCTAGAATTTAGAGCTTCATTCTTAGCATTATTTAATTCAAGTTCCTTATGTTTTAGGTCATTGGTAAGAGCTTCGATTTGGCTGGTCAACTTTTGAATGTCCTGTTGGTACTGGATGATTTGTTCAGAATGGGTTAGATTGCCCATTATTTCATCGTCAATTGGTGATTTTAGATCGACAATATCGTCTATAGTAACATCTAAATCATCATTTTCCATTGCGATATCATCAATTGCATGGACGCTAGTACCATTTGGGATTAATATTTTGATACACTCATTAGTTTCTTGTAACAATTTAATGTACTTTTCCTTATAGTTTACAACCTTTGGAACATATCTAACGCCCATTCGTTTCACAATTGTAGCAAAGTGGGTATATATCATTGTAGAAATGAGATCCAGTGTCACTTGCTCTTTGAACATCCTTTTGACATTATAAGTGACTTGATCCCAGAATGAGGAAGATGATCCCCCTTCTTTGGCAATTCTTGCAGCCATTAAGACACTTTGCATATTCAAGTTATTATTTAATGATTGCGATAAGAGTTGATCTCTAAATATTCTAAACCCTCCAATGTGTTTATAATTCCATTTCTTTAGGGCGTCCTTAAAGTCTCCCGACTCGACTAGATTTTCAACACCTAAATTATAACACATCATACAAAAAATTTGCAGAATGACCACAAAATTTAAATACACATAAATCATTTATGATACCTTGCCAGAATTTGATAAATGGAACAGGTAAAGGGGATGATCCGGGCACAGCAAAGGCGGATTTGAATGCTATGTCGGAAGTGAGATTGGAAAATATGTCGGAGAAAATTAACAGCCATTTTTGAAGTATTGTTGCTGGGACATAGGCAAATTTTATCTCGATACTCTCTCGTATGGCATTGCTATACACAGTTATCATGAGATCCATTGTCATCCTCCCCCACACCAACATATATAATACTACCCTAACCTTGTGCTTGGTATAATCCTCAATGGGTCTAGCGCATGAACAACGTACTAGTATCTAGCAGAGTTAGGAGTAAATGTTTGGGCGACCCGTACACGAAATTAATTCAATTAAAGAGGACATTTAGATTTCTAAAGGCAGCACAAGAAAACAACGCTCGGGTATTGATCCTAGGTAACAAGTTTCAGAGCAGAATCAACTTGGATAATTTTTTCTTAACTTCCAAGAACAACTTCACTCACTCGCCCAATTTCAACTCGGAAATCATAGATTCTGCGTCTAAAAACTACGATTTGATTTTGTGTCTAGATCCAATTTTATTTGCTAAAAAACTGAAGAACATAAATCTACCTAGAGTCTTAGTATCTACAGTGGACGACTTGTACTGGCATCGGGACCTAATCGATTCCTTCGACTACTTAATACCCCTAACGCACGACCGCACTGATCAGGCATTACACTATCTTCTTGCGCAAAGGTTGGCACTATTTTTAGTCAAATTAAATATTATTTCTGACACTTAATTTATATTATCACCATCAACTAACGTAGATGGAAGGAATAAATTTTGAATTAAACACCCGAGACCAATCTTTGGACCCTACCAGTGAAAACATATTTCTAACCGGCAAAGCATGGGATTTCGTTACCCAACAAATTTTTGAGGGAGAGGCAGGAAACGCATTTTTAGCAGTTGCTGGATTTACCGCAATAGCTGCCCTTTGTGGCAAAGAGAAGAGGGTGGCTAATTTGGTAAAAGCAGTGCAAATGAATGCTGGTTGCAACATGCGAGTATTTGGGCACCCTAGATACAAATCTCATATCCCGCCAAATCCACTACTCAAGGAGCAGATATTCAAGGGCCATAAACTATAATCATACACTTTTTCAATTACATGATCACTCATATATTATGGACCATGGATGGGGATTCTCATTTTTTAAAGTCATCATTAAACCCCATAATATTCACAATAGAAAATGTTATGCTAACACTCTCTCATATGTATTAAAACACTTAAATTCGTAAAAAATACCACAAATACCACAATCTTCATATAGAAAGGGATAAGTACATTAACATGTGACTTTTTATTACGTGTACAAAAGATTAAAAATTAATGTACATCGTATATGCTATAATTTTATGCCTGCATGTATAAACAGTTAAAAGTAGTCATAGGCAAATTTATATTGCTATATTAAACCTTTATAATGTTATGTTCATCAATTTTTTAATATTTTACACACCAAGGCCCAGCACTTTTCCTCATCCTTCAACGTCTCCTGATCCAACCTCGTAAACCTTGATGGTTCATAGTTTTGAGCCATATTACGCAGGAACGTTTTAGTCACCGAAATCTACATTAAAATTTGCATTCGTATATAACATATTGACAAAATACATACTGCCATCTCCGTATTGAGACATAGTGAACTTGCATCTAGGTGTTTTAGAATCCAGGGGGGCAAGGCCATTCTCCTATCAGAGCGGCTAAACCTAACTAATATGAACGACTACCTGCAATCTGCGAAGATAATTAGGCCAAAATCGGATTTGTTACGAATAATACGCCCTACACACTGAGCGGCCTATGTGATGATGTTAGTCATATATAGTTTCAAAATAATAGATGGCCAAATTTAATGATATCATTGTGTGAATACCTGACGCATAGCATCAAAATTGAGAAATTCAGATTCTTGTATTCCATAGTGGATCTGCATAACTATTTTGATACCCTCATAAATTCAAGTCGAGCCTTCAAAACCCGCGACAAGGAGTACTGAAAAGGAACACCGATTACTACAACACACCGTCCATAATGTCGATCAAAATCAATCCCTTCTGCAACTTTACCTCTGGCTATGGAAAAGAAGATGGCCCCTCGGCCATAGTCACAAGCCTTGCGATAATTATGTAGTGCTAAAATTGTAGTAACTACATCCTTAGTTTCCATAAAAATGAGTTTATTCTTCATGATATTTGCGATTATTCCCGATTCATACCAGGCGGAAAGTATGTGTTCCATGTACAAATATGAGGGGAAGAAGCAGACCATACCATCGGGAACGTGTTTTGACAGATCCACAATTAGTGACCCATAACTTCTTAGAACATTTTGATCGTCCCTAGCGTCAAATTTAGTTGTGATAGGAACCTGGTTAGAACCCCTAGAAACGATGATTGGACATATGCATTTGCGATCTAATGACATGGGAAATGATTCTGTTAGAACGGGGGTAAAGTCTAATATTTTAGGGTAAAATTCCAATGGAGATATTGTACCAGAGGTCAATATAACTGATTTGAACGTGTTAAAAACGTGTTTGATGGCAAGTGATGCATCTAGGCACGATAAATGCAAGATTGGGTCGTAAATACCAACTGCTTCTGGAAAAGGCTCAACTATCACAATGAACCCTTTAGAATAAGTGACAATGAGGGTACAAAAATCAGCAACGATAAATAATGGGGATAAATCGTTAATTGAAGTGAATTTTAGTGTTGTAATTAGTAACTTTAGGCGATTGTAACAAAAGTTAAACGAAGAGACATCTATGCCAATTTCTGTAGATAAATTGTGCAGAAATGTTAAGGGACCCTGAGACTTTATCTCCGGAACTTGAATATACTCCTTCAGGTAGCATACAATGCTTTGCATGAATTTGATAAAGTGGGTTGCCTTTCGTATATTACCTGGCATATATTTTTTCAACATCTGACCAGTCCAGACAGGGGACATGAAGTCTTCCAGTGTAAAATCATCAAGCTTATCCACAATCTCAGATACAAGCATTTGATACTCAGATTTTAAAGTTTCCATGTCTTCCCTTTCCATTCGTTCAATCTGTTGTGATAGATATAACAAATTCCTGCTGGCACCCTCTAAAATTGCCAAATTCAACTCTACTGACAGTGCCTCTATGCAAACATCGTCAATATTATGGGCTTCATCAAATACAACTACAAAGGGTTCCTTATCCCTTTTGATGTTATCGAAGTTATCTTTAAACCTAATCAAATTGTACAAGACAGTTTTAGATACTTTTGGATCTAACAAGTATTGGTAATTAAACACTAGTATATTGGCCCTTTCTAGACACTTTCTTGCGACAAAATATGGACATGGGGAGCATTTTTTTCCTGTAAATGGATGAACGAAATTTTTTGAGTATTCCTTAAGTTTTTCAAGCGTATATACGCCTAATTTAGTTTTAGTAATGTGATATTTTGTAAAAAACAAAGTAAGATTTATGGGTAATGAGATAATACATAACCCATAACATTATTTATAACAAATATATGAATGGATAATTAATAGCATGTAATATAACTATAATTACTTATTAGATTTGCACAAAAATGAACGAAATGAAAACTAGTACTTACCCTTAGGCAGATATTCAGGCAACCAAAATTGTTCTACATGCTCAAAATAACCGCAAAGCCCACTATTATTAAGGGATTCAATATCAGGTATTTCCTGAACATTTTCACAGGTAGTAACGTTTATTTTATCCACTCTTTGCCACATCACTGTAAGTTTTCGACCTACATTAAAAGTTTTTTACACTCATCATCCACCTGATTGCCGTCAGCCACTAGTGAAACTTTAGGATGAATACACAAATTACGACGAGAAGCCAATCCAATTGCTAAAATATCAGTCGGCGTATTTAGTTGTTGAGACCGATACTCAATAACCTTCTCCAATTCCATCAGTGCCTTTTCCATCTCCTGAATTGTCCTAGTGCAGTAAATTAGCTTCGGAGATTGTGGATGTGCCATTTGGTAGGCTGTGATAAAGCTAAACAGGGCCACAGTCTTACCCGTTCCAGTAGGCATTTCCAGTACTGCATGGCCGCCAGCATCTAAAGCCCTTTTTAGGCATCGCAAATAAGCTAATTGCTCGGGATAGACTTTTGAGTAGGGAAAGAAGACTTGGATACCGTCCACCCAAAACAGCACCATAGTCACTAGTGCATAATCCAATGCGCTACGAATACCCGCGACTAATTATTATTACATGCTCATTGTATTAATACTCTAATATAAGCATACTAAAACGCGCTATAATATCAATTCTACGATGTACAAAAATTTCACACAAGGATTGGGCGTACATCACATTTGTTCCACTTAGTGTATTATCGCATCAATTACTGATACACATACAATCAGGTTGTTTAAATCATCTGATATACATTTCTACAGAGACTTACATTTATTAATTATAATGTAAAAAACTCAAACTGTGCAAGCACTAGTTAACGGGCGGCGCAATTATTTCCTTTTGTAACACCAACTAAACCACTCTTATCGATGTATAATTATTGAAACGTAAAAATTGATTACAAGTTATTTATTTATTAAGCTTGACTACTACCGTGCCATTTGGCGACAAACCAACGTCTTCCAGTGTATTCAACAGCTACGTACATAAGCATAATAATTTACCTTAAACTGCTTATTCTCACTATATGGCAGTTGCAGAGTGAAATCACGTAGGCACTTTCCTTCCATTTCCTGGATTATCAATTAACGCACTGGATATAACAGATGTGCCACAGATAACCACTCTTGGAGATAACCAACGGTATCTGTTTTAAAGAAAATTTCCTGCAAGCTACTTCCATCAGGCAGACGTACTTTTATCTGCATTATTTTTATTTATTTGATTATTAAACAACATTTCAATGGCTGTTCATAAATATACAAATGGATGCTCATTACTTTGACAGAGTTAGATTGAGGTACAATACGTGACTTGAAAGTCTCAACGAATGCCTTATTCATCTTATCTTCATGTATTTGCAACAATTCTTTGTTCTTTCTTTCAATCAATCTATTTGAACATATAGTTACCTCTTACAATCTTGTTTAATTGCTTCCTCCAATTCCATATCCTGTTTCTCTCTGAGCCTAATTTTAACTAGTTATTTTACATGCGATCTTTTACTAACTTTCCATGGCCAAATTCACCCTCATATACCTACATTAGCAATCGATCTACCTTGGTAAGTGCTGTTTTTGTGAATTTGACGAATGAATCTAGGGGGATTTTACCCTGAATTCTACCTATCTAATTTAACTACTATGGGCACCTTTATTGGATTATTATTTTCAAATGCAAATATGCTAATATGTGGATAATTATTGGCACCGCATAAGCGTCTAACCCTCCTCCCTTCCGCGGAATCTACATTTTGCGCCCAAAACACATATTCTCCATACTAAATTAGCTTCAGCATACCAAAATATCTTCAATTTGTTTGTTACATAAAATACCTTTACAAAATTCATACGTATTCTCCGATTTCTCATAGTGTAGATAAATAATCAATGGTTTGGCAGCTGTAGCAGCATGCTCTGAGGCCTGAGTTATTATTTAAACACTGTTAATGAACAAAATATTTAAAATCCCTATAAATAATATATGCTATTTCTTACCTCTATGAAGCTACCCTTGTAAAAATGGACACTAGTATTCCCATAAGTAGACACAAAATATTTGTCGAATGATGTTTCACTAAAAAAAGGAAGCCAAGACGTTAGAAATCGATAAATTGTTTTATAATAATCTTTCAACAATGCAAGTAAGGAATAAATTCGGTTCCCTCGTGATATTGAAACACTGCACCCATTGAAATGTTTGAAAATGGCTTCGTTTAAGTCCCAATTGGACGATTCAAGCATATTCCTGGCCAATGTAACATCGGAAGTGTTTACTATACTACAAAACTGGTCTACAAGGTCATCCTTGGACATCGCCAAACACAGTTTCACACACCAACCAGTAACTACCGACTCACGCACCACACTAGACAATTATCGGAAAGGCTTCAAAATTGTTATAAACACATAATATATATATTTAACTCAAACAACACATATACACATACATTAAACTATCTTTGGATGTTTCAATGCCTAGACGTGTAATCCACGCTTACTATATTAGTAATTACATAAATCATAAACCCTAGAAGAATAAAAATATACCTTATCATATCCAATATTGACTGACCTTGTTATGGAACGATCAAATCTGTCCATTATCGATACTTATAACCCCTCCAAATAATCCATATCCACGAATTATTTACAAGTGATTCTTTCATAACAAAGTCCCCGTTTTGTACACATATTTAGCGTCTATACATTATTTATATAAAATTACATAAAAATACAACTAGAATACATACAAATGTGATAAATGAACAACAAATGGACTATGCTGCATTTGCCCATTTTGTCGCAGATTCAACTGCCTTTTGTGGATTATCCCTGTGGAACATCAACAAACTCTGTAGCTCAGCCATACTAAATTCTATCGGCGATAAAATCTCTGCAATCTTATCCCCCAACTCATGGCAATTGGGGTAGAATTTTATGAACTATTTAAAAGTTAAACATACCAGATCCTTCACTTGTTGGTCGTTTGGGTATGAAATGGACACCATAACATCAACTCTCCCAGGCCGAATTAATGCTTTTGGCAGTTTTTCTAGGTGATTTGTAGTCATAAAGATCAGTCTCTCTTCCGTACTAACTACGCCATCCAAAGCGTTTAACAGCCCGGCGTAGGTAACGCCCGTTTTACCCTCCGCCACTATACCACCGTCAATATCCTCCAAAAGTAATATCGTCTTAATAGGCATCACACTACATTATCTAACTATTACGATAGCAGATGGAATAGCCGGTCATCACAAAGTAGACCGTCGCTTATATTGAGAGTGCATATGTTGTAATTGAAGTGACCGGCTATTGCTGCGACAAAGCTTGTCTTGCCACAGCCCTAAGTCAGTTATTATTATTTACTGGCGGGCCGTACAGTAGGTAGCACCTGCGATGGGGTATTCCAACGGAGTGATACCAGTTTTGGGAGTTGATAAAGCGTTTGAAGTCGTTTACCAAGTGATTGCTTAGACCAGGCGCTAAAATAACAGAGTCAAGTGGTCTGATTTTTTTAGGATGCCCTATGGGCCTCCACTCGTAATTATAACTATATAAATAATTATTTACACAAAAAACGTACTAAAGAATTAAAAATCAATTCATTTGTGTAAAAATAGCGTTAGTTCACCTTTAATATTTGCCCAAATTCAACATTTTATGTAGTGGACAAAAACGGAATAAGAATGAGAACATATTCATATTAAAATATATTAAATCATTGGAACTTACGCCTTATATATTATGGTATAACCACTAGATTGTGTAACTGAAAACTGGTATGCCTCCTCTAACTAGATAATGAATTTTTTACAATCTTATCAAATACTGAGCGTGAAAAGGTTGTGAAACTTATCGATTCAAAAGGGGTACTGCGATTTGCATCAATCTAAGTAAAATTCAAATTTATACCATCTTATCCCTGTTGCGTTTTATTAAAATAGGAAATCCATCGTAAAAAAACCAATGCCTCCCTGTACTTGGAACAAGTACAAATTGGCTGGCACATATCCCGTCATGACCCACCCTTTGAAGTGTTTGAACGCTAAGTTGCCTGGTTTTAATTCCTCTGAGTTAAATCATTGACTACTTTCTGGTAAGCCATGATAGGACCCATGGATATGCAGGATCAGTGCTAGTAATTTCTAAAGTAGCTGATAATTTGTTCTTCACAGCCAATATTCCAGCTCTGCTTGTTCGTTGCAACAACGTTAACGCTGTACCAACGCCCACTAGTCCAAAGCCTGCGGAAAAATACTGGTTGCCTGATAGGAAGGCTGGAATGTAATCATTAAAATCCATTAATAAATTATTTTAAAATATTTATAAGCGATATTGTCATTTAAAACTATAAATTGTTTTGTCTGGTATCTTACATGTAACCCTAGCATTGTCCCACACACAATCTGGGTACACCAGGCACATATGCAATTGGTTATGTACCAGTTATATTTTTGTCAAAATTAAGAATTTTGAACCAAACACCTGTCAAGTTTACACAAGATTCTACACAATAATTATTACACAATTGTTTGTATATTATTACATTGTACTTCAATTCGATAGTAGACAATATACGACCTATCCACATAATGGCCCGTTATTAAATTTCATATCAGTATTTTTACTTCCTTCACGTATCTTATCATGCTTCGATCGATGCGGTTAATTTTGCCGATAAATTAAAACATCCCAATATACTGGATTACAAATCAGGGTTATTCCAAGGCGAATTAGGGCTTAATGAAAAATTATTGATCTTTATCAACAATCCATGTTGCCATACGCCGTCAATAAAATGCCCCGAACGAAATGTAAGCGTGCCCCGGGCATCCTTTCTACCATTCAGGAACCCGCCTTCATAAGTACTGCCATCCTCATTACAGTAAAATACGCCCATACCGTGTCTTTTATCATCCAACCAATCGCCTTGGTACCTGTTACCATTGGAATACTCGAAGATTCCATATCCAGTTGCGCGATCTTTATGCCATGTACCTAAATCAAACCTTTAATTACCCTTAAATCTGTCTCCACAGGCGTAAATTAATTCTCCTGGACCTTCCTTCCTCGATTCTACCCATTCACCAACGTATTTGTCCCCTCCAGCGTAATGGAGTGTTCCTTTACCATTGACCTTATCGTTCACCCAATAGCCTTCATAGCGTTCCCCATTTTCATACTCCAATATTCCGTATCTATGTGAAATTGTGTTAAAATAATTTGAAATATGAAATAATTTTTAGAATGGAAAATTATAAACACATAAACACACAATTTTAACACTAAGAAGAATGGTTAGTTGTGTAGTTAATAATAAACACATGGATCACTGTATCAAATTACAAAGAAAATCATAAAACAAATATCTCATGCAAAGGAATATATATTATTGTATGGCTATTAAAATTTGAATATTCTGGAGAATGCTTCAAATTTATTTAATCATATAATTCGTACCCCTCCTTCATATCGTTGACCCATTCTCCATCGTAAGTATTGCCATTGGTAAACATATATCGACCCTTTCCATGCATTCTGCCATCAACCCAATCACCATCATATACACCACCGTCGGCATAACTGTACTTTCCTCTTCCATGCATTTTCCCATCCATCCAATCACCATCATATTGCTCGGAAAAGCTCAAATCATGGTTTACATAGGTAACGGTTCCTTTACCGTGCCTCCTATCCTGCCTCCACTCTCCACAATAAACATCTCCCTCAGCGTAACGATACGTTCCTTGGCCATGCATACAACCGTCAAGCCATTCTCCCTCATATTCGTCTCCATTTGAATATTTCAAGCAACCATATCCAGAAATCCTCCCATTCTCCCACGAACCTACTTGAAATATGTATTACCGTCATAGCGATTTCCGGAGGCAAATACGGCCGTGCCGTGACCAGTGATTTTATCATCCAGCCAATCCCCTTCATAAATGGATCCATCGGAGTAATAAAATTTTCCATGTCCTTGACGTTTTCCCATGGCAAACTCCCCCTCGTAGCGTTCATTGTCACCGTAGTAAAACACTCCAGCACCATGGAACAGCCCGTCATACACTTGGCCAGTGTAGGAGTTGGGCCTGTTATCATAATCTGAAGTTGATACGTAATTTGCCATCTCTCGCTAATTATATATAAAATGTGTTAAGTTTTATTTAGCAAAATTACACTAAATTTGTATAATGTGTGCTAGGGATTGCGTTTTCTAGCGTCTGTGAAATAATTTACTTTCATAGATCTAGATCTGTGGCACTTATCAACCTTCTATATCTTAATGAATTGATCAACAATTTACTCGTTTTGGCATGTAAAACAGCCTCAATTCCTTCAAAATTACCACATCAATTGATATCAATTGAAAAATCGCATAATTTTCAAAATTACAAATAACATTTGGTCAATTTGGAGAAGCTGAATACATATAGAATTAAAATACAAATAAAAAATCTTCAATAAACAATGTCAAAATATCGTGCAGAAGCGGAAGCTATTAAACGCAATCTAACATGTTTGCAACTCACGACAGCTACCCAGAATAACCTAATCAAGTCAATAACTGCATCAGACATTTCTACTCACAATTCATCATTTAACAGCTTAAAAAATGCAAATAATGGCACAGATTATTTAATTTCACCAAATAATTATTTAGAAAATCCATTTCTGGCATTGGACACTAGCACATTGCTGATTAACAAACTATTTATTACCATAGGAGATGCAGTCAAATCAATATTTAACTTGGAAAGACTTCTTAATAAACTGGAATCCACTAATCTAACATCAGATAATGAATTAATACATTCTCAAATAGGTAACAATGACTATTATACAGTATCAACTTTGAATTACATTGTTTCTGTGCTTCGACAAGATTTTACACTAAAAATATCGCTAGCCAAAGCACTAGTAAGCTGGTATTTATTTAGAAAATCGCACACGATGTTGATGAGCTACAGCGGATTAGATTTTTGTGGCTAGATTCCCCTGTATCTGAGTATAGCTCTGGTACCAAAAGTTTGTACACTAGTAGACTGGACTTATTAAAGGCCCTGCTAAACAATTAAGTAATTGTCAATATCGACGAAAGCCTCAGTAAGTAGCTTATATATGAACATTAGATAGATAGACTAGATTTCCAAAAGTACCGCTAAACAATGATAAAAATTGATGAAAATACAACAAAAATTCCATTCATCACGTCTCAAGCCTCGCAGCGGCTCTTTTTTGTAGCAGTTCCGCTGTTTTCAATTTGCCCATGCGCTTTGTTGCCACTTGACTTTTGGCAGTATCTGTGCCCCTTTTAGTATTATCTTCCTCGGCATTCATGCCATTTTTTACCATTCGTTTATTGTGCCTCTCCTTATTTAGCCTGCGCAGCGACCTCTTCTCCTCTCTGGTCATCTCTCCCTTGTCTTTAACTCTTTCCCTTGGAGCATGGGCATTGCTAGTTACGGCAGCAATTGTTGGTACAATATCATCGCCAGTCCTAGTAGATGTGTCTGTAGGGGCCCTGGGTAGAAAGTTAAGATTAGATAGACAATCCAACTTGTAAAGAATTTTTGAAAACAAATCTGCGATTTCCAATCTATCTTTTGAGATCTCGTTGAGTTTGCCCTGGTGCACTTTCTCCACCTCCTTGCGATATTTCTCGGCGTAGATCTCAGCCAGTCCCCTCTCGCTCCTGGAAAAATCCAAATCCATATCGCCCTTAGCCTCCACATTCCTCTCCTCCCTAATCGTGTTGATTGAAAAGTTCTTGGGCTCCACGTTATCAAAAACTCGGGCCTGAATGCGTTGCCTTATAATCATTTCTAGCGGAACAACATCAGTCTCAGCTTCTTGTGATATGCTGGTAGAAGCACCTGCATCTTTGTTGCTGTAGATAAAATCCAGGTCTAGCTCCAATAGACTATCTTTAGGTCTATCTTTGGCCCTAACCTCGCCCCGCATGCTCCAGTGCTTAGGGGCTACCAACTCCCTCTCTATATCTGCTTTGTCAAAAGAACCAGGAATAGAATTTGTTGCATTAATAGGCGCAAAAAAATCAGAGTATTTCATATCTTTAGCAGGCACAGAGCCGTCTGATTCATCGCCCAGAGAATCGAACAGGTCTGGCCCATCCTCATCTGCTCCCTGACCCATGTTTTGAGAGACAAATCGCTCCATATCCTCCATATCAAGTGGAATATCACTGTCAAACTGTATGTTATCTTCTTTAATCAAGTTTTCCTTGAGGTCTGAAGATGAGATATCTTCTTTATCGCTTTGCAAAGATTTAGATACTTCAAATGGCCCTTGACAATCAGTGTATCTCAAGCCCACATTTGTATCGCAAGTATCAGATTTAAACTCAGAATTGACGCCATTATTACAACGTGTTAGTATCCTTGATGGCGGGTATTTGAGAATGGAACCATTGTAATTTGTAGCCGGAGAATGTACCAGTTTGTTAATGCGATGGTGGAGGGTATTTTCAACGAGGTCCCATAGCTGGTCCAGGTCCAGGTGAAGGGCCGAGTCCTGTACCGCGGCACTGTATTCGGCCGCCAGTTTTCCAGCCCTGGTCAATACCGAGTGAACACGCCTCTTCTTAGCCTCTTTTTTCAGAAAGATTTTCTTCCTTCGTAAAAAAATGGCCGCCCGTAGCACCTGCGATAAGGACGACTGAACTTCATCCTTTGATATATCAAAGAGCCTGCCCGGAAACTCAACCGGAGGGGCAAATTTGCTCACTGGAGGCAAACAAATAACCATAATAACAGCTCTAATTTCAGTTCGGTTTGATTGATCTATAACATCTATCTCATAGCCTAGTTTGACTGACCGCACTATACCGATCCTATAGGCTATGGTATAGAGATTGTGGACGTGGATGTGGTGTAGGGACATGTATAATGCAGCAAACCTTAGATCTAAATGAGAACGCATGGACATCCGTGATAATGTCACAAAAGGCACTTTCTACAATTTGGACCGCATGAATGTATGGGCCTTCTGGCTCATTTGCATACTTTTACTACCACAAACCAGTGCCTACAGACTGAAAAATTACTATGGCCCGGCCTTTGGATTGAGCGCTGATAGTCCCAGATTCTATAGTAATTTAGACCAATTTGAGGAGTTACAGCCGGTGGAAATGCCCTCACGGGCAGTGGGCAGGGACACTAGGCGCCTTTACGTTCTAAAAATAGAGGAGCTCAGGAGGCTAATGCCAAATTGCGAAGAAGAAATCAATGCCTACGAAAGAGCATCCCGTGAACTAGATGCCCTCATTACTAAACGCCAACTGCTTAGTCATAAGATTGCCCAGTCCCATCAAGCACAGGGAGGGGGGGGAGAGGCGACTGAACCAGAGGAGAGAGGAAAATTGAAGGAAAGTGCGGTAAAGCTACGAAAAGAGATATATTTTAAGCATAAAGAACTGGATCGTATCAAAAAACGCCTAAATATTATATATCTCAGCCTCCCCTTTGACAAATTACATAACATTCCTACAGACTACCCGATAACTCTCAACCTTTATTCGCACAGCGCACACTTAATGAATGCTGAAATGGATGAAGATAAGCTGCTTTCCAAGAACATCATTCGCAAAAACAACCCAAATATACGTGACAACAAGGGCTTTCTAACGCATGATGAAATTTTAGAAAAGTTCAGGCTTCCATGGCAAAAGGACGTTTCTCGAATGCTGCGGACGTTAGGGGGCGAGCTGACCCTGCTGGAAAATGCCCTAATTAACTACCTTTTATGGGCTAATATCAATATCTTCGGTTTCACACCCATTTCCGTCCCATACCTCTCCTACGAAAGTGTATTCTACGGTACGGGGCACCTGCCCAAGTTTCAGGAAAACCTTTTTTCCATACACCAAAAGGACCGCCCCTCTGCGCTATATCTTATTCCCACTGGTGAGGTTCAACTTTTAGGGATGCTTAGCAGGCAGACCCTCACCTCGGATCAGCTACCCATTAAGCTGATGGCCTACACCCAATGCTTTCGTAATGAAAAGGTGGGGTATGGGACTGAGTCCAAAGGGTTAATAAGGCAATACCAGTTTGGAAAGATCGAGCTTTTGGTGCTGACTGACAAGAAAAGCAGTAGTTATTGGCACTCATTGCTCATTTCTCAGGTGGAGTTTTTGATCAGGTAATGGAAGCGCCATTTAGGTCCCTTTCCCTCAGTTACACGACTGAGTTATTGCCTGTACACGACACACCTATTTCTAGCGCGGCAACTGTGGATGTAAAGGCGTTTTTTCCCGCTAAAAATGAATATATCGAACTTTCCTCCATCAGCAACACTTTGAATTATCAGGTATGCCCTTAGTCAGCCAGTCAAGCAGGTTGGGATTGAATATTAGTGGACAAAAGGGCGGATGCCATATCCTCAACGCCTCAGGTAGGTATACTTTTTTTCCATCCTTATTTATCACTGCTATTACGCTCACACTACTATTGCATTAGACGGATATGTTATAAGAATTTTTCCTTCTCTGTATGTATGTAATGCAGGGTTGGCCATTGGGAGGTTACTTGCTTGTATTTTGGAATCATACCAATGCACCACTGAGGACGGAGTTTTCAGGATCAAGATTCCCAAGCCCCTGCGTCCATACATGAAATATAGAAAGTACATAACACCTCCCTTGAATAACAAGACACAACACGTAGTCTAACACATATCTAAACAACTTGCCGCTGATGATTATTAAGTTTGTGAGGGTCGGGAACCCCATGTCAAATGCCATGGCTCGCGCCAGGGCATGCTACCACCATGCACCCATACCAAGACACTGGGGGGCATTTGTGGCCCCAATGAAATATCGCACATTGAGTTATGCCGGATTATCAACGGTATTTGGAGGTGCGGTGCTGGTCCACTACTTGGAATCAAGTAAGGGGCAAATAATTTAGCGGAACGGGAAGATACGGCCCGTGATATTTTGAGCGCAGAAATACACTTAATCTCCTGCCTTACGGCATTTAGTGTAGGTCTGATCGTAATTTAGGCGGGAATGACTTCTGGGCTCGAAAATGCCCTCAATTGTGGGCTGCTGCCTCGAAGCTTGGATTGGAGGAGTCACGTTAGACATATGGGCGGGATTTCAGCCATACTTTTAACTTCATTTGCCTCTGGTAACACAGTTTATACCCAACCGTTTTATTTTCAACGTATTTTTATTTTTCTATGTTAATAATGTTATTGCGCACACTCAGGCTTGAGCTACAATTCTCCCAGGGACTCTTTGTACTTGTTACTTGCCGCTGCCGGCTTTACGCTAGTTAGCGATGCAGCCTTAAGGCAGCGCAGCTTCCCGTTGTGGTAAAAATATGTTTTACAAAGGTTTTTTGGATATAAGAAAAAATTTATCTTTGGCCTCTCGACTAGCATTATAGCGTTGCTAACGTGCGAATCGCAGCAACTGCCCGGAAGGGCCCTGCACATTGACCAGCAGGACGACCTTCGTAAAGTTTAGACCAGAATTAATTTATAGCCCGTGATTTAATACCAGTTTATTAGCGTGGAGGGCCTGGCCATATTAGTGCCTTAGTGAACGTTATGAGATTCCCTAATCATGCCTGCGAAACTAATAGTGTAAAATAACAAATATAAGGTTTGGAATTCATCTTATTTATAACATATACTAGCATTATAGAGCACATTTGTTGATTGTTACGAACATAATTTCATGCTAGATTTGTGTTTGATGAAATGTGCAGTGTTGAAAAATATAACGATTTTCATTTTAATAAAAATCAATAAACATGGCACTCAGTCAATAACAATAACTAGTGCTTCTTCCAATATACACAACACAGACGGGCACTTGCCTTCCACCCCCTAGTTCAGTGTAAACACTACTCTGACAAACAGTGACCCTTTTGTGGTATAAGTATAAATATTTGCGGCGTTTATACATGTAATATATGCAAAAATGACCGAAGAAGACACTTGTTCATGGAACATAGTGTACCCGTGTTACATTGACAAGTCCAAGAGCTGTTCCGGTGGTAGGAAAGTAGCTGCTCAATACACAGTTGATAATCCCACGGTTGATGAAATAAAATTAGTTTGTGACAGACTTGAACTTAAGTGCTTAATTGAACGGGTACCTTGACCAATTCATCCAGGAAAAATCGCATCCGAAAGACTGGCCACCAAAGGGACGAGTTCGAGTCTATTTACCTTCCAACACAAACACGTCCAATAGTCAAGTGATCACTAGTAACAAATGATAGCTAACGCAGAATTACAATTACTAAGGAAAGTCGGCTCTATGATCCCTATGCTAAAGTCCAGGCAAGAGCTCCCCTCCACCTCAAAGACAAAGCCCTTGATAGCCGGCGTTGGAGAACCAACCCTGTCAAAATCTCACAAAGGGAAAAAGGGTAAAAAGTGAACGAAATTTCCATCAAACACACCGCTACAGTTGCATAATGGTACTTAAACTAGATATCACGACTGAATAAACTTGCTTGCATAATACCCCCTCAAATGTAGGAAAACACCACCATCCATAATTTTTTTCGTTTAAAACTCTAAAATTACAATGACTTCTGGCTAGTTCTTACCAATAGGCTCAATACCGTTGGCTGTCTTGGTTCTATCCAAAGTTACATTTGCCCGGGCGGGGTGTACCGTATCTTTGTGCCCTGGGACCACAAGACTGCATACATTCCAAGATGCATATGCAATACATTCATTATCGTGGCGCTTGTGTTTATCAATGGCACAACTCTTACCGCCGCGGCAAGCCTTGAAATGATCATCTGTGTGCGAATTCTTTCTTGTAAGCGCCATTGAAAACCCGCACAGCACCTCGTAATCATCCGGGCATGTATTAACAAGCCCGGATGTAATATGATCATGTGCCTCGCAACTGGCGCTGGACCCAGCTTTCGCGTTGTTTGTCAGGTTATCGACTTCAATGGCGCCACTTTCGAAACAAACTGCCCATACGGTCGTCGAACCATCCTTGTCTGGTATCTTTGTACAGCTGGTTTGCCCTGAATATGCCTAGACGTACCATTTCGACATGGATAGATATCTTGAGGCATAATTGGCAGTCCTTTTGGAAAGGTTATGCCAAAGCCCATTCCTATGACAAAACCCTTAGGACACTCAACTGTTGCAGGTCCATTGTTCTTATGTGAAGATACTTGAACAAGCAATGGCGCTGGATGCGGGCTACATAAAGCCCAAATTTTAACAATGGAATCGCTTTGAGCTGTACCACTGCACTTTTCATTACCCACTACACATGGTACTATATTTACATTATAAGAGGTATTCTTCAAGAAATCCAGGGCCTTCTTCTTCTTTGTGATGGTCATTGAAAACCCGAATAGAATGGTTGTACCAATAGGACAGACCACACGGCCCGGGGCAGGACCGTCATAAGTTACCTGCTGTGCTTCCTTTATCTAATTGATTAATTGGTTAGCTTACTATTTCTGGGATTCCCTTGATCTTCCCCTTTATTTCGTACATATCGTTCTGTGAGATCCCGTAAACCTCCGAATAGTACTTTATAGCTTGATTGTACGATTGCTGTAATTCATGCAAATCAAATAGTTCACGTATTGGGATAAGTTCGGATTTTATGGGCATTGGAGATTTTGCAACACTCTTTGCCCAGTTATTTAGGTTGGAGCTATCGTTAAGATCTTTGGGAGGTTCACCGCCAATGACCATTATCATCTTTTCTACTTTGTAATCAGACATTTTGCTTATACTGGTGCTTTCGCCTTTTGTAGAAATTTTACCGGATATATTTGGCATACCAAACCCACAAGTAGCTTTGATTGCCGCGTCCACATTTACACCCTGTTCCTGCAATTTGTTGATATCTGATTGTTTCATTTGCACTTGATAGGTCATTTTACCACCAAGATGCACTACCGAAGTGAAATGTGTACCGAATTCCTTAAAAAAATCCATCCATGGACGGACATTAGATTCACAGTCAGTGTCACTTTCATTTGCTTTGTACTTTTCAATGGGACATGAACTATATTCTTCAAATCCATCAAATATAACTGGAAGTTTATCTACGGCGTTTTTGAAAGCAGGTGTAAGCTTCAAATTTGTCGAAACTTCTAATCCAGCTATATATCTAAGACAGTATGTCTTTAGGATGAAGCTCCTAGTTTTTTCTTGTGTAACTAATTTCGCGAAATTTTTGTATCCACCAGAGGCTGAAAAAGCGAAAAAATTAAGGAAGTCAGATGAAGCTACAGCATCTACCGACAATTCTTTCTTATAATCCTCAAGTGTATTCACATGGTCAACTTTTTCTGCTTGTTTACATGATATCTCTGGCCTGACCCATCCATCTACTGGTTGTGGCAGTGAGTTATTATGAGCAAAAGTGCTATGTTTATCCCATTCTAGTTGGATGATGGGATTCCTATATCCAGGATCTACCATCATAAGCGGATCTCCTATTGGATTACCAAATATGATATCATAACCACTACCTAAATATCCTACATAACTATCTAACATACTTATTGACTCTGATATACCCGCTATATCTAGGTCTGGAGTCTTGTTTAACTCAGCGACTAGCTTCTTGTAGACCTTATTTTCAATCTCGCTGTCTCTCAATTGGATTTGGTCTAAGTGAGGGTAATGAAGCTACCTGTTCCAATTTGATTGGTAATGATATGTGTTTGGCTATCAAAAGTGTGGGCTTTAATGCCATGTTTGGACGATGATTTGCCAGATTTTAATCCATGTTTCATGTCAGTGTCATTAGATGCATTTATGGGTTTGATCCCGTGTTGTTCATTTAGTTGTTGCTGCTTTAATTTCTTTTTGGAAGACAATTTTTTATGTTCAACGTGTTTTTTATCTTCAAATTTGAGTTTATTACCATTTTCATTTGTACTGTAGGTTTTTTTTCGTTTTTTTTTTGTTGTCGATTTGCTCTTATTGGAGGAAAATTTAACTTTATTCCCACTCTTTTTCCTGCTAGAATTATTCCACTTATTTAAATCCAATGAGGCACTAGTATCCTCATTTTTTGTATCTAAATTAGCGGTTACAAACCTTTACCATCAAAATGACCAAACTTGGCTAAATTACCATCTACATTACTAGTCAAATCTTCTACATTGTATATATCATCAAATTCTGCGTCACTTGCATCTTCTAAATCACTCAATCCGTCCAATTCACTTTCAGATTCACTGGAATCCGAGTCGCTAGATGACGTAGTGAGATAATCGTTGGAATTGGCGGGTCGACCTGTGACAATTGTTGACCCTAAGAACGCAAGTGAAACCCACACATAAAATAACTTCATTTTTTGTAGGAAGACAATGCAACCTACGGGCTACACAAACGACATCAAATTATACTGCAAATACTTCATTGCTGCAGGGTGCACCTCGACATAGATGGTCTGTATATAACCATATACACAATTTTAGTTATTGTGTATTGTATTGAATCAGACAAAACTAATTGAGTAGAAATTATGGTGCATGACATTAATAGATAAATATTATTTACAACTACTTTCTAGTTATCCCAAAATCACCGCTACACTACTATAGACAAACAAATACACTAAATCATACATTTACAAATACTTATGCCTGAAAATAGTTGTACGTTATCGCGTTTTGTCGCATGATTAATTCTTATATGCAAAAAATCGCAGAAAACTTTCTCCTAGATATACACTAGTAGTGCCGCAGATACAGTGTCGTGTACTTCGCGATAGGTGCTGTAAACATGTAATAGGGTTAGGATGGGAATTTTAAGGAGACTGATTGTATTGGTCCTTTTCACATCAATTTGTACATTGATGGCGTCTATCCCATGGAAAGTGACTGACAATCTCGCCGCCACCCACATCGCCCGTGTGTTTATCGTCAAGAGGTCCAAGCGCAGACGTACCTTTTCCATCCTACTTGCAAATATCAACAAGAAGTTTTCTAAATTTCCCCAAAATAATATTTCAGTTGCTACACCCATCACTACAGATGATTCCACGCCTAATGATGTTACAGATGGATATACTGAAGGTCATATTGATACAAAGTTATCAAACAAGCATTGTGAACATGATTCAGCGAAAGATAGTCATTTGTGCAATAAAAAACCGGTTACGGGACTAGATGCTAGTGTTTATGATGATAATGTTATAACTGATATATTGTTAGACAAGATACCGGTGGATATACTTACTAATCAAAATAAAAGATATGAAGCCAACTCTAAGGATTTGGAATTGTTAGATTGGGTTCTTACTTTTATATCAGGGATCTACATTGCTTGTGTCTCTTTTGGAGAGTTTTCTATATCATTAATCGATCATTTAACAAAGCTATCAAAACGAACTGAATTCTTGTTCCATATATTGTACAAAATTACGATAATACTCTATTACATATTTCGATCCAATATCAAGTACATTATTTCTTGGCATTCAGGTTTACATCATTCGAAAAAAATAATTGTATCAACTATATTTTACACTTTATGCATGGCCACAAGTTTACGTGCCAGTTTTATGTTAATATCAACCAATTACCACGTGATATTTAGGTGCACTACTTTTGCGTCAATACTTTTTTGCCAGGCACTAATTATTTTACACTTAAAGCCAGTAATATCGTTCATACTCTTCTTTTTCAAGAACATATTTGGCGTCGTGTGGTCAATTTTACTAATAATTCGCATTCTAAAGAATATGCATGCCCAGATACAACTTGATAACACCTACAAATCGTTTAAATTAGAACCCAATGATATTCAAACAGGACATATCAAGGGTAAACATACTATGAAAGATAAAACGACGGAGAATTTACAAATTAACAGGGATTTTATTATCAGAGAGTTATCATGTCTACTAGAATTTTGGTTACTTCTAACATGTATAGACATGGTCCCATTGGTAACGTCCATGAGATTATTCAATTTCTTCTCATCCCACATAATATTATTTTCTGCAATCGAATCGATATTCCATGTTTATATAACAAACATCATCAGTAACAAATGGATAAATTTGTCTTTGGGGGCTTTCCGGCATATGATCATCAAGTTTTTCGATTTCATAATTTGCCTTATTACAGGTAAGCACTTAATGATTAATTTAGGCTGGCACGATATTTTAGGTTCTAGATGTAGTATTAATGCACCCAAAGAAGATATCTTGACAATGGACAGATGGAGAAATTCAATTATAGGATATACAATTTTTGCAGTACAATCTTGTATGAGTCGCACCACAGTTAACAAAGTTAAGGAGAGCACACTTTGGTCGATTGCCAATTTCATCATCTTTCATGCGCCTCAAGTTATATTCCTAATCCTACCCAGATTCATATTCAACTTTTATGTCTATTACATGATGATACTAAAGCCTATCATTTACACGACGATCACACTAGAAACTGATCCTTTGGGGAATTTTAATGCTAAAATTGAGTGTCTAATACTCTCATTATTTTCTTTTACAGCCAGATTAATAATTTCAAATGATTATTTCGCACTATCGAACATTATTCCCTGCTTGGCTGTAGTGATATCGAACAAACTTATCTCTACCATGGTTTTGTCATTACTGAAACAGAAAACATTGTAGTAAAATTTAAAACCTGGCAAAATTAATTTTTTTTTAACGTCGATTCCACCATTTTAATCGAATTTTCAATCTACTAAATATTTCTGAGAGTTTTTAACAAATCTAAATTTCTAATTTTTTGGCAACGCTAAAAATCAAGTCTTTTAAACGCTGCCAAATTTCAGTACACTCTGCAACATACTATTTGGCCTATCAATAACTCCTGCCCCAAATAGACCACCTCTTGGCCAATTTCTCAGTGAAAAAACACTTGGTGCCACTTGGTAGCTCTGGTTGTTCTAGGGGTATGCATAAGGGCTTTATTCCACCCAAATTAGACTCAACTGCTAATAATTCTTGTGCCTTCTTCTTGATTAATTCCTCACTATCAACTTCCTCACTCCTGTGTTAGCGTTGTGATATATTTGTTAAATATTTACATCAAAAATGTGAATATTTATAATATTATGAGACTCACCATGGAACCATTACCAACTTGTTATTCAGAATATTTGGAATTATCTCTTTAAATTCGTACACCTTCACGATACTGGAATCTAGCTTCTCTTTCGCCTTTTGAAACAGTCTCTTTTGCATATCACACAACCTCTGATTTACAATTGTGACAATGTCGTCAATTGGAACATTTTCCTTATTTCCATTATCTCGATGTACAATTCTAACCGTATTAGATTCCACATCTTTGGGCCCTACTTCAATTCTAAGTGGAACCCCCTTTAATTCCCAGTCGTTGAACTTCCATCCGGGAGTGTAGTTGTCCCTATCATCCAACACGCATCTAAAACACTCATTTAATTTATTATGCAACTGCCTGGCCACTTGTAAAACTTTCTCAGCATTGTTAAAGAGGATTGGTACTATCACTAGTTGAATTTTGGCCACCTTTGGTGGCAACACTAGTCCATTATCATCACTGTGTATCATTACCATGATACCTAGTGCCCGTGTGGTAAATCCCCAAGATGTTTGATGACAAAGTTGTCGCTTCAAATTCTCATCTTCATAATATATGTCAAAAATCCTTGAAAAGTTTACCCCTAGGTAGTGAGATGTAGCCGCCTGTATCCCCCTACCACTTTCTTGGATAAAAGCTTCGATTGTGCTAGTGAGATCAGCGCCGCAAAATTTCTCACCCTCAGACTTTATGCCCTTTATCACTGGTACTGCCAATATTTGTTCATAGTACTCCTTGTAAACGTCTAACATCTTGTAAACCATTTCCATTGCTTCGCATTGGTTACGATGGGCCGTATGTCCTTCTTGCCACAAAAATTCGCGGCTTCGGATGAAGGGAGTAGGTTGTTTGAATTCCCACCGCACAACTGAATTCCACTACATCAGCCATGTACAGTTATTAAGATAAATACGAAAATTTATTTTCGTTTACAATATAGACATATATAATTTACATCATATGGTTATGGATTAACCTATAGATGTTATAAAACATGTACACATGTCAATATTGATTCAAATTAAACACAAATACATATGTTGCATATTAAAAGAATTTCTTTCGACCATAAATTCATTCAAAAACATAAGTCATTACATTTTCACACATTTAGTAGCTTTTACATCAATACATGAATTTTCATTCAACGATACTACTCATCGATAGATACACAAAGTTCTTTTTATTGCATAAATCATGCTAGTTGCAACGTGTACAACCTTTATGGTTAAAACACAAAAATTAATATTTTTTCATTCCTTCTTTTAATGAATATAACTATTGTGAGGTACATACCTGATTAAGTTTGAGGGGCAGGTTGCGATAGGACCTAATCCACTTGGCATAGTAACCATACATGATCGTCTCACTCGATGGCCTAAGAGCTATTGGTTCTACCAAATCAGAACTCCCGGACTTTGTAACCCAAGCTACTTCTGGCGAAAACCCCTCCAAATGTGTTTTCTCTGCTTCCAACCTTTCTTTACTCACAAACAATGGGAAATAGCAATTTTCAACACCGTACTAAATTAAATTAGTGATTACCTTTTGTAGGTATTGGTTAAAGTAGGATTGGAAGTTTTCCCAAATGTAGTAACTATTAGGTCTAAGAATGTAGCACCCAGACACATCATAATATTCAATTAAGTCACTGCGGGTGATTACTTGTGTGTACCATTCAGCAAAGTTTTCACTCTTTTTACAATTAATTCCCAACCCACAGTTATTTTCATCATTTGATTTATTTTCAGATTTCTTATTTTTCATAGGCATTACTATATTATGTGGCAAATTACCATTAACAAATATTGGCTCATGACCACAATCACTTAAAAATTTCATCATATCATTCATTGTTAGCTTAATGGTTCTGTCACAGCAAAAAGGATGTACAACAATCTCAGTCTTATCTTTAATCGCTTCATCAAAAACCATTTGAACTTCATTACTAAATCAACTTCCAAATTACTTTGTGTCATTCATCAGGGATAAGGGGGATAATGATCCAGGGATAGTGCCCAGGGAATTTGTCAAATAGTCTATCTCGGCAAACCTGAGTTTGGGCGCCTTTAAAATTTTAGACAAACTTTTAATATCAATTTTTGTGTCCTAACTTATTCGTTTACTAACCCATAGCGTTGACACTAGGTAGGCTCTTTTTGACGAATCTCTTAGACATAGATTCTTTAAGAAACCATCAAAAAGTTCCGGAGGCAGATAATTTACAGCATCTTTAGAGGTTGGTACAGGCATGTGATAATACTCCTAAATTAAACGCATGACTACTTTAAATGTTATGCCCATCGCCCTGAGTTTGGCGTAGAGGCTCTCCATTCTTGGTGCCTTCACCACATTACTCTACTCGTAGATTAACAATCATTTCTGGGAAAATTAATTATAGAAATCAACTAACATACTACTTTAAGAGCGTCTCTAATGACTTATCGTCAATTATGCGTATTATGCATAACGGTACAATGTACTATTATGCATGCAATTTTTCCTAAAATATTTATGAATTATACAATACTTGTAGCAGATTTTTAATTTTAAATCAATTATTTATTCACATAAATAATTAAAAACGGTTTCATTAATTTAATGCGCTATTTTATGGATAATTTTAAATTTTGATTGAGATTCTATCGATTTTTGCGATACTATGTAAATTATACATTATACATACTTTATAAATTTTGTATATTTTGTGTGAAATCCAAAAAAGTACTCTATAACAAACTAATTATTCAAAGTCTGCACAGCTATTGAAATCATCTACCAAAAATTAATGCCAACATTTCATACAGATATATGCAAATCCTAGCATAAGAGAAAACTTTAATAATTGATTTAAAAAAATTAAATTACAATAAAATTAGTCAGTCATTCTTCATCCAGCCACTCCAAAAACGCCTTGAATCTCACCTCAATCAAACTCGAATTAACCTTTTCCTCCCCTCCAAGTTCGTTGTACCACCTAAATAAATGCTGTATTTACTCTGGCAAAAAGTCAAAATTTAGTAAATTGGCACTGTTGAATGCTTCACACACATAACAGAACCTCAAACTATTCCTTTCAAAATTCTCATTGTTACAGACCCTTAAAAGTGCTGAAAATGCAGAAAAATGCGCCATTTTATCCTCCTCTTCAATGAACGGTGCAAATATTGTGCAAATTTTAGCCTCATCTAATGCTTTATCCCAGTACTAAATACAAAAATTTCTTACACTTTGGTCTGGATAATTAGTGCATAACCAATTGACAATTGGGTATAGTAATGCTTGAATCATATGCACATTTTGTACGTTATAAGCCAGTCTCAGCCCTTTCAACTCAAGCACAGAGTATTGTATGTATTTTGGATTGGTTAGAATGTCACTGATCATGTCAAACACTTCATCTTCAAATTCCGTGATATCTTCTGTACCACGTACCCCTTGCGTATTATGATGCATACTATCATCATAATCATTCGAAACCTTCGAGGGTAAGCTGTTATTCGAAACGCTAGATTCAATAGATGAGTAGATTGATGGGGGTCTAAGATCAACCCTATTCCCAATTAAACTGAAATGAGCCAGGGGATTATTTTGCTCAGTCTCCTGTACATCAGTTACTTTAAATGGACTACCCACTATGATGCCTGATATTTTTGTATTTTGTTTGAATATACAATTACCAAGCACTAAACAATTTGATATTACGACGTTAGACTTTATTTCTGAGTTAAATATCACTGAATTGCTTATGTGGCAATTGTCTGCAATCAGACAATTATAAACCCACGAAGAAATAATGGTGGATGTGGAGGACAATTTACACTCTTTTACAGTTGAATCATCGATTTCCCCATTAATCTCAGCGGTAAGACCGTTCAATTGGGACAGAATATTATATTTGGCAAACTTGTCCAAGGTAAATGGGATCAATTTAAATAACTGGTAGTATATGTTATAGTCTACGTAAGTGTATCTAAACATAATCTTTTATTTAAATTAATTTTGAATAAAAAATAAAGATACAATAAAAGGGTTATTACCTGCGATAGATAAAGTATGACAGTCACTACCAATGGGCTTGTCCAGAACATAAGTAAATATTTCACCATACTCCAGTTCATCATTTGTCACATGTAATATGTAATCATCAATCGTTTTGAAGTCAAATGAAGTTTTAAATTTCTCAACAATTTTGTTTGTGCAAATTATAATTCCGCTGTTTACTAGGTCATAGTTTAGTTTAAGGGAGTAGTTTTCGCCAAGTTTGTATTTCTGAGTCAATTTTATGTACAATAATTTAAAAATAAAGTGGTTATACTTTATTTTTCGCTATTAAAGTTGAGTATATACCTTCAACTGCTCATATCCCAACCCAAACTTAGTATCAGCGTTAAGATTGGCGTAACATAGAATCCTTCCCTCAGTAGATGTAATGTAGATATTTTGTTCATTGTTTGCCCTTAGTGATTCATTTGGCAATATTTTGGACAACAAAATTGTTGCTTCTAGATTGGGCCTCTTGACTTTGAGATCTATATGTTGTTTTATAGGAACATCAAGGTCATGGCATAGATATGTATTGCCATAGATCTAAATTAACTGTGAATTACCAGTAGAAAATCATTTTGTAGGTTTAATGATATTGAAATATTTCTTATGAAATCGCCCAGACAGTTGCTTTGTTTGTCAATTTCTATTATATGAATCTTTAATGAACTATTAATTGTGGCCAAGTACTGTTGGAAATCACTAAAAATGGCACTACTACTTGTTACAAGAGTAAGGCTATATACACAAGTGCGTTTGATCCATGTGATTAAATTCTCAATTAATATATTGTCACCAATTGGCAATAGACAAGGGGATGTAGGTTCGGGAAAGTAGTGGAAAGAGTTGTCAAAATCATCCAATATCAGTATTGCCTCCATTCTCAACCATATAAGATCAATTAACTCAAAATGTAAAGGATTCTACTGATCTTATGGCAACTGACAATCAGTTGTAACGGTGACACCACACAATCCAAAACATATACCGTGAAATTATTTACACCGTATCTAGTGCCGCGCCATACTATGGATGTAATGTTAGCATAAAAATTAAAAATCAATTTTTTAAAATAATAATGGCAAATGATTTTTATATTAATGATCTAGCTTAAATCATACACTTGGTGGTATCCATGGCGGACGATTAACCAATGTGGGACCAACGTCCATTGCATATGGGACACCCTTGCAAATCTCCTTGTAGAGCTCTTCCTTACAAGCAGCAAATTTATCCTGCAGTTTTTTACATAATTCAAATCCTTCCTCAACACCCCTAAGTAAGTTCTTGTACACAATATTTGCTAATTGTGTAATGATTACTCCGACTTAAACTATACCGATCAATAAAAATAAACAAAATATATTCTATGGCACAAAATTGCCATAGAATATCAATCTGTATATTGTTCTATCTTCCATGGCAATGAATTGCCATGGAAAATTAATATAACAATAAGCCTACCAAGGTGCTTCTACACATTCCGCCCTGTACTGCCTGGCGGCGAAGTAGCAGGACCAGTCTGGCTGCTCTATCTGCAGCTGTTCCAAACTCTTCATATACGCCTCCTTCTTTTTTCTGTACTTCGAAGTTGCTATGTTATATTGGCATCCCATAAAAACGGTAAATAGTAGTACCATTGACTTGTATTGTGAGCTTGAGCGATTGAATGTGCGCAGGAGCACTTTTACGAACACAAATGGGTTGAACATACCCACTATATCTACCTGTCTATATTATCATTCTGTAAATTTGCCAATTATTTGCAAAATATGTGTCAATTATTGAATATGTATGACATAAATACCCCACGCGCTTATCACTTCCACGTGAACAAGCGCTTTATGATGCGTTGGAAGGAGATATTGTGGTCTAATACATCAATTTTGGTATACTTACTCATTCTGTACATATTTTCATACTCATTTAAGCTAAAGAAACCGCCTTCTCACTCAATATCAAATGCCACAATACCAGCGCCTTATCTATTCACAGAATTTACCTTTTACTACAAACAAAACTCAAACTTATCAACAATTCCATACCATGATACCCTTGAATTATCACGATGGATCGAATATAGACCTTATAAACGAGTAATATTAGTTCTCCTCGATGCCATACGATTTGACTATGTCATCCATGACCCAATGGTGGACACAAACGAGCCACGGAGGGTGTATACTAATCAGATGAACAATTTAACTCGTATATTTCAGGAAGTTGGCAATAAAGGCAGATTATTTAGACTCAAGGCGGAGATTCCAACCACGACAATTGCAAGAATTAAGTCCATTATTACAGGGCACTCCCAAGCATATCTCGATGTAAGCCACAATGTATTTTCCTATTGATTCTACGTATTTATATGAGTTTATGCCATTTCCAGGAGTAAATATATTTTCTGTGATCATTATTCCATTTTCCACTATCCATACAAATTCTGTCATGAACTTTTGGTATAATGTTGCATAAAAATTTCTTGTTCCTCAAGAAAAATCAATACTTAATTAGATAGCCGATAACAATAACCCTCAATCGCTCGAAGCGGACAATATACTCAAACAGCTCCTGCTACAAGATAGGAAAGTTGTAATCATGGGTGACTCGTTATGGGATTCCCTTCAAAAAGGCGTTGCCACTAGAAGCTATACAGCCAGTGGCCTAAACATACACGACAATACGGCGGATGTTAAGGTGTTTACCCATTTCTTTGATGAATTTAATAAGTGAGCCTTTGTGCATTTAGATCAGATTGGGACGTGCTGATTGGGCACTTGGTTGGCATTGATCACTTTGGTCACGTGCATGGAATAGATAACGCCTCCATAAGCAATATGCTAAGATCTTACGATAATTTTGTGGCTAGTATAATTGAAAATGTATTAACTAAACAATATCAAGATACATTGTTGGTTATACTGAGCGATCATGGAGTTAATGCTGATGGGACGCATGGTGGCAAAGCACCAGAGGAGGTTAGTTTTCATTATTTAATCTGAGTGAATATTCCACGACTTCACTGTGAATGATTTAAACTGCAAAATAACGTAGGTTGACGCATTTATGGCAGCGTTTAATTACAAGGGATTCGCCGAAACTGACCAAGCAATAGAACACCTATTACTGTGCCGAGAAAAAAACTTTTTGCAGGGATACAGACAAAAGCATAATGTATTGAATGGAAAAATAAAAGGGGATATTTTCCATTGGGCGTCACAAAATGATATAGCGCCGACATTAGCGGTGTTACTTGGCTGTCCCATACCATACAACAGCACGGGCAGGGTTTTGTATGAGCTAACTCCCGCTAACCCACCTATTTTAACATTATCAGATTCTCCAGGAATGGATTACGTAAATAAATTAATCTCGAAGCAGCGCTATTACTCCCAAATTTGCCACATCAACCTACACTCTTTGCTGCGTAATTATCTTCAAACCCAGAGCAAGGGCGAATATAACGATAACGACGGGTTACACATGGATTCTATTAATAGAAAAAAATCGATCATTATGCACAATCTATTTATTCTAAACAAATTGCGTCATATCTTATTACTATTTGCAGATCCATCTTCAGTAACAGCTAAAAATGCTGAATTCCATATTAAATCTATGAAGAGCCATTTGCTTTTGTGTCAAGAAATAACATCTGAACTGAGCGATTCCTTCCTTGATAGCCGGGAGAAGATTGATTTTTGGACAATGCTCCCGCTATTTCTACTGCTGACCTTGTCAATTGTTGAATTGATAGACTGGCAGATTTTATGCGAAATATTGTCAAAAATTCGCCTAAAAATACTGCTTACTTGCACCACAATGTTCGCTTGTTCCTTATTACTGAGAAACTTTATGGAATATAGCGATATTACACATAATATATACATTTGCCTCCCGGCATCAATAGTTATATCCACCTTCTTCCATATCATATGGAACTACTTCAATATGCCTTTAATTGATTTTTCAGCCCCGACATTTTCGTCTGCTGTTAACCTGGTAAACGGATTTTATATCCCGGAGTTAGTGGCCATTATCTTCCACTTGTTAACTCCGTTTATGGAATCTCTGGCGGTATTGGCTCCAAGTTGCTATATGTCTCTGGTAGTCTATTTGATCGTCAATAACCTACTGCCATTGGAAGACTGGGATTATCGTCTAGAAAAATTTGCTGAAGCTAAAAATAAAAGCCCCACTTTCCTTCACTTGTTGAAGCGATCTGGGTTTTTGTTGAAGCCGTTCAGTATTTGTATGTTAATGAAGGTTTTGTATTGGGGCAAGAACTTTAAATATTTCAGCAGTTTCCGTTGGTGGTGTAAAATTGCCCACATTCATCCAATACCCCTTTTGTCATTATCGCTGATATACCAATTATTCAAAATTAACCCATTAATATCATTGTACGATTTAAAGATAGAGTGGGCTGTTTGGACGACACAGGCAGCCTTGACTTCGTTTTGTCTATCATACAATCATGGAGAGATGATTAGTTTGTCCTACTTATTTGCAAAAATTGTATTTATCACTACTGTGACGATGATCATTTTCGAACTGCTAAGACCTCTAGTATATGGTTCAAATAAGAAGCCCTCCATATCCAGAACTTCATACAGGTTGCAAACAATCTCGGTGCACTTACTTTGGCCAGCATATCTATTGTATGGTCCATTGCAATCATTAAATGTGCTCCTTAGCATTGTTACTGAAAAATTATATTTTGAAGTACTGAAGTATACCATCACCAAATCACAAAAATACAACGTGTCACTCATCCGCTTTGCCATTGTATACATTTTCCTAGGCGAACACTTTTACTACTCCACTGAGCACACTAACTCATTCTTCACTTTGCCATTTGATGCAGCATATACGCTAACGGGCTCATACACCCGTTTTATATCGGAATTACTAATTGGTTACCACATATTCTTTTTCTCATTTTTGTCAGCTATCCAGTTTATAATGACACTTAATAATTATAAAGCGCATTTGATTTTTTGCAAGCAATTGAACAGTTCTATTACCCTTGCGACCGTTGTTAGTAGGTAAGCGCCCATAATATTTATTGTTAAATTAAAAATTTATTTGATACATATGCTACATGCACATATGATTATTCTCTAAATTACAACCTATATTATCCAAACCCATCATTTAACCTTATTCCACTATTATTATGAACACAAGAATACATTTATTCATCATATCCATTGTGTCATGACTAATATTATAACGTATTGCCTGACTTGAATTTGTTCCAAAAATCTTAAATTAATGCATAATAAAATAAACTCACAGCTATTGGATGAAAGCAAATTGACACTATTTTATTGGAATATATTATTCGGTGAAGAATACGATAATAAAGACGAATTGGGGGCACTACAAAAACTTGTGTGTAAAATACATGAAAAATTCCACGCTATGACAAAAATAATTTCAGAGAAGAAAATTTCATATTCAAGAATGATTGGCAACACAATCAGTATATTTACACTATGATTGTGCACTTATAGTAGTTGATGGTGGCGTGGATAAGAGGAATAGTGCGGGGGGGGGGCGAATAGCACATGTTATATCGATAATGATTGAGTCCAAACTATGAAATATATACTAATAGTGTTTATTATAGAAGGAACGAGCGGTATTTACACACAACTGTTAATTATACTTATACAAGGGGGTTTATTGTTATGTTATGGTTGTCTATTTATATGCATGTTATTTTTAATTATTAAAATTGCAAAGTCATTCAGATTATCCTTTGGGGTATACTTCTACACACTATGTTCTGCTCTGATATTGACATTAATGAAATCGCATAGGCTTTTTTACAGCACATTTTTCCCTTCCACTGTCTTCACAGTATGTAGGACCTCAATTTTCCTCCTGGCGACCAGGCTGCTGTTTAATCTCATCGTTCTCAGCTCTAACGATGACGAACAAGTTTAACGTCGCCAATCTTTTAAAATTTAACACAGACATCCCCAATAACGAATTATTACCGATCTACTTACAAAAATTAATACTAATACAATTTGTCACATGGTTGCGGTTTCAGGATTAAGTTGCCAGGCAATATACTCTATGTGTTGGAATGTATTATAAGTGCAGTCAAGGGATTAATAGATACCAATTTGTGCTGAATGCAAAGAGAAGATAATATTCTACCAATAAATGATAGTGCTACTAAGGATTTGAATGAATGGTAAGGATCTGGACTATTTTCCATGTCGAATAGCAGTGCGAAGTATCCATTACCAGATTGTGATATGGGATATTTTGAAAAACCACCTCTAGGGCTGGCACAGCTATTGATAAACTTTGCAAGCTTATCGAGGTTAATCTCACAATTGCCGTTGCCATCATTAGATGTTAAAGCCAGAGTTGCCAAAAGCCAATAAGAATAGCAAACATCTGGTGCTTTGTCTCCATGGCCAGATATGCCCCCATTTGTACGCTGTCTAGCTTTTAACCATTTACACATACTCACAGTGTCACAGAATGCTATTTCTTTATCAGTTGTAAAATCCCTAATAATTTTTATTTTGCTAATGGCAGATGCGCAGAAACATGCGCCAATGTGACTTTCTTCACCTGGCCTCAGCCCGTACCCTCCATCATCATTTTTACAGCTAATGATCCATTCGACAGTTTTTGGCAAGATGTTAGCAAATTCATTGGAATAGTCGATGCCAGTTAACTTGTGCAACAAGTTAACCGTGCCAAACAATGAAGCAACATCTCTTATATCTCCACATAATGCCGAGTTTTTGATTGATGATAATTTGTTGCGTTGTATATTATTACTTTGAATGTCACCTTCATAAGTGGTTCGGCTAACGGAGCCGTTTGACAAAATTTGTAGTTTTAGAAAGTTAATGAGCATTTTACTGTGAGTAGCAGCCCAACGAGTGACATAATCGCCTATGTCCTCCGACAAAATAACAAGAATTTGCATTGCATGTAAGGTGTGTAATATTGTTGGCGAATAGTAGAAATTTTTGTAAAATGGCGCAAATCCCAGAGCATAACTGCCTAGAGTTTGCGAGCAAGCGATAACAGCATTAAAAATATCAATTAACTCATCATATTTGATGATATCAACTAATTTTGCATGTGGATTAAGAATTATGAGTGATGACAATGTCCAGTATATTCCGGATATGAAACATGATTCAAATGCTTGATCAAAGGGTTCTGAAAAGTTAATTTTTTCAAAGTTAGCACCAAATTCCTTAACATTAGACACTAATGGTTTACTGCCTTTAAGAAGATTTAAGAAGTAGTTGTTGTGTGCTTCCAAATTTGTTGTACATAGCGGACAGGTTGTCATTGTGCTTAGCGCTGGGTAAAGTATTTTTTGTCAAAAAATATAAATCAATATAGCAAATTACCCTTTAAGTTCATAAAATGCAAAATTGTACGACATGAACCATGCAAACATGAAAGTCATGAATCCAAAAAATGGCGCAATCGTGTAGAGGTCATATTTGTACATAAAACAGAACTCAAGTTTGTGCTTCTTCTCAGAAAAGTGCTTGACCAAAAAAGTAAAAGCTATGTTCACTAAGAAGTATGTTATTATGGCATTTCTGGGTCTAAGGGGTACTGCTCCCGCAAATAAACCGGCGACTAATGAACTATAGACCCGGGTGTACCTGAGAACCGTAATATTATATTGATATGCTGCTTGGTCTATGTGGAAGAATTTGAACTCAGATGCCTGCTCTACCAGCCAGTCATCAAACGTCAAAGGTCTTTCAGCAATGCTCATTACAAGCCCCAGATCACATTAATGTTGTTATCAATTTCAACAGTATTAATACTTACACATCTCCCTTATATCTATGCGAATGTCGATTTAGATGTGTCTTATAAACGAAAATTGCCCAGCTCTGATACGAAAGTTGACGGTATTGCATAATTCAGCTAGAGTTACAACTACCAACTATACCTGTACCATTCATTCACATAAAACCGTCAGCATTTGAAGGTAACTAACGTTTAATTTAGATGTGCAACGCTATGCGGAAAATGTATTGGTAATTGTTTCCTGATTTAGCAAAGACACACTCTGATGTCAGTGGTGTCGGAGAGTGCTGATGATGAACTAGATGAACGGGAGGAAATAGCGCAGATTCTAGCTACAATAAACAAGGTATCACATATATTATACAGCTGGAGGCAGCCAGGGCTAGTTTATCCACGGAAGAGTAAAAATTATATCATTTAGGCGTGTCACGAGAGCTTCAATTACGAAAGGGATAACAACTAATGGATCTTACATACCCGTACCTTATCCGGTTGCAGTTAATCCTATTTTTAGCTAATTTTGTATTTAAATTGATGGCCTATCTAAACTATCAATTAAAAAATCAATGGGCTTGTGGAATGTGCCCATCCACATAAAAATTCCGAGTTATCTGAGGCAACTTAATTTTGATCCCATCCATCCCCTCATCCAACTTTACCTGACACCCAAGTCTGGAGCTAAATATTACGTCACTTACGTATCAGTTAGGCAGGGGGCCAAATCTAACATGTCAAATTCAGCTTCCGAAGGTTCGGGTAATCTGTCAAAAACTTTCTGTTCCAGAATAACGTGGCATGTTGAACAGGCAAGGCAACCGTCACAGGCACCTTCATTAGGTGTTATCGTACATTAGTTAAAAATTGTGAATAATTCCTACCTTCGAGCTCTATGTCATTTTTGTGAGCGGCCTCTAGGATGGATGTACCGCTTTCAACAGAAACTACCTTTTCATTGCCATTTTGGAAGATAAATGTTACTTTTATTCTGAGTGAAATTGTTTTTTACAATTTATTTGTCGAATAATATACACATTGTTGTAGGTATGGCGCGCGATTTGACTGCGGTAGAGGCAGAAAATTATTATATATTATGTTTTGTCGCATAAAATACCGCGTTATATAGGCGCGTGTTTGCGATAAAATATAATATTGCATAAATATCAATCAAAATGTTCATATGCCACTCACGGATACACCCATACAGTATAAATACGTAGTGCTGGTAGGCCTAGTCATTTGGTGTAATTAAGATCTTTTATAAAAATTTATGTCAATAAATTTTTATCAATGACTGAGATATTAACGGCTACGACGTCAAATTCACGTTACAAGTCTATTGCTCATATGAAAACGTATAGCAGATAATGTTGTCATGACACAACAAGGAACATTTTGTCTTAAATTTATTTTAAATACTGCAAAATCACTTAACAATCCACTTACCAAATATTACAATGTATATATATTTAATAATTACTGAATACTATATTTCCCTCTGATGACATGAATTTATTCACCCATACTAATTTTGCAAAAGCAGCTACCTTATCCACAGGCATAGCCATAGGCTACGTCACAAGAAACCCAGACAAAGAACGTGCTTGGGAAGTGTATCCGTGTTTCACACAGAAAAACTATGCTTATATATCCCTCTACGATGTTACTAAACACAATGTACAGTTGTTTGAGAAGCGAATTAAATGTTTAACTCGCTACTTACAGACTCAGAGAGGTCTAAATACTTTTATATAGGTTATGGTTACACGCGATTAATTAAACTGCCAGAAGAATTTGGTGTGGTTAAATATGTAGGTGTAAGTACGTGGTATAGTGGAGACTTGATGAAAAAGGGGGTGGAAAACAGTTTTTCCCAGAAGATGATAAGCAAGCTACCTATTGAAAACCACTACAACGCCGTATCTTATAAGGTGGTCGTAGACGATTCTGAATATGTGCATGAAGTATAAGCGCCCAACATTACATTATGGTCTTAATACATGCTTGTTAAAGTAACAAAACATAATTTTCTAACCGTACTATTTATTATTACACACTCAAATATCCAAAATGTTAGTTGCCATAGCACTTGTGATCACAATCGTAGTTCTATACCTACTAATAATTATGAAGAAAAAATCATCCCGGTCGGAAGGTAATTCAACCACTTACATAGGCCAAGGGGATTCGGATTGGAGCGGAGACCTATCTTACTTTCCAAAGACAAAGTAATTAAACTCTAATACAGACTGCTATTCAAGAAGATGACCTCAAAACTGATTCTCTCGAAATCGATCACGAAGAAGATAGGTAGACATCCAATGACTTAGCACCCAAAACGCCGAGGAAAGATTAGACTCTCTAGATGCAGATGATTCCACCGACGAATTGACCTTGGTAACTACGTCTTGTAATGTAGGAACATAAGGAGGGAGAATTTGTTCAACAAAAGCACGATAAATTAGCTGAAGAATTAAGTGATGAAAATCCACAATTAATGATAATTATGGATGAGTTGGTCCAATTATCAATTTCTTTGCGTGATATAACGCATAAAATTGAAAAGTTGTGATATAATTATCACCATCACATGGCTAAGAATTTCGCAACTTAAACAGCTACAGAGTTTTGTTATGAAATGCAAACCAATAACTTCCACTGTTAAATAATTGTTGAGTAATAACCAATTTAATATTGATATAAGATCATATTACCAAATTATATATTCATGTATTACAAGAGGCATGGGCAGTTTACCTATCCTCAGTGGAACTAGCTATTTAGTGCATTTATCTTACAAATTTGTTGCTAAATACAGCTAATTTTCCTAACATATACAATATTTGTGTAGGATATTTCGCCTGATAGTGCTGAGTACAATTAATATAGTGTTGTGTAAAAATGAGCTTTCTGGGGGGTAATAAGATGTACCGGAACAATTGGAACAATTTGTGCAAATGGAAGGTCATTGGACAGAAATTTGAGGATCTTTTCACAATCGAAATGCCACTCTATAATGTAGATAGACCTGGCGCTATAATCAGCACAATTTGCGGCGCCATAATTGGAATCTTATGTTCCCTTATCGTCAATTGTACACTAGTAGAAATATCACTATCCCCTTTTTTCGCAATGGTAAACACACACCTTATTTAGTACTTTGGGTCTTTGTTGATTATCGTGGGTTTTATTATCATATGGCGCCTTAACTCCATAGTTTCCCATGAAGCATTGCGAAGGAGGACTCATTTGAGGCTTTTTGCTTTATCTATCATTTTATCCGGGTTGCTTTGCTTTATTTTGGAGCGCAATTGGTTTACTGATTTACCTCTATTGCTAAAGACTATCGTATATACTATTATCGGGATATCAGTATCATTTGCCCTTACCTTTAGTATAGTGGATATTGTAAATTATTTCATAGGTTTGCTAGAAAGCACTATAGCTAAGCCGCTGGTGGAGTCTAAGTCTCAGGTAACTGATCACTTTAAACAGGTGTATTTGGTATTATTCACATCCATTGTCATGGGCGCAATATTTGGGTTTATATTTGGCCTTATGGACGTGGAAGATGAACTGATATACCATATGCAGCTGACGCTATTAAAGGAAGAACATTATTGCTATCCAATTGGTGCAATGCTAGGGGGGATTGCTGGCTTTGGGAATGAGTATTTGAGGCAACAAGAACTATTCCTGTTCCACAATGGATCATCGTTTGATGAACAAATTTAACATAGCTTATTATAATTTACTGAATGTATGTATACATTTATTAATCACCCGCGCCCACTCGTTTACACATTATTGCGTCTGTGCCCTGTGTAATCTTGTTTTCAATATAGCTTGGGAATATTATTATTTGTATAACAATTATATTTTAATTCTCAGTATTTATTTGTTAGTTTAATTGTATAGTTATTTAGACATAAATTTAGTTGAGTTTCAAATTCACCTGAAAAGTAAAAATATAATTAATTTCACAAATAATTTGGGTATTATTTGTTTATATATGCTATAATTATAAACTAATATTCAATTAATAATTAATATGTTGCAATATCAAATTATATATATGTATGCATGAACATTTACATAAATACTGGAACCTATAAATTAATTTTGTCTTTTCTGATTCATTAAAAAAATATATTTACACATTCAGTATTGATAGTGAAATTATGTATATAGAATCACCATTACTATTTTTACAATTTATATCAATTAATTCAAGAATATACTACAATTGCAGTAAACTTTACGGCTTTAATAGAGTTTTAAACGAATATTGCAAAGGTTAATCGGTAGAACTATAATTACTTATGTAACGCTAACATGTGTAACGGATTTATTTAAATTAACCGAGACAAAACAATAATACAATAATGTAAAAATTCAACAAATAAACAATCAAATTCACTAATTCAAGCATAATAATTGATATATTTAACAGCGTAAATATTTATAAGTTTTGGACATACACTTGTAAAGATTCCACCCAAAATAACATTTAATCATTAATTAATGACCAGTTATTTATAAAAAATCTAATTATTAGCTAAAGCGTAGAGTCTCTCACATTTGTTGATATTTTTGGATAAAAATAACAAAAACACCAATCAAATTACCAGAATACACAATACACTCCCACAGCATATAGATATAACATTATTCCTAATGAACAGAATTCATATTAGTATTTAAGTATAAATTATTGCCCTACCTGACATTATAATTAACCTACCCACAATGCGGTACATAACACTTTTATCAACTTTAGCCCGTAACTCTAATAGAATCATACACAATTCACTCAAATTTAAAAGATACCATACATTCACTTTACAAACTCGCAGATTTAGTACCGATGATGACTACATAGACAAATATTTGGAAATATACGGCACATACTTGATTGGAAAAAAGGCTCCTGATTTCACCAAATCTGCTGTTTTATCAAATGGAGAAATAACGAATCTTAATTTCAAAGAGTATAAGGGAGGTGACATGGCTGTCATATTATTTTACCCCTTGGATTTTACTTTTGTCTGCCCCTCGGAGCTGTTGGCATTTGCTAAAAGGGAAGAAGAGTTTAAGTCAAGGGGGGTTAAGTTATTAGCCGTGAGTGTAGATTCTGCCTTCGCTCATCAGGCATGGAAGAAATTACCCTTGACTTCAGGAGGAATTCCCAACGTCGGATTCCCACTCATATCAGATTCGGATCACTCATTGGCTACTACATATGGCGTACTTAGGGAAGATGGGTTTTGTAACAGAGCAACTGTCATTGTGAATAACGAAGGGAATGTAGTACATTATGCTGCAAACGATTTGTTTTTGGGTAGGAGTGTGGATGAGACACTGAGGTTGATAGATGGAATCAAGTTTCACCAAGAGAATGGCAACGTATGCCCGGCTGATTGGAAGAAGGGTAATAAGGGAATGGCGGCAGATGCCAAATCTACCGCTAGTTATTTAAATGAGGCTTTTGGCCAAACTTCTTAACTCAATTTTTTAAATATCCTACAATCTCTCATATATACATTTATATGTATATGTCATGTATAGAAAATATGCTGGCCCCCTGTACGAGTACTAACTTGGTTTACACTAACCCATTATTTATCCACCCATCCACCATTGTTATGGATGATTAGTGTATATTATACATAATTTAAGTTATTTTATGAACTAATTTACCACACAATAGTTTGTTGATGTACAAAAGAGCGCTAAAAGTTCCAGTAGCCCTTGTGGGAAAGATACTACGATTCTACTGGGATTTACCTTTTGGTAGAAAATTGGCTACAGTATTCCATAACTAATTTAGTCTGTACTATTTGCCACTGGATTCTGTTGGCCAGCCTACCGACGTTATGAAGCGGAGAAGATCGAGCAAAAGCATCAGGAGGCAATTACAGACTATGTATTTATGGACTTTTCTGCCAATAATAAGTACATTGGTAGGGTGCTCATAGGGCTGTATGGGCGTAAAGCACCTCTTTCAGTTGAAAATTTCATTCAACTTTGTAAGGGTATGTACTATAATAATTTAATAATTTGCCGTGAGAAAATTTTTATAAAGTGAAAAACCCAACAATTACCAATAAAGATCACACAAAATTGACACAATGTTTATATGCTTTGTCTTGAAAATGATTTGTTGGCAAATAAGAATTTTTTACACGTTTCCCCACTCTGTTCATTAGAAGAATTGTAATTTAGGATATACTGTAAAGGACAAGACTATTGGTTATCGCAACACAAAAATTGAACGCATAATTAACGGATTGAGTATCCACGGAGGGGCACTTCTTCATGATACATATGGCAGGGATCAACTATCTATCTATGGAAAAAGGTACACAATAATACACTATTTTGCAATTATTAATAATAATATAATAGAGTTACATTATTAATCAATAAATACATTTATATAGTTTTCCTGACGAAACATATTCCATTGGATTTGTTCAAGATGGAGACGTTGCAATGCTGAATAGTGGCGCTGTTGGGAATGCTTCTAGATATTTCATAACCCTTACAAAGCAAAAAGCTCTAAATAGGAGGGCTGTAGTAATTGGCACAATTGTCAAGGGGATGAAAGTGGTTAGGGAGGTAAACTTTCATCAACCTAGATTGGGAAACAGGGTGCTCAGGATGGATTGCCACTACAAGACATAAGGTAGGCACACTGTTAATTATTGAGAAGTTAAAAACAATATTATTTATTCGGAAATTAAACTAAATAATTATGTAGAATTATCCACTGCGGTTTATACCGCGGGGAAATCGATGGGCCTGCTTCATACACTTTCACAGACGCTGCGGAAGCATATCAACAGGGCGCCAATTCATAAATTTATTACAAAACCCCGCCATAACACAAGATATTCCAATTTAGTAGATAAAACTGCATTTAATTTCCAACATTAGCACTACCAACGCCTTCCTTAGACATTTTACCAATAAATTCATCCTCCCTATATACGTGAAACTCTTCATTATCAATTTTGAGCGGCGTTCCGCCATACTCCGGTACAAATACAACATCACCCACTGAAAGTGTTGTTGGTATTAGTTCTCCATTATTGTTGCGTTTTCCAGGACCTACAGCTATTACCTATGTTAACTACACTAGTACCTTTGCAGTATTTGCTGGATTTTTTGCCGAGTCTGGAAGATATAATCCTGATTTGGTGGTGATTTCTGGAGTTATTTTTCTCACAAGAATTCTATCTAGCAAAGGTATGAACTTTTTGGCGGCGTTATTGGCCTAAGTCACTGTATACTTCTTACCATCTTAGCACCACTACCTAACTATAATGTTGTATATGTATACATGGGGTTACTACTAAACGTATTAGACACATACAAAAACGACTTATACACGCTCTTTAAAAAATAATTGTGAGCTCCATATTAAATGATGAGTAATATAATTTTAAAATGGAAAACAATCCTCTGCCCGAATTATGAGATTTAATGATTACGTGTCTCTAGGTAAAATATATTTTCAGAGAAAATATCCACACCTATCTAAACTATTTCCAAAGCCTAAATTGAAATTAGAATACTGGCCAAAAAGAATCTATGGGCCTTATCCAGAACCGCCTAATCAAATATCAGAATCAGACACTAGGGTTACTTATGTTGGCCATCGCACTGTATACATTCAGACATTAGGAACTACAATCATAACTGATCCTGTCTTCACTAGAAGGCTCGGTTATCATGGACTGGGCTGTAAGCTCAACTACTTTACTTAGTAAAACGGGTTGTTGGACCGCCTTATCTATACCAACAGATCCCTCAGGCAAATTTCTTATTATTGACTAATAACAGCTTCAACTGCCTAAATCACACATCATTAGACATAATTTCAGCTCGAGGTGCTTCTAACATTTTGGGAGGGAGGAATGTGACGTTTTACATACAGAATGATATGAGAAACTACATCTATCCCATGGATTATCATGACAAACTCCAATTTGGCGAATTATCAATAACATTCCTACCCTGTATACACAAATCTTATAGATCAACGCTGGGTAGTATTGGTTCTTTGTTGTGGCACTGGCCGATGCTTTGGGGCTCGTTCCTAATAGAGGCTGGGACCAAACTTATTTATCTATCCGGGGCTACTGGTTATTCCAGTCATTTCAAAGAACTAGCTAATATTATAAAACCAAAACAGTTGGACATGGCAATATTGCCCATAGGCCCCCTAGAGCCTTGTAACATATACAACCAATATAATTTATCAGTTACTGACGCTGAAAAGGTACAATAAAATTTATCTAGGCGAGAGAAGATTTACAAGCCAAAAAAACTTTGGCAATTGGATTTGATACATTTCCATTAGGTATGGAAGGTTATGGCAATGTATTTAATAAATTATCCAAGGAATTCATTGTGTTGGATGCTGGATGTCATGTAAATTTGTAACATTTGAGTAATTTGCAAATGCAATCGCAATTTTTAGTAAAAAAAATCGCTCATTTTTGACATAAATTTAGTTTATATTCAATGTAGAATATTTTACTATGACGCATGATACTAGACTATGTCTGTGAAGCGACATACTGTAATTACAACCCAACATCACTAGACTGTACTTGTTAGACGTAATACAAGTATCCATACTAGTAATGTGCTGATATATAATATAATCAATATTTTGATATGGAAAGTTCCATAAACAACCTCGCCAGATTGGGATTCCGTGCTGGTTCCTTCATTTTCACTGCCGGTGCCTGCTCTTGGCTCGTCACCAATTCACTATACAATGGTACAACTATATTAATTAAGTTGAGGCTGGACATAGAGCATTAGTCTATAATAGGCTAACTGGCCTAGGGACGAATGTTTATGGTGAAGGGACTCATTTCATCATTCCTTGGTTCGAAAGACCTATAATTTATGATGTGAGGACCAGGCCAAGGACCATAATGTCACTAACCGGCAGTAGAGGTATGAAAATATTTTTTATTACTAAAAACTTAAAATATTACTTATTTAGACTTGCAAATGGTCAACATAACATGCCGCGTATTATCACGACCTGATGAATCCAGATTGGCAGATGTATATCGTACGCTAGGGAAGGAATATGATGAGAAGGTATTACCTTCAATCATCAATGAAGTTTTAAAAAGCGTGGTCGCGCAGTATAACGCATCACAACTTATAACGCAGCGTGAAATTGTAAGTTTGAAACGATACTGTATAAATGATCATTGGATGTACGTTTAATAGTAATCCCATCTATAAAATACATTTTGAAATTCATTATATGTCAATAATTGACATATACATACATTACTGTTTGTTTGTTGTTATAGAATTTATAGGAAATAAGTATCAATTAATTAACGCTCAATATTTTTACATTTTATACATATAGATATGAAAGTCAATTAATCAAATCCAATGCATCTTATTTCATATTATATCTTATTTGTTCCCCCAAATTTTAATCTATCAATATTCAATAATTATTCCATAAGTATTTCCCAGATTTATGAAAAATATTTACTTCATTGAATTTTCGAACAAAAATCAGTTATTTAATGTGTATCATCATGCATAAATCAATTTAATTGCTATAATAATTATTTACATAGGTTAGTAAGGCAGTACGGGAACAGTTGGTGAATCGTGCAAAAGATTTTAACATATTGCTAGACGACATATCCTTAGTAGGCAATAAACTCATATAGACCCATTTGAGTTTCAGCCCAGAGTATGAAAAGGCAGTAGAGGCCAAACAAGTTGCACAGCAACAGGCGGAACGCAGTAAATACATTGTACTTAAGGCACAGGAAGAGAAGAAGTCGACTATTATTAAAGCTGAAGGAGAAACTCAGGCCGCTAAACTTGTAAGTGCATATTTAACTGTTAATTGACTATTTGTTAATAAATAACAAATTAATAAATAATAATAATAATATCATTAAGATTGGGCAAGCTATAAGGGACAATCCAGCATTTGTAACTTTGCGTAAAATCGAAACGGCGAAAGAAGTAGCAAACATACTATCCAAGTCATCAAACAAAGTACTTATAGGTTCAGACACTCTATTACTAACAATAAAATAACCAATAACTAGCAAAAATTTTAAATTAGATCTTGTATTTAGTATTACAATTAGACAATATTGAAAAGTTATATGTTTTAGCAGACACTAAAAATAGTAAATCAATGCCACTTGGAAGATTACGGGAAAGTGTCGATCTTTTCGCGAAATATTTCATGCTTGACCTCCTGCGGCGGAAATAATTTAATATCTGCGATCCCGTCTTTGTCAATAAGCTTAACCACAAAATTTGATTGGGAAACTAGGAATCTAAATCTTAATTCATCTCTGATTTTCTTCATGAGTTCAATGGCCTGTTCTTTAGTAATATCGCATGTGTAATATTTGTCAACTAGTCCCCGAACAAAATTACCTCCATAACCATGAACTGCCTTGCAAACTTCCATAGAACTGGCTAGGTAATCTATCCAATATAGCTTAGGGGTATCCTATATAAAAATTCATAAGAACATGTGTTTTTACGGGTCAATTTTTTTCAAAAAAATTTAACATCTTAACGAAATATGTTTAGAAATAGGTGTGAATCAATTTTTTTTATTAACAAAAATTGTTAAAACCATAAACAAATTAACAAAATAATATAGTATAAAATTTAAAAATGAGTCAAATTACCTGTTCAAACCCTGCTATTAACATATCAACCTGATAAGGACTTTCCCTCAGGAAATAAGCCAATTCTTGCCTAGCAAAATTGGCAGTTGCACCAATTGAAGTTGGATATGAATTTTTAAACCTCTGAAAATGAATATTTTTTCTAATATATTCACCAAATTGTTCTCTATCACCAGATGGACCTGCAAGTAATATTAACTTATCATTATCAACCTTGAGTATCTTCCCATGATCATAAAAGTTGGTCCTGATTATGCTATACTGCTCGTAGCAATCAGCAGCCAACAATATATAGTCTTTTCCCTTTATACCAATTAGTGTATCCATAATAAACACTCTATACAATACGTGATATGATGATGTCTGAAATATATACAGGTAGTGTTAGCCCTACAGTACATGATATGTGTAGATATGAATAATACCCTATAATTATTTAATCTCAACTAATATCGTAAAAATGGGCTCAAATCCTGAGGTTGATTTGCCTTCCAGCACAAAGGAGGTCTATATGCTGATCAATTCCAAAGAATACGCGGCAGCTGTTAGAAATATTAACAAATGTAAATAATATGTAACATAGACTTGAAATTATGGCCTTTTGAACAAGATTTTTACATTTCTAAGGCTTATTGTGAAATACAATTGTGTAAATATCATAATTGTCTGGCAACAATTGCCACTTATCATGGCCAATTATATAAGCCAAAACGCAAAAATCTTGGGGAGACAATAGCCGTAGCAAAAGACCATCTAGTGAATGGCATTTGCAAGTGGCTTCATTATGAACAAAGTCTGGCACTTTATCAACTGGGGAAATATAATTTAGCCTTAAAAGCTATAAAGGCATGCAAGGCCAATTCTCCTGTAATTGCTTTGCACAAGGAAATCAATTTACAAGACAATAGCTACTCCGAGTGTGATCTGGACGAACCCTTGGAAATTGCTTCGCATTTATCAGCAAGTGGACAGATAAAATATATGCATTTGTTAGCTCAGATATTCTTCAAATTAGAAAGCTACGATAAAGCTATTGCCATATATAATAACTTATTAGCCAACTCCAAAGATCAAGTAAGTATACTATATATTCTGCTCTTCATAAGGATAATCTGAGATTTAATATAACCTCTTTTACGGTTAATAATGTAGGAAATACTCACCAACAACATAATAGCGTCACAACTAATGAATTACATAAATTTTATTGGTGATAGCGACAAATTTAAATTGATGGATTCAGTACTACAAAAATATCTAGATTCTAAAAATATCAAAACCTTTGAATTGGCATTCAATGCTTCCTTGGTTCAGTCCTTCGGCGGTAAAGTTGATGATTCAATCAATTACTTGGATATGGCAGAAGATATTGCCAGTAAAGATATAGAATTTACATATGATTTAAATAAACACGAAATTATGAGTTCAAAAGCACATAGGTCCTATTTGAAGATGTACAACAAGGCTTTTGAGGCGGAAGCTTTCTATGAAATATTCCTGAAATATATAGCTTCTAATCCTCCAATAACAAATACACTGTTAAAAATGGCAACCAACATCCTTATTTACACAATGTAATCACGTTTTTAATATAGAAATATCGATTTGAAGCGTGATATGTTGTCATATATATCAAGTTGCATTTCCAGGGGCATTGGCCAATTAGAATTAACAACATATGAGGTAATCATACAAATTATTCAGTTGAAAAACTTTCATAAAAATATACTAACATCTATGTTACAGTTGGGTATGATCAACGAATTCCAACGGCTCCTGAGTGGCGTTAAGGCAAAGCACCCCAAACATAGCTTTATGACCCTTTTTATATCTTCTTTATATGTAAAAAAACACTAATTTAGTATGCCAAGAATAGTTTGAAAAAGTGCGAGCGAGTTCTTCTCATGCACACTAATGCTAATTTGGTGGATAACCAGAAAGAGACACTCGCCTTGATGACTTTAAATTATCTGCAAGAAAAATTTACTAAAGTCATTTCAATTTACAAGACTTCATGTAACAAGTTGCACAATGATTATTTGCACAAAGCTATGTTACTAGTTCTAAAAAGTATCAAAGAAATTAGCAGCAGGAATAGTGACAAGTGTGTTGATTATATGGAGACTATCATTAATGAATACTACAAAATTTGCGAAAAGCAATCCATTATTCCTTCTGGCAACAATTTACTAATAATTGCTATGTTATATATAAACGCTGATATGTATGAAAAAGCATCTGATGCATATAAGCAGATTTTGTTTGGGATTCAAAACTATGATCAACTTATTCTAGACCAAGCGGCCAGTGGATTAGCCTTTGTCGAATCATTTACGGACGATTACAAATTGTGGATATTAGACTTTGAAGATGACAAGAGGTCTAATCTCATTACCAAATTTCAGCAAAATATCTACGACAAGATCAAGTTTATCGGTAAGCACTGTGCTAATTTAGACAGTGAAAATTTGGAAATGGAAGGGATTGCATATATTCGCTCATGTAAAATGGATGCCTGTGATAGCGGCATAAAGAAAAAGAGGAGGAATAGAAAGAGGAGTAGAAAGAATAAGATGGCACCTTGCGTCTTGGCTATGGGACCACCTGACCCAGAAAGATGGCTACCAAAGCATGAAAGGTATGTAATTAAATTATTATTAGATCTGGGTTTAAGAAATCAAGAAAGAAGAAGAAGGAAGATTTTGTGGCAAGAAACACCCAGGGAAGTACTGCCGCGCCTTCTGCTGTCAAACCTTCAACGGCAAATATATCTACAATTTCTACGACACAGAAAAGGTATAGGCATTGGTTAACTCAGGAAAAAGAGACGATGAACACATAACGCACGATATTAGACGAATTTCATACGACAATATTACTAATAATTATGACTCTCAGTTGATAGTATTGATAGAATGAATGATGTAATATTTTGACAATAAATGCGCATGATTATGTTTTGAGTAAAATTTTCAGATTTTTATTTAAAAATCGCTACAAATTGGAGCACTAGTTAAATATTTAATAAACTTATCATTATTTCACATATATTTTAAATCATGTTTAAAACAGAAAATCCATAGCGTTATAACTCTTGCTAATACCATACGGTGGTTTTATAGTAAGCGATGTATTATCTAGGGTACAGTCTAGAATTTTTATATAAGTTCATATAGAAATAGTATAAATAGATTACTAGTTATTACCGACTATAAAAACATTTTTAATAGACATTTATCAAGACTTGCAAATGTATTACTTAAATTAGTTAATATATAAATGACGTAACAAAAACAGCAAAGATTCCGAAATAATAAAATTTACACAAGTTTTTATTCGTTTTAATCGAAAATTGGAAAATTATACATATAACATATACCATGACCACTGTGTGTGACGTCTAATTATGGTGTTTCTTTTACATATGTAAACATGTTGATTGTTAAGGAAACAAAAAATTACTAAATGCCATTTAATATAGAAATAACCACTATTAAACATAAATAGTCTCATTATGACAACGTCACAATCCAGATCCGACAAAAATAAAGCATACACATCGATTGCCCAGAAACAATCGCTAATAACATCATTTTTTGCAAAACCAAAATCAGTAGCCGTTAATAGTGATAATACTAATAAATCAAATGCCAAAGATATAAGTGACAATTCAGTCACAAAAAACGTGACCAACCAATCAATCGCAACTGCTGAGATTGTTTTAAGTACCAATTTAGATTCCAGCGAAGTAATTAAATCAGTAGTCCAAAATGAAGAACATAGATCTCCTTTGGATGATAATTCGGATATATATGCGAACATAGATTCAGATGACCGAATTAATAAATTATTAACTACAAATACTACAGATAGATCTATATTTCCTAACACTGTGAAACGGAGGATAATCGATGATAGTGACGATTTTAACGTCATAATCAACGACAACTTATCCAAAAAAACTGTTACAGATAGGTATTGTACTACAGATTGTATAATTGAGAACAATTTCTGGGATTCTGACCAATCTGATATTGAACTTGATAAAAATTCACTGATTGATACAACAGCTGACAATAATATTGTTGTATACGATCTTGACAAGTTTATATACTCAAATTCTACCTCCACTGATACAAGTAAAGCTAACACAATTGAAAGTAGTATATATTCAAGTGAATCTATGAGCACCCGCAAATCAATTAATGACGATTTAGAGGATTATAACAGGGAAAATGATGAAAAAAAATATTACTTGGCTTGTAATGCCAGCAAAATTTGCAAAATGTTTCGAGAATACATCGAAAATTATTACCTTTATTGCAAAACTTTCGTGTTTCCTCCCTGGATCCAGCCACAGTTTATCAAAGATTCATCCGGCCGCAGGCCAGATTGCACGTCTTATAACCCATCAACAATGCTTATTCCACCTCCAACTCACAAATGGATTAATGAATACCGAAATGTGCATTACACTCCCACAATGAAGCAATACTGGTCAATAAAGGCTACCCATTTTGACAAACTTGTTTTGTTCAAAATGGGCAGATTCTATGAAATTTTTTATATAGACGCATGTATAGCACATAAATTATGCGATTTAAGGTGGATGGGCAAAGAATCTAAACCTCATATTGGATTTCCAGAACAAAGTTTGCAATTTTATGCGTCAAAAATGGTAGCTTCAGGGTATAAAGTGGTTGTTGTAGAACAGATGGAGACACCAAAAGAAATGCTGGAAAAGAAAAAGGGGATGAAGTGGTCTGAAAAGGTGATATCAAGGGATGTATGCCAAATTTTATCGAAAGGCACTTTACTGCATTCCGCGATGTTACCATCGGAGTCACAACCATTACTATCAATTGCTTTTAAATCATCAAAGCCCATGTTTTTGGGTGATCAAGAATACTGTAATTTTGGTCTATGTTTGGTGGACGTTAGCACCAATAGCATTAACTTATCATTCTGTATGGATGACGAATCAAGGCTAAATCTTAGGACTACGTTGGCCCATGCCAACCCAGCTGAAATACTGTACATTCCAAGCAATGTAAACAGGAATGTTGTTGAAATTTTCAAGCGTTTACCCCTCAAACCTCAGTTATCGCTTTACGAAATCACAGAAGATGATACTGATATGGAAGGTATTATAGAAGACAATATTTCTAGTGCCTTAAATTCCATAAATAGTGATGGCACTGGAATATCTGAGGCGGATAAATCTCTAATATTAAGATCTATAATACTAGCATCAAAATACTTGGCAGATATGCAATTGGGGAACGTGATAAAATATTCAAATGTATCTATGCCAGATCAATATGCTACCAATCGGTTAAAATTGAATACTTGTGTTTACGATCATTTAGAAATGTTTACCACGACTCTTGGCGAAAAAAAGAATTCATTCTTCCAGTTCATTGATAAAACATCAACCGCATTTGGATCCCGTTTGTTGCGGCGTTGGGTATCTTCACCCTCCACTGATTTGGCAGTTATAAATTCTAGACTCGACAGCGTTGAGTGGCTAATGGAGAACCCCCAGATAAATAATGAAATTAGGACACTTTTATGCAGCTGTATTGATGTAGAGCGACAAATGGGGGCCATCAGCAACAATAACACGACAAAACGCGCAATCCAATTTGACCATGTACAGTCAAATCGTTTACTATCGTTCCACAAGTTACTAAAGGGCTTTGAACCATTTGAGGTAAAATACTATCAATTTAGTCGCTGAGATGTCTGATAAACGATAAAAATTCCAACTATTTAGCAACATTAGTGACACTGGAGAATGAGGGAGGGGCTTATCCGGATTTAAAGCCATATATTGCGCATTTTATGGACAAGCTTAAAATTGTTGATAAACAATGTTATCCCCAGAGAGTATTTAACATCTGATTTAGGGGTTTCACGAAAAATCTGACAAGGTTTTTGAAAGAATTGACCTAATTATCCAGCAATTACACAACGAATTGTGCAATTTATCTAATTCTTTAAAAACTGAATTAAAATTCGTACATTCTAAGTTCAAATACGAGGTGGAGTGTCCAGAAGCCTTGCATAAGAAATTATCAACAAAATACGAAATTACTTCATCTAGAAAGGGTTTTATTCGCTTCAGAACCCCACGTATACTTGCCTTTACCAATGAATTGGAGGGTACACATACAATAATTTAGACATGGAATTTGAACGCTGGGAGTGTTTAAACGACTATTTTAAATTATTAATAGAAGAGTTCACAACCTTCGCTCCTCATTTCTCCAAGGCCATCCAAATTGTAGCGGAGATCGACTGTTTAAGTACATTTGCATATCATGTTCTGTGCAATAATTACCTTATGTGCAAACCTAGATTATATCCTATGGAGGGGAAGCCTTTTTTGCACCTAGAAGATTCAAAGTATGCGTTTTATTTGTTATAAATGGTTTGTGGTCTATTTGTATGGAACATGATATTGTAAAAATTTGAGTTTGAAACTCAAATTTTTACATCTTTCCAATTAATGTGTTTATATATACATTCAATAGCTTTATTTATTATGAATAAATGCTTGTACTAAAATATTACGGGAATTTTCACTAGTTATACCAGTTGCTTAAAATTATTTATAATTTCTAAATTAGACACCCAATCATTGGATTTATAGAACCAGAATTCATTCCCAATAGTGTATGCATGAATTGTCATGATGAATCTAACATTTGCCTATTACTAACTGGACCTAATATGGGCGGTAAATCGACACTGCTACGGCAAATCTGTCTAATCACAATCATGGCCCAAATAGGCTCTTTTGTGCCAGGTATACTACCATAGATTACATAGCTAAAATATGCGAGATGACTCTTGTTGACAAGATTTTTACAAGATTAGGTGCCTCGGACTCTATTATGGATGGTAAAAGCACCTTTTATGTGGAACTGGAGGAGACTTCCTTGATGATGGAACAAGTATGTGCTTTGTTTATATTGCATATATTTTAAGCAAGATGTGTAATATATAGGCTTCACCTTATTCATTAGCTATGATTGATGAACTGGGAAGGGGGACTTCTACTTTTGATGGAATGGCAATTGCATCTTCATCCCTAATATACATAGCAAACAAGTTAGCGTGTCGTTGTATCTTCTCCACCCATTACCATCTAATTTGCAATGAAGCAAAGCTAGTTGATTCCATAAGTTTATATCACATGGCATCATCTATTATGAGTGGAGATGTGAAATTCCTGTTTAAGTTCACCAAGGGGCAATGTTTGAAATCTCAAGGGTTACACATAGCTAAATTGGCAGGTATACCAGAATGTGTTCTTAGGTAGGTGTGGTATCATTTAGTGTGGCACAGAATATTGCAGAATCGATGGAAATCAAAGTTAACCGTGAGTGCAGTGGCAACCAGTTGCTATCTGAGTGCTTGCATTTATTTACTAAAGGAGATTTATGCAGTTTGGAGGATTTGTACAACAAACATCGCAAATGATTTGCACCGATATTATTAATTGTAATAATTAAAGTATCTCGATTAATGTAGACTATAATTTTATTGTATTAATTATATTATAATTGACGTATTGTTGTTAATTTATAACGTTTAGTGATTAAATAACATCTTCAATAGATTTAGATGATTATGATAAAGTATTAAATTGTCTTTAAAATAAGAAATAAGGGTTAAATATATGAATATAACTTAATTATATTATTGATTGTGCAAATAATTGATAATTTCATATAATAAATAAGTTTAAATAAAAATTTAGTATATTTAATGCTATTAAATATGATATAAATGTATTATTTAAGAATTAATAAGTAAATTAAAAGTTAACAGGAAGTAACATGTATGATGCGATAAATATGTATTATCTAACATTAATTTTGATATTTTTGTATCAGAATAAGACAAATAGCACTAAATGTAGTTAGAAAACTTTAATTGGCAAACTGACAGAATAAAATATTTCAGGTTAGATAATAAATATGGATAAATATATAAATCGCGATTTATATATTTAACTAATTATTAATATCTAAATCGTAAATTTAGCACACAACAATAAAAAATCATGAAATAGCATGTAAATTATGACAAGTAATAAATTAGTGAAGAGTTGAAACTTTAAATTCAACATATCCTAGACTAGATAACACGCCAAGCTTGACACCATAATGCCTGATGATGGTTTGGCAGAATCTACCCCTGCCAAGCTGACCAGTCTCACGTTTGAATTAGAACGACATTACAAACTAACTGAAAGTTATTTTACAAGACTTGGTTATTACATAACCAGTGGTAATTTGTTTGGTGGAGATTTTTTGCTATACCGCGCCACTCCAGATACTTGTCACGCTAAGTACCTTGTACTGGTAGATAATTCTTATTGTTGGAGGTTAGTAACCAATCATATTGTTTATTTATATAAAATTTAGCGATTTATTTAATAATATAGAGACTTAATATCAGCTGCAAGAGTTGCAAACCAAAATAACAAAGAACTGCTACTAGTATTGCATCAATCATTACTCAAGGTAATTATTTTTATGCATATTATAATTATGTATGATTTTATAATCGTCACACTTTTAAGTTTCACATCGTTCATATTAATAATTAACATCAAAAACTTATGTAGGATAGAGAAAATTTAATAGTGTATTCAATAAATCGTGCGTTGGACTAGAGTGTCAGTTTTTTGACTAAGATAATAAATTTTTTGGCTAAGAGACTATAAGGCCCCGGGTATATAGTATAAATTTAAATATCAATAATCACTGCTAATAAATAACTGCAATGGGTAGCCTGAAACATATTGTACATAGGAGAGTTCACTTGGAACGTGGCCAAAATGAACATCGAAAAAATAAGTTAGGACCTCTTGAAAAGCACAAAGATTACAAGCGTCGTGCTGAGAGATATCATTTGAATGAAAGGATTATCGCAAGGTTGGAGGAGAAGGCAAGAATTGCCAATCCTCAAGAATTTAACTTTAGTATGACAAAAAGCCAAGTGCAGGATGATGGAACGGTGCTTATTGATAAAAAGGCCAATCATAATGAATCAAATATTGTTGATAAAGAGTTAAAATATGTAGAATATAGATTGAATTTGATGCGTAAAAAGGTGGATAAGGATCTACCATTTGTTGGTACAATTTTCTCCAACAAATCCAAAACCATACCCAATAATAATATTACATCATCGAATAACAATAATGATATGACATTGGACGATGATATGCCCCTTGATCAAATCAATAAAAAAAAACCAACTGGAGAGATATACAAAAAACTATCAAATTCCCTGGACCAAATAAATAAGTTGGTAACTATCCGTGACAAATTAATTGAACGGAAAAAAGTTATAGAGTCGAGGGATAAAAAGATTCCAATTCTAAAAGTCTTAACCAATGCTCAAGCGGTTAGGATACATAAATTAGCCCCGGAAAGGAAGAGATAACTTTTACCAAACTAACAACATAAGTTCATTATATATTCAATTACTATAATTAAATGATATTGAGTAATTAACCAGTCAAAAACCCCCCCCTTGACAATTGTTCCAATGTTGGTACATCCACTGCCAATTTACCTGTTAGAGATCCCTGAGTCTTTTTCATTTCCTGAATAATGCTTGTTAGAAGTGGTTTTGAATCAACTTTGTAATGTTTAAGCAACATCTGATCCACACGTTCAGCAGTATCCTGTTTCCTATCCAATTCCCTAATCAATTGTTGTGCTTCTGGGCATGTTTTATCAGAAAATACTAGAAGTGATAAAGCTTCTTCGAGATTTGCTTCGAGTGATACATTATCTTTTATACAGGGAACTAGTTCTGTTTTAGCAAAGTTGAGCGATTCCAATGCGTTGTTCTAGATTAGTTTGTCATTATTTATTTTTAAAATTGCATGAAAGCTTACCTTTTGTATCAAATGAATTAAATGATGCTGCTTGAGTAGGAATGTTATTTCATAATTAATTTGCAGAATTTCTGGATCCAATTCATCTATAAGTTCAATTGCATGAGTTACATCACCAGAAAGGATGGCTTCAGTTATTTTCTTGCGGAAATTTATCGGCGGCATGTCAATAGTTGCTGGATTAGCTCGCGTAATTTATTAAGAAATTATTCAGTGAATTTTATGGTTTATTGAACGCCATTATTAAGTATTCAATTATTATAACAACAAGACTATAGTTACATTAGCACATATGCCATTATTGTGTTATGGTTTGTCAGAGCAAGGATGACTGAGCCAATATCGTCAGTGCACGTAGGCTCAGTATTAGTGGCAACTCATCACACATAGCAAATATTGTATTAAACTAATCAAATTTATTCGATCAATAAACAATAAATTATACACATAGATATATGAAAATATATTGATAAAATATCCACGATAGATTTATTATGCATTTGCTACTTATTTATTATTAAATAACTAAGAATAGATACATAAAAAACAGAGTTATTCCAATGTTTGAATTATTATTCAAAATAAAAACAAAATATTTGTTATTTAAAAGAGTTGTCCACCAACAGTTACAACAAAGTTGACGATAAACACATACATTATTTAATTAATGTACGCTGTATTAATCATTTCAAAAAAATATAGGAATGACCAATTAATTATTATGATTGACCTTTTAAAACTTAATCTTACAATTAATCAAAGCATAATATAAAATAACCAAAACAATTAGTAATTAATGCATATGGTTCAATAGGCAATTTATTCAATGACAAATTAATATTACATAAGAAATTTTAAATAACAAATTTATTATTCAGTTATGTGATGATTGATTGCAAAAAAGTAACACAAATAAAATTTGGCTAAAAACTCACTGTCCAAATGCGATTCCTTCCTAAAACAAACCAACGTCTCCTCCAGTGCGTTACAAATAAGATAATTCTCGACCACTGCCTGCAATTCATCGTCAGAAACATTTATTCCTTGAACTGCCTTAGACCATACGTTACTAAATTAAACTGTGCCTACATGTCGAAGGTAGATTTTGAGGAATCAGATGTTTCAGTCATCACCCACAAACCTTAAACTTTCTATATTTGTGCAAAATTAGAAATTTTTACAATATTTGGTAGTTTAGTATGGAAAGTATCCCAACAGGGAGTTTAATGTTATGGTATGTGGCATAGGGGATCTTTGACCCTATTTTGCAACTCCTGTAGATACGTCATTCGTCGTTGGCATGTACCAATTTTAGGTAATTACATTGTTATTGTATAAATAAATCCAAATTTGGCCTTTATATATTAAATTATATGGGACTGATTCAGGAGTGGATTGCAATTCTAATCCTCGACATAAACAGGCACTATCAAATCCACCTCCAAGATCCCGTGGCGTGCCTAAACATTTATCACCTTATATTTTCAGTAAACAATACCCAAAACATCCATACTGGCGTACAGACGCTATCTTCCTGTCAAATTCATCACTCAAATATAGAATACAATCACGAAGACATTAGAAAGTTGTCTAATTACTCAATTTATCAATAATTATTACAATAAATCACCAATAAAATTATTCACTACAAAAATTATTTAAAGATTACTATAGAAATAATTACTTATTAATAAATTGATAAAAGCGGATAAAGACAACAAATCTAAGCCCAAATATCATCCAAATTTTGCTAAACTAGTTAAATGGATGCAACATTCTCAGCATGCCTGACACAGGCTCTGGTCGCTGAGGATAAACATTTGCTTGAAAATGCCTTAAAGGTAACCGATTTGACAGCGATTACCAAGACAGTAGAATCTTTGCCATCAGCACTAGCATTGTCATTATTGGATAATCTATGCAATAGCATTAGTATTTCCCCTTATAGACTTTATAGCCGCGAAGGGTGGATAAATGCCATTTTAAGTACACATTCTAAATACCTAGCTTCAGATCCAAAGGGGAGAGAGCTGCTTAACAAACTTCGACAGACATTGCTAAACCGTCTCAGCTCTACTGAATGTTTACTGAGGTTAAAAGGCAGAGTTGATACCATTGTGCTGCAATCGAATGTTCATAGAAACAACCGCACACTTATTGATAAGGATAATGAAGAGGCTTTTAAGCCGCATTTGACTTATAAAGAAGGAACTAGTGGAGAATGATTTTTTTTGTAACTTTATTTGATTATTTCTTATAATGATTATACACGTGTATCATTTATTAGTATAGGGACACCATCATGAGTATACCATGTAAATGTATGTTGTACCTCAGTTAACCACGTGTATCCGTTCTTTTCATAACAAATTGCCAATTAGTTCCATATATCAATTCATACATCTACATATACCATTATTTTACAATGGAATCAATCACAATTTTAATATCGCAAATACGAATGCCCTCAATGCAAATGTTAATAGTTTTTTCTACAATCCTGTGAATAATTTTTGTTCCAAAAGATTATTTTCCACCATAAAAAGAGCAGAAAGGAAGATGAATAGAATCCAAGGCAGCGTGTTAAGGATGAGGAGAATGGCTGGGCGACCTGAATTCCATTCTATAGACCGAGATCGCCATGGGCATATCATCGAACCTACTGACGTATTTATGCTCGTACTTACTACATCTAAAAACAATGTACACGCGCAGATTGTGGATAGGAGTAAGAATTACAAGACAATTTTTGGATCGTTTGCAGGCAACGTTGGTTTCCACAAGGCAGAGCGTAAAACCGAAAGATGTGCGTATAGAATTGGCGAAAATATTGCCAGAAAGTGTAGAAGATTGGGTATTTTTGTTGTAGATATTAAGTTCAGGAGGGTCATGCGTATAGACGCTGTACTACAGGCAATTCAAGCGTTAGGTCTTAAGGTTAGACAACTTATTCACGAGCCTAAAATACCAAAGACAAGTGCCCATGCTGTTAGACCCAGAAGGAGAAGGAGGGTATAAACTTTAACCTAGTATATTTTGTTGTTACAGATACAATTTCCCCCATCAAAATCAAACAAGAATAGACTAAATTGCTATATACATAAACAAGTAATTATGTTAATGGTTATTATAAAATTAATTATACAAATATCGAGTGGCATTTGAAACACATAAGTTTGTAATTATTCAGCCAAGATCAACTACTGGAGGGCGAATCTATAGTTTCATTGTAATTTTCGCGATTACCATTATTTTTGTTATAGTAATCTTGAATTGCATACTTAATGGCATCTTCCGCTAACAAACTGCAGTGAATTTTCACAGGTGGCAGTTTAAGTTGCTCTGAAATGTCTGTATTTTTGAGTTTCATTGCTTCATCGCAGGTTTTACCCTTGATCAACTCGGTGGCAAAACTGCTGCTGGCAATTGCTGACCCACAGCCAAAGGTCTACATTAGCATATTATGTTCAGTTTAAATCATTAGTTGGACATATCAAAAGCATTACAGAGTAAATATGTAATAATATGTAGGTTATTTAACGCCATTTTAGTTAAATTATAAATGATTTAACAATCATTTATAAGTATAGTATGTAATGGATAATTACCTTAAACTTAGCATCACAAATGACACCATCTTTGACCTTAACCTGCATTTTGATAACATCTCCGCAGGCTGCTTTTCCAACGATTGCAGTTCTAAATAAACAGTTACGATTACCCTACTGATGGGTCTGATTTATCGAGGGAACCAACGTTCCTCGGATCCCTAAAATGGTCCTTCACTTCAGGTGTATATCTACGATAACTTGTATACAAAAAACTACTTTCCCAATGCCTAAGCAGTTGGGATTGGAAAATTTTCATAGCTAACAAGGTCACAGGTATCTACTGAGGGAGCCATTAGTGGGGTAACAACGATATGGACTTTAGTGTTTCTATGGCAGAATCGACGCAATCCCCAGCAGGAGTACCACAAATCTTTTGGTATATCACACCCTTCTCCAATGAATCCAAGTAGTTATTTACAAGAATCCACTTACATTTTTTGAGCGTCCTACCAATGTGTATCACATCCACTCTTACATTGTGTTTTGCCAAATTCCTAATAACAACGATACAGCATAGTATTTCCTGGTAGAAATCGTTATTTACTTGTATAATCCCATAATTAGTCATAGTGTTATAGTACAAAATGTTGAATTCCTTGGACATACGCAAATAGGCGAATTGGCCAAAAAGGAGTGTCAAATTGCTCTGTATTTCATGTTTAATAGATTGCGTAGATAGTTTAAATTCTTTAGATTGGCTTTCATGCTGGATAGTGAAGGTGATGTAAGTTTTCTTGCTCCTCTTCATATTATGGTACCCATAGTTTAATTCGTAATTAATTACTAGCTTATATAGTGATAAATTGGTATACAGCTTAGGATTGGAATTTTTAATTTTTCCGTCCAAAATCTAACTATAATTGTCTCAATAACATATTTTAGTACATCATGGTGCTAGTCACCATTATCGGGTATATATGTACCACCTGGTATATATAGTCATGAATAATACCCAGATATATATTTTTATAACCAATTATTCTACTTATCAGGAAAAATAATACGTTACACTAGTAAATCCTTATCTCTTGCTAGAAGTTCATAATTGTAATTCAAAAAATTGTATTTCAAATAAAATATTAATAAGAGTTATCAAGTGATTAATCAATAAACTATTTACTTTGTTCAATTCGTTTCACTCGTCCATTCTGAGTGAAAATTGCCGCTCCTATCCAATCTCTGAAATCCGTGGGCCCCAAAATAATCCCTCTGCGCCTGTATCAAGTTCGTAGGCATCTTGTCACATTTGAATGAAAGAAAATAATCCAAACTTGATGAGATTGCGTGGGCAGAAATGTTGTACTTATGGGCAATCCTTACGGCCTCTTTCCATCTGCTCAAATTTTGTAGCATAATCTCAACAATGCTATGTAATAACTAATATGCTTACTTCTCATCCATGAGCAATGATTGCTGATGCGATTTAAGTGCTTTGGCTATTATATCTAGTAGTTTAGATCGAATTATGCAACCACCTATGTCAATATTGAGTTATTTTTTAAAACATTTTTTAAAAAATAACTCAACATAATGCATGTAACAGAACAGTACCTTTCCAGATGTTGGTGATCAGTGAATGGTCTATTTGCCATCCGTAAGACTTATCGGCTACGTCCATCAACATGAATCCCTGGGCAAAGGCGCATATTTTTGAACAGATTAAAGCAGATAATAGAATCTCTTCAAAATTTTTAGCATTCATGTCAATTGAAGAATATTCAGAGGAAATTTCGGAAAATGCGATGAACAATTTATATCTAAGATCCCGAAGCAAACTTATGTTACGAATGGATACGGCGGCTGCGATTGTAGGACAAGGAACAGCCAAGTCAAACGATTCTTTTACACAAATCAAGCCGGTGCCCTTTGAATTAGCTACATCTAGCACCGAATCCACTAGATAATCTAAGTAATGTATAGTGCTATACTATCAGTAAAAGTGTCTTTGCACATAAGTATCTTAGACGTAATTTCGAGTAGATAGGACCCTGCAATAGTTTTCTGATTCCAATCGCTAAATTATTTAACTGAATTACCTTAATTTCCTTGCTATTTGGTCATTATTCAACTTTCCCACCCGTTTAAATAGTTCATATATCTATATTAAACAAATGTACGATTAATATCAAAAAAAATTAATTAGTAGACTAAAAAATTAAATAATATTAGGTCACTTACTTCGCTTATAATCTCCATTACAGCATATTCTATCCCATTATGAATCATTTTAACATAGTGTCCACTACTGCCAGATCCAACATATGCAATACAAGGGTTACCATTATTCTGTATTATTTATAAAAAATTAATTCAGTATACACAAATAATTAATTTGACAATATATTTATCGTACTTTAGCAGATAATTTGGAAAAAATATCGATGATGGCTGTATAGCCATCTTTGTCGCCACTTGGCATTAGACAAGCGCCGTTTAATGCGCCTTCCCCTCCTCCACTTATGCCCATTGATAAATAACTAAATAAAAAAATCTGCCTACATGACCCCTAATGAACGTAAATCCGTCATCCTTTTTTCAGCGTTTTGATAATACTCGTTTCCTCCATCAATAATTATATCTCCGTAACTAAGTTTAGGTTTCAACATAGATAATAGGTCATCCATAGCTTTACCGGACTAAATGAATAATATCTTACCGGTATCAAAATCAATATTTTTCGAGGTAGCGATAATGACTGAACAAATTCCCCTATATCAAGATGAATTGTGATGTTAGAGGCAAATTCAGATGTTTTAAACATAGAATCAGTGCATGACTCGCTAAGTGTCCAAACTGAGACTTTATAGCCGTTCCTTGCGGCATTCAAAGAGAATCCTCTACCCATTATACCCAAACCCATTATACCAATATCACAACCCATGTTCATTTTAGCAACACAAAGAAATCGGATAATAATAGCACTACAAAATTTCCCAGCAATTAATTCCTACGCATCAATTGTCATTATATTACTGCGTAAATACGAATTATTTGGTAACTACCAAAATAATTTAAACTCAGCAGGTTAAAATTGTTTGAGATGGGCTACTAGCGATCCATGCTCGCAATATTCCTGCCTACTAATCCACATGTCATGGAAGCTTGGCATGGATGCCAAAATTGATCCTCCAAGCCAGCTAGAAAAGCTACGTTCACTATTTCTAGGAGGTGAAGATATCTTGAGCCTCGTCCACATCATCACAGTTTCGTCGTTCGGTATGAAACTAGACATTTCGTTCACCAGTCGTTCTTGTAGACCTATGTCAGCCTTTTCAATTATTTTGTGAACATTTTTGGTAGCTAAACCGAACATAACACCATTTAAGATATAATAGTTGTTAAATAAGTATTAAATAACAGCTATAAATTAGACAATAAATTTTAAATAAAAACACAAATATTTAATGGATTCAATTAAACATATATTTGAGTGATCATTATACAGTAAAATTTTGTATCATTTTTTTAAAGAAAAAACATTGCAAAATAAAACATTTAACCAATAAATTTGTTGATACAATTTACCAATGTGAAATTATCAATAAACAGATTATATAGATATATCTAATTCATGGCATATATAGACAATATATAAGGTGCGATGAAACAGTTAAACGAAACATAAAAATTGTACCTGTTGTAGACGTAAGCCCTCCAGTTATGAAAATGTTTGCGATTAAATCTCTGCGATATAAATCTTCTATCTGATAATTTACAAAGTCCACTATTTGCGTATGGAGCCCCTTGTATGTATGTCCATTTGGGTCGCTTATTCCAAATTCTCGCATCAATTCAGTACTATCTGTGAATATCAACTCTCCAACCTGGTTCATTTGCCATACCTACCGAGTAAGTTAGATTGGTAACATCGATATTGGTACCATCTGGCAGTGTATGTGTTATGTTGGACAATTTCTTGATGTTCAATCCTTCTATTGAAGAGTTGTAGTTAGGCTTAATTTGTGATACACCACATAAAGTTTCACGAAGCTCCTTTACTAGTCCATGTACATAAACGTTATGCAATTGATTTCCATTGTTGTGGCAATTTGAAAGTATTGCCTGATCATAACCCTTAGCCACCAAATTATGATTGAGCAAATCCTCACAATTACCATCTAAAACCATGTTGGCGAAGCAAAAGTCAAGATAATTACCAGAAACGCAACTCTCTACCACAGAATTGCCTGTTAATAACCGTCCATTAGAAACCGCTGCAAGTGAATTCAACCTAGCGCCCAAATCAATTATTAAAGCAGTCAATCTGCCAGTGGAAAAGGCAGATAGTACAGCTGATTTGCTAAAATATACCCCTGGACTTCCGTAATTCTCAAATAAAACTTCGGTAAAGTTTTCCCGGTAGTGCTTACAATCAACATTCGGTTCACACAACATCAGTGGCTTATTGGACAATTCACTAGCATTAGACTCACAATTGATGGAATCCAAACAGCTTAATTTGGAATCTATCAGATTTAAAGACTTACAAACAGAGTTTGCATTGAACTCCAGTTGATCAGTGCCCCAAACCAACCTATTTACTGCGGCAGATTGATTGTTTACATTAAGAGCTCCATTTTGGAATTCTAACAAATGATATTCATTATCTATTTGTAGGAGATACGAAGGTATTATGGCATCAGGAGTATCTTTACCGTATTGACCATATTTAATAGTACTTGCACCCACGTCTGCTACTATGGCACCGACGTAGGTATCACCAAAGTACATACTGACACACCACATATCACTATAGCAATAATTTAATACTTGTAATGCAGACTAATAAATATTTAATCAACCATTTAAATTAAAAATAGTTATGCAAATGACGGCTATCATTTGGACATCAATTAGAATGCTTGAGGAGATCCTCTTCCACCTCAGACTGAAAGAGTTTCTTTATAGTTTCTGCTCGCCTCTTTGCGAACTCAACTGCCTTATTATACTCATCGGGCCTAATCACCGGTACCCAATCTTCGCTGTAGGCGTTGGAGAAATCGTTTATATCGTCTACATCAAAGCCTGCTGCCTTCATCTTATCAATATTTCTCTGGTCTCTTCGTTTCCTATATAAGCTTAATCATAATGAATGTACATTATTGATGACACTAATTTTATACAATCAATTTAACGCTCATTATTTGCAAATGGTACCGAGTAGACACTAAAATACCTTGCATATATGATACAATCACCAATTTAAACATTTAAGCATTATATTTTCAAATAAATATTACGACTCATGTGCATACAGTCACAACAATCGAATAATTTCATCCACTAATCTTAACACGATATCATGGAAATATAATTAATGGTACGTGTAAATGAATTTATATGTAAAATAAACAATTATCGACTAATTAATACATGTGAAGTGAAATAAACCAATTTCATAGTTATATAAGCAATAGTTTACGATTATTTATGAATTAATGAATAACTACACATCTGTTTACGCTTAAAATATGCAATATGAACTTAACATAGATATCAACTAGTATATATGTAAACAGATTTACATAAACAAAGACAAATCCATTATTTTTAACTTAATACATTACATTTCTAGGTTATATGTTGGTTTATAATTTAATAAAACGTACCTGTAGGCCTCCAACTCCTTCTCATATAACTCCTTCTGGGAGTATGGAAGATCTTGTATAATAGAATATTCCCTGAGCTTAAGCAGCACCCTTGTCATATTCATGGTGCGCCAATACAGTAATCTTATACTTTTCAAGCTCCTCTCTGGATATAAACCACACTGATGCACTTTTTTGTGCAACCCCATGAACTTTTTTAGTAATTCCCTCTTATATCTAAAGTCCAATAATCGTGTATGTCTTTGTAGTATATAACATGCAGTCACTAAATCTTCCTTCTCGACAGCTGTAGCAAAATCTTGATTTACCTGATTGTACTGTTCCTTAGTGTACCTAAGGGGACGCGACATCAAGGGATTTATTCGTTTTATATCAATGTGATTTTTAAATTTTAGCCGTGTAGATAAATGCTTTGGTGGCTTCAATTTTTGAAAGTTCCACAAAGCTCTCTCGAGCTTTTTACGTTTCGCCTCAATCATCCTGCGCTGAAGTGTCAAAGCCTTATCAAACTTAATTTCAGCAGGTAAATCGGCTAATGATCCCATTAACTCTACGTAGCTCGGATGCTCCTCAATTGGAGCCTTTTCACCCTTGTAAAAATCTCTCTTCTGTGGGTTCGGCACTGGATCTCCTGGGACTTTCCCGTCTACCAAATTATGATACCTACAAGTCTCCGTTGGCAGTTGGTGGATAACATGTTGTAAAACATATCGGCCAACTAGGAACCTTAATTGCTCATCAATTTTTTCAATTTTCAAATCCGGATACTTGAGCACCTTTTTCAAAACAAATGGCAGCGAATTGACCAGTTTATGACAGTCCACCCGGGTTAGCACATTTGGATTATCCCTTAATATGCGATAGATAGTGTGGAAATCATCCTGCCTAAAAAAATAATCCAACTGCTTAAGTAGTACTTTGCGGTCGTAGATTCTGCCATAGAGATTATCTATATTCTCAATATTAATGCCAGGGATGGAGCTGAGCCTCGTGTTGTAGTTGATGAATGAGGGGTCGTGTGAACGTAGTATATTTTCATAGTCAAGAAAGACCTGCTTCTTCAGTACGTCCTTGGATAAAACAGGTGTGGTGATGATCGGCTTCGCATAACACTGCCAACTATTACGTGCGAAGTTGTTGCTCACGAATCCGTAATAGTTAGTGCGGAAATTACTGCGATATAAAGGATGAGTATATTTTAAACGCGTTAATTTGGTTCTTACGTTACTAAAAAATAGCGCTATCGTACATATGATGTAAAACAAGCACTGTAAATTACTGCACATTTATAAAAATTGTTTCACATCAATTTGAGACATTTTAGTCCAAATAAGAATTAGAAATCATATAGACATACAATAATTAACAATACATATGCTAAATTTAAATCGATGGTTGTGTAATTCCACATATTATCTTATCATGCGGGCATACACTACAGTTCTATAGCACGTAACATTGTATACATATACTATCATGGAAATGTGAATCTGATTTATCTAATCAAATCATATTCCTAATATTTGAATGGTATAAACCAACATTATGATACTAGGAGTATGTATTTTCTTCTTAACAGTTAGGTAGACTCATGATGATGACCACTGAGTCTAGCATCTGGAAATTCAATATTTTGTTCACACATTTAAAGCTATTTTATATAGAATAAATATTGAGTCAATTATTTCTTCTGCTTGATTGCATAATTGTGTTTTTATCGTATATTCGCTATGCATCATTATTTTCATCTAAAATGCATGCAGATTAATCACAATAATTAAACCGTTATGGAATTATTTACACACCTGACCCTAAGCACACTCTTAATTGTATCCATTTTCCAAATAAACCTACTAACAAACTTCATCCAAGCCACAAGATTACATAATAGCCACAATGACAGTGCTGATGGGGACGATATAAGAGATGACAATGGGGACGAAACGATTAATGATGTTGAATCAGATGATGGATATACTCATTATGAAACAGATGAAGATTTATATGAAGGAATAGATGAAATATTTTTGCAACGTGACAGTCCCAATAGAAAATATGGATGCAGCGTCAAAAACGCAAAGAAATTCAAATGCGAACATCCATCTATGGAGACAGAAGATGATTCTTGTTACATAACAGAACTTTGTGCCATTTGGGATGGAAAAAGGAATGACTGGCTTACCCAGGAAGAGATTGAGAATGCCTCACTCAAGCAGTTACCCAAGGAAACCACAACTGAAGCAGAAGAGAATCTAATAATACCGGAAGATACAGATAATGATGAAGATGATGAAACTGTATATAGTGAAACTGAAGATACTGATGTTGATGAATTTGTTGCGCAAGATGAAGATATATACCATGAACTAGATGAATTATCTGAAGATGGGGATGATAAATCTGACTATAGTGATGTCATAAACCCGTATATTCACACACCTGGCACTGATGATGAGGATAATGCTGTTGGCCCTGGTGATAAAAATAGACGTATAAATAACCATGATATTGACTATAATGATGACAGAGATAATCCAGATGATGAAAGTATTGCTGATGGTCCAGGAGGCAGTATACCTTCAGTGCCTAGAAGGGAAGAATTAGAGGATGATGAAAGTATTGCTGATGGCCCAGGAGGCAGTATACCTTCAGTACCTAGAAGGGAAGAATTAGAGGATGGCGAAGAAGATATGGAAAACAATAGGCGTTATCATGGGCCCGAGCATGAATTTGAAGAGATAATACCTGGTAATGATAGGCCCGAGGATACCTATTCTGAAGGGAATTATGACAGAGATGATCTATATAATGATGACAGAGATAATCCAGATGATGAAAGTATTGCTGATGGTCCAGGAGGCAGTATACCTTCAGTGCCTAGAAGGGAAGAATTAGAGGATGGCGAAGAAGATATGGAAAACAATAGGCGTTATCATGGGCCCGAGCATGAATTTGAAGAGATAATACCTGGTAATGATAGGCCCGAGGATACCTATTCTGAAGGGAATTATGACAGAGATGATCTATATAATGATGACAGAGATAATCCAGATGATGAAAGTATTGCTGATGGCCCAGGAGGCAGTATACCTTCAGTGCCTAGAAGGGAAGAATTAGAGGATGATGAAAGTATTGCTGATGGTCCAGGAGGCAGTATACCTTCAGTGCCTAGAAGGGAAGAATTAGAGGATGATGAAAGTATTGCTGATGGCCCAGGAGGCAGTATACCTTCAGTACCTAGAAGGGAAGAATTAGAGGATGATGAAAGTATTGCTGATGGTCCAGGAGGCAGTATACCTTCAGTGCCTAGAAGGGAAGAATTAGAGGATGATGAAAGTATTGCTGATGGCCCAGGAGGCAGTATACCTTCAGTACCTAGAAGGGAAGAATTAGAGGATGATGAAAGTATTGCTGATGGCCCAGGAGGCAGTATACCTTCAGTGCCTAGAAGGGAAGAATTAGAGGATGATGAAAGTATTGCTGATGGTCCAGGAGGCAGTATACCTTCAGTGCCTAGAAGGGAAGAATTAGAGGATGATGAAAGTATTGCTGATGGTCCAGGAGGCAGTATACCTTCAGTGCCTAGAAGGGAAGAATTAGAGGATGATGAAAGTATTGCTGATGGTCCAGGAGGCAGTATACCTTCAGTGCCTAGAAGGGAAGAATTAGAGGATGATGAAAGTATTGCTGATGGTCCAGGAGGCAGTATACCTTCAGTGCCTAGAAGGGAAGAATTAGAGGATGATGAAAGTATTGCTGATGGTCCAGGAGGCAGTATACCTTCAGTGCCTAGAAGGGAAGAATTAGAGGATGATGAAAGTATTGCTGATGGCCCAGGAGGCAGTATACCTTCAGTACCTAGAAGGGAAGAATTAGAGGATGGCGAAGAAGATATGGAAAACAATAGGCGTTATCATGGGCCCGAGCATGAATTTGAAGAGATAATACCTGGTAATGATAGGCCCGAGGATACCTATTCTGAAGGGAATTATGACAGAGATGATCTATATAATGATGACAGAGATAATCCAGATGATGAAAGTATTGCTCATAAAAATGGTAGTGAAGATGACTCAAGAGAGAATCTAAATTTAAATCCTTCAGATACTAGAGATATACCCCGTGTAACTAATAGTGGTGATATGGCTGATAAAGGCCCCAATGGTCAAGATGATGGTAGGGATGATATAGGTACTGGCCTTCACGATAGTAGTACCCCTAATGGAAAAAATCTTAGGGGTGACAATAATCAACCAGATGATGATCAACCTGAAAATATATCTGACGATTCAACTCCCTCTGCTGATGATTTATATGAATTGCCCAAACCATATGATCAAAAATCTGATCAAATTGAGCAAAAGAATAGCGCCAAAGATAGAAGAGCCGATCCACTTGACTATAGTTCGTACCCTTCCAAATACAAAAAATGTCTACAGAATTTACGGCTATTCAGGGCCCAAAATAATTGCCTCAAGGCAAAAGTTAGCAGGTCTACTTATCGCAATTGTATTAAGAATAGAATCACAAAGTAAACTATTACTACTAATTATACAAACGTATTAAATAAGCTGTTCAATACAGCCTTATCATGTGGTCAATTATTTAAGATATTATTTTTACATCTTTCCTCATGTACTAAATGTGCTATGGTACATTTTAGTTCTAAAATGCCCAACATGTTCTTAGACGATGTACAGTTTAAATAGTTAAATACACAACTACTGTATCCTCTTAGCAATTCAATTGCTGTGCCATTCAAATTGTGCAACTCGACGCTCTGGATAAGTTGACCACACACTGTAAGCATATCCACTTTTGTGAATATTACGTGGAAGGGTATTTTGTAGCTTTTTAACATTTCCCACAATTCTATGTCAAGTTCAGTAATCCCCTTCCTAGAATCCACCAGGGATAATATGCGTTTCAAACTGAGTGATGTACATGAGTACTTGGTGGCTCTACTGAGATATTTTTCTATCAATTTGTTCCAAGTATTAAGCGTTTTCTGGGTTAATGAGCATTTACAAATTGACCCTTGGCAAATCCGTATCCTGGTAAATCAACAATTGATAAACTATTATCCAGATTGAATGTAAATAAGTGTCTAGTACGGCCCTATATCACAATTTAGCTACTGGTTTATCCGATACTGGAGCGTAAGTAGGCATGTTAAGCATTTTGGCATTTGACATCTAAGTTATTGTTTAAACTATATTTGTTAATAAATAGTAATAATTTACATGTTTTTGCAATGGATGTTCAAGGGGAACGTTGTGTATTAGTGAATTTATTAGGCTAGATTTTCCACAGTTTGACATGCCCATTAGAGAAATCTATATGAAAATATATGAAAATATATACTTGTGGAATTTTTGTCACTTTCATATAATCTATAGTCTCAGATACATAAATAGGTTGGGGAACCACTTGTTTCATAAATAATCGTTTAACAAATAATTGCTAAATGTACCCAAAACATACCACATTATCGCTTAACCAAATTGGGACACTATTGGTGTTCGGTACATATATATTTACATATGGCCTGGCCAAGTATGGTATGATCATATATTTAACCGCACAATGTAACGGCCTACAATACTTATACCTCACACGTAACGCAGTTCTAACCCATAGTATATACTAATAAAATAAAATCAATATTATACATTATGAATACACACATTGTATGTGCTGAAATAAATATGTGTACAATCGTACAGACCTTGAACACAAGCATAATGTTATATTAGAACTTGAACTAATTTTCTGAACTATTTATTCGAGGTTTTTTGGTCGAAAAATTCAATTCACCAAACTACAAGTTTAAGGTTTAAACTAAGCAGAGCTCATTCACTCTTCTTCCCCACTATCTTAGCTGCTCGTCTCAAATTACGTAGTTTACAATAAACCAAAGTTTCCTTCTCCTTGGGATCAATATTCCTTGGAGCTTCTATAGCTGATTGCTTTGGTATTGGCATTATACGCTTGAGATTCTGCTTCTTAATAGTCATGTTTTTGATCACATCTTTTGGGGTGTCATTTGGAATCCCAGCAAAACCTTTCTTGGCGAATTTCTTCCTGGGAATCATCACTAACTTGGATAGATATGTCTTCAACCTGTCAACGTTCAAATTTAAGCTTTCCTGCGAACGGTTCACCCGTCTATGGTCAACAGATATGCCGATACTGCGAGCCACTTTACGGCTAATACCAGCTGCTTTAAGTTCTTGTAAGGAAAACCCACGGCCGTATCTAAGCTTTATGTTGTAGCGTTGGGTGGGAGGGCGAACGATCGGACGGAGAAGACCTACGGGCCTAAGGCCATTTCTAGCTAACTTCTCTTGTCTTGCTTTTCTACGGGATGATTTACCACCAGCTTGGCCAAATTTGGTCTTGACATATCTCTGCCAACATTTGTGAAGGTGTACATTAGGCAAAACGTTATTGTGTTTCATGTTTAGACAGTATAATATAAAAATTAGAACTTGTCTCCAATTTCAAAATAAACTCTATATAGGTTAATATTGGAAGAACGCGATACCAAACACTATTGGGATTGGTAGCCAATAGACCTATAAGAGTATTTATATATGGGGCGGCATACATCAGGTCCACTGTTGCAGTCATTCATACCTATTACAGTGATCACCAATCCATAACTTAGCTTTATATACATCACAAATAATTGTTGTATATAGCGCTAAAACATGCTGCTCAAGAAAGACCGATCTAAGAAGGTCCAAACTTTTGGTAAAAAGAAGAAATCGGTAGCCGTAGCATTATGTACTCAAGGCAGTGGTTTAATACGAATAAATGGCCATTCACTAGATTCCATCGAACCGCCAGCTCTCAGAACTAAAGCATTAGAGCCCTTGTGGATTCTTGGTGATGAAAGGGTGAAGAAACTTGACATCAAAATTAGGGTAAGGGGTGGAGGATTTACTTCTCAAATTTATTCGGTTCGCCAGGCAATTGCCAAAGCTGTAGTTGCTTACTACCAAAAGTATGTTGATGAAGCGTCGAAGAAAGAGATAAGGGATATTTTGGTCGGCTATGATAGGTCACTTCTCGTGTCTGATCCTCGCAGGTGTGAGCCTAAGAAATTCGGCGGTAAAGGCGCTCGTTCGAGATACCAGAAGTCCTACAGATAACTACTTGCTTTGTTATATTGGAAATTTTAAATCCATTTAATTTTAAGATTCTAATGCGCTAGTTATTTATTATAATTATATCATGCCCATTATATATATATGCACAAATATTATAATTTTATAGTTACCGCATATAATTAGTGATTTTATTGGATTAGATCATGAATTATACTTAATATAATTATTCTCTGTATGTAGCTGGATGCACTTCTACATCGCACAATAATAACTAAACAAATCTATATATTCAGATAATTCAATTAAATGATAATAATCACTCAATTGGTTATATTATACATATAGCTAGTTTTACATTAACATGTTTTCTGCTACATAAATATGATATATTATATGCACATTCGAATTGTGTTTATTCATTGTTTAACTATCAAATGTAATTCCTTTGAAACATTATAATGTTAGATAATATTTATAGACTTAATTATATATTATGTATTATCAAACATTAGAGATGATATATATTTATTGTTAAATCATAAATAATTACAATATAATTAAACAAAACAATTACACAACTAAAATGACAAACGATTCGCAACAGCATTGTAAGATCCTCAAATGGGTTAATAATTACTATTACCAATGAGTTTAATTATCGCATATTTAATACACATATTTACACATAATGGGAATAATGTGTATTGTGAAATAAATAATGCTACTATCAGCTTGTTGACAAATTAAACAAATTTATCTTTAAGTTTAACATTGCTACAATGCATTAGCTCCAGAAATAATTTCTATGAGCTCCAAAGTAATTTTGGATTGCCTGGCCCTGTTATATTTCAGCGTCAATTTTGACAACATGTCTCCAGCATTTGAGGAAGCATTGTCCATGGCTGTCATGCGGGCCGATTGTTCAGCGGCCAATCCATCTAAGGCACAAGAGTAAATTGTATTGGCAAGGTTAAATTCATACAAATTGGTAGCAAGTGCCGATACTTCAGGTTCACATTCAAATGCACTGAAACCCTAAAATTAGTCAATTATAAAAAACAATCTCAAATAATTTGTTAAATGACTACAATACAATCGTAAAGTTATGTTACCTTCTTCAGTGATGCGTGTTTACTGGATGGCATTTTAATGATTTTTGTTTCAAATGATATTGCAGATTTGAAATGATTGTATACAATGTATATGGCGTCGAAACATCCCTGCATTATAGTTTTACATACATTTAATACCCTTTCTGCTACAATTGCCGATGTGGTGAAGTTAAATCGTGGTTTAGTCACTTCTGTGAATGTGGAGCACATGCTCTTATCATAAGTCTTTTCCATCGTATTTTTAACCTTGTTACCTATACAGAAGATTAAAGCGTCTCCCTTTACTTCAGTGATGATGAGATTCTTTACTGCTTTGATTATGGAAGAATTAATTCCTCCACATAAACCCTTGTCTAAATGATACTAATGTTACCAGAAGCGATAACAACAACAGCTGTTTTTGCAGCTATAGTCTGCTCTGGCTCAATTGAGTTTACAATTTTCTAATTCAATTAGGATACCTACTTGTGATGGCATAGCATAAACTATCCCCGTGTCTAATCTCCTTTGATCGGCTTTTAACTTTGAAGCTGCAACCATTTTCATGGCTTTTGTTATCTAATTTAACACCTTAGTTACCTTCTGAATTGATTTAACAGATTTGATCCTAGCCCCAACGGCCTGTATGCCACCGCTAGAAAAGAAACGTCGAGTTGTTTGTGTAAACATAAGTTTCGCATACGATTTATAATTGTTAAACATTGTGTAACACAAGAAAATATCAATTTTATAATCAATGTACTGAAATAACAATTAGTACATGTGTATGGTCATTGTTACTAGTGCAGGCCCTATAATATATAATACAATCATCCTCGTTAGACCTGTGGCAATGGGAAGCCCATATTAATTAACATTGACCCACACTACTTCTAACTGTCATAATCATTAATTTATTAAATATATAATAAACTAGTTGCCATGGCCGGAAGGGTTGAAGTCGCTTCTACAGAGTAAGTAATGAGATATTTAGTATACTGAAATTGATCCTACAGTTTCTAAAGGAAAACAACTACACAAAGAGTCTCAAGTTGCTACAAAAGGAATCGCATGTCTCGTTTAATGGACTTACTAGCATAGATAATTTATTAATGGACATACAACATGGCAGGTGGAACAATGTGTTAGACACAATTGCAACAATGGAATTGTCCGAATCGCTCCTATTTCTAATTTATGAACAAGTATCATTATTGGTTACTTAGATAATATTCGAGCTAGTCGAGCTCCGTGAATTTGACCTATCAAATTCAATACTACAAACATCGATACCACTACAGATTATGAGCTCAAGAGAATCATTGAGGTATTCTAGACTACAAGAAGTATGTAAAAAACAACAATTTGACCCCAAGGATTTGTTTAATATGGACATATCCTCCTTCAAGCGCAGGAGGAGGGCAGAGATATCGGCAAGTGGGTCTACTTTTTTATTGCACATTTACCAATTTCTTCGTATTATATTTTCAACTATATTGTAAACTTAAAAATTGTCAAAAAATTTATATTCAACGAGAAATTTCTTGATTAAAATACTATATATAATTTAATATTGATTGTTACTACTAAAGGCCATTTCAATAAATAGATAAATATTTTATAAAACAAAATATACATTTCTGACTTAGAAATCTCAAATGAGATTGAAATAGTCCCACCCTCTCGACTATTGGAAATTATTGGCATGGCCATCAAATGGCAAAAATACCAGGGTATAATCCGCGATTCCACATCATTCAACATATTATCTGGTAAAGTATCAAATACAACAAATGTATGCTGTTTAAATGTATCAAAAGTGATAAAGGTAAATGAAAAACCCATTTAGTTTGCTGAAAACTCACATCCTGAGTGTGCAATATTTACTCCAAATGGCCAACATTTAATCACCGGCTCATCAGATGGCTTTATAGAAGTCTGGGATTATCACTCTGGAAAATTAAATTTGGAATTGGACTACCAAAAGGAAGATCGTATGATGATGCATGATTGTTTGGTTATGAGTTTGGCAGTGAGCACAGATTCACATATTTTGGCATCAGGGGACAAAAATGGTAACATTAGGGTAATTAATTTGTTATTTAGGTGTGGAAACTAATTGATGGAAAATGCGTCAGGAAATTTAACCAAGTTCACAATGGTGCTGTTATTTGCATCACATTTTCGCGTGATTCACTTAGTTTGTTGACTGGTTCATTTGATCGTACTGCCAGGTAGGCGATACAATATTGCTTATAATATATATAATATTGCATGTGAATGATTATTTATATATTTTATTATGTAGAATCCATGGGTTGAAATCAGGGACCACAATAAAGGAATTTAGGGGCCATAAATCGTTTGTAAATGCAGTATTATATAATTATAAGGGGAATAGAATTGTTACTGGTGGTAGTGATGGATACATAAAAGTTTGGGATAGCAATACTGCGCAATGTATAACAACTTTTGCGCCGCCAGACTATTCGACAGATAACGAGTTGATAAGTTCGGATGCTAAAACTGTGCTCAAAGCTATTAGTAGTTTGTTTTTCACCAGAAATGTATGTAACTCTTGTGATTTAGGAATTATTGTGGGTTACATGTGGGCAGAGAGTCGTCTACCTGATGGACCTGAGTGGAAATTTAGTTAAAAAAATACCGAATGATGAAAATCCCACTCTACAATTGAGTGTTTCCTGTGGTAAATTTATATTCATTTAGTATCTGGGGATGGCGAATGGATATATTCATTGGGGAATGATGATTCGATACATGCGTTTTCCACAACTAGTACAGATCACAACATTGTACCACAAGTAACCAATACTAGTTATTGTAGGCCCATTCGGGTGAAGGAATTGGATTGGTTCATCATCCAAGTCAATCTCTGCTCGTATCATTTGGCTCAGATTCTAAGTTGAAAATTTATGTATCCTAGTTGTGTATCACAATACTAATCATTGCCATTATACCGTATTAACCATGATAGGTTTAGAACTACTGCAATAATTATTTTTTTGTGCGCGCGTTAGTAATATGTACGTCATATTATAGTTAAACTTCAATACTTATTCTTATAATTTAATTTAAATCTGTATGACATGGCAATCATTTATACAATTGTATGTTCACTGATTAAGTTTTGATATCAAAAGTTGTTTCCATTTCATAGTTACTGATTATAATTATATGTATAGAATATAATATTTATAAATTGGTTTTTATATTTACAATATCGTTATATGTTAATTGCTAAACAATATGACATGTATCTGATTATACATACTATACTAGAATAATGGTTGGGGCACATACTTAGTATAGATGGAATTATTCCAGGGGTTGAAAAAGAAGGTAGAAGGGGAAATTAAATCTACATCCAAGGGTAATTATTCCAATCAATTATTTATTTACCATAAATAATTGCTTACAAATATTATATCGAAATGGCTGATGCAGAAACCGAGAATGATATTAAGCTAATTCTCAAATTTTTGGAATGGAGAAAGTATCCTACACCAAAATCACTGGAAAATCCAACAGTAAACGACATAATTGACATATGGAATTGTGTTATACAGTACACATTTCTTTATTTAGAACAATAGATCCAAACATGATCGTCACCAGGAATAATATGGCCATGATAGTGCCATCTTTCCTACACATTTTCAGGTAAATTGATTTTTTTTAATAGAAAATTTCTTTATTATTTCTTTAAAATATATGTTTTTTGTAATCCTGAATCTAAGATAGTTGTCCCTTCACTGTAAACAAGGCCAGCATGGCTGCCCCGCACCTAGGAGCGGGCTTATCTGCTAATCTACATTTCATAGGTTGGATTTGCAAATTGCTTATATATGAAGACTATTGCTTCGAATTCCAAGTGCCAAATCAAAAGTTTTACAATGATACAGACCTAATAGCTACAAATATCACAGCTGAAGAGGCTGCGATAAGTTATGTAAAGCGACTAATCGGAGACAATTATCACATAGCAATGAGAAGTGGTAATGACAACACTGCCACAGATTCTATGGTAAAGAATATTATCCATACAATAAGAGATTATATAGATGAAATTAACACGGTTATTCAATCAAATGGAGTCCAACTTGAAAAAATACAACATGAACTTACACAACTGAAGAATATAGTAGGCCTGAGGGATGAATTGAAGGCTCGAATTAACACCCTAAATAATGATATTGAAAATATAGATGGAGCTGTTGTAAAGGGGAAGAGGGATTTGAGCAAAAAGGAGCAAGAAATTGAAGCATTGACACTAAAGTTGGAACAAGAGACTAAGAATTTGAACAAACTAAACGAGGAAGCACTGGAGCTACAGAAGATTATCACATCTCAAAAACTGTCTAAAAATGAAATTGAAAAACTCAAAACCGAATTATCTAATGCCAAAGACACCCTAGCCTCTATTGATTTCAAGAAAAATGTTGTCAAACAATCTATCCCCACTCTGGAAAATGAGGTATTACAACGCGTGAAATAGATTGAAAACATAACTAAAGAGTTATATTTAAAATGCCAAGAGATTATGACAACTCAGCACAAAGTCAGTGAAACGATAGCTGTTCACAAATCTGACTATGCCATTCCTTGGATTAAATTGGATGCGCCACGCATTAATATCTCAGCGGAAACTATTAATTCTATCGTATGTATTAATATAATGATGCTGTTTATATATACTATGCTGTAAATAATCTCACTATTATAGCACTTGATAATACACAGATTGGCGATGAGCTCAAGAGATACGAATCCCATTTGGAACCTCTTATGAAAAGGAATTTGCAGCTATACCACGATGTAAAATCACAGCTTATGCAGGCAAAACAGACACTAATAAACATCAATGAATATGTTAAGGCGAATAAAAGGAACCTAACGGATGCACAGAATGAATTAGAATCACTGCAGAATTCAATAATTTCTGCTAATAAATTACTTGATTTAAGCCGCAGTAAATTGGATGAACATGATAGCAGATTTGAGAATTTGCTAAAGGTAACTAAATAGTCTGACACAGGAGTCAAAAGATAGGATTAAAGCTAATTGGGTAGGTTTTGCTTAACTAAGAACAAAGCAAAACAATCACTAGCCAAGGTGGCAACTAAGCACGCTGAGTTGTCGAAGATTTTAACAGAAAAGAAGCTATACCTATCATCATTTTGGAATGAACAAGTTAAGCAGATAGAGTTGATTGTACAGTTGATTCGCACTGCTAAAATGACGAATTATAACAAATTAAAGGAGTAAGCTACTTACTAACATAAATACATGTTTTCTAATATATGATTGCTAACATTGAATATATATATTACCAAGAAATTACTTATACAGGCTAAACAAGTACAAAGAGAACATTTTGGCAAATTTGAAATAACATCGCAATGGCACTTTTTTACATTAATTTTTGATTATCGACCAATACTAGTACTATGTATGATAAATAGGATAAAACAATAATTAATAAGCAGCGATTGCTACAAATACTCTGGATTAGGAGTCCACCAAGGGATCAAACTCATAAAAAATGAGAAAAAAAGCTGGTAGCAAAACTTTTCAACGTAACTCCTATCCCTGATTTGTCTAACGGGTTGAGTTTGATTTTCGGTATTTCCTGGATTAAATTGTTGAAATCGATTCCTTAAACCCGAATTTTCTGGAGATTGAAAATCCAAAAGTTCTCTGAGTTCAACAACATTGTCCATAACAGGCATGCCAGTTATTCCAGTTATACTATCAGATGATGAATTGACAATTGAAGCATCATACAAGAATTCACTACTTGTTTGACCATTTACAATATCATTGTCACTAGTGACACCATTAGTATTTGTAGTATTACCACTAGTAACAGTACCATCTACATCACTATCTTGATCATGTAAATTAGTCGAATCATCATTTATTATGCTGTATTGATTGGCGTATTGCCTAGAATGGTTACGATTGTAAGATAACAAAATTTTTATATAATTAACAATCCTTTTAATTGTACCATATACGAAAGTTAGACGATCCGACAGTGAATGGTACAATGAAAGTGATAAGATGGCACAATAACCACAGTAGGAAAATATGGCAAAATAAAGCACTTCGACCGGTACATTCAAAATGAATAGCATGAAAACCAGTTTTAAGAATTCAGATAATCTGTAAAGTTGGGATAAGTGCCTAAACAATTGGTAATAATAATTAGCCGATCTTATGGGAGAGTAAATTCTTTTGTTCTCATCTCCATCCTTCTTGTAAATCTTTAATCCGCACAATAACCGATAAAGTGTTACATATTCAGCTTTCAACTTATTATTTCCAACGGCATTAAATAAAACTTTCAAATACATTTTCTGGAATATATCTTGTAAGTGCTCCAATTTAGAGAGCTCCGATTGCAATTGCGTAAAAATAGCAAGCTTTTCATCATTTATAGCATTATCAATACCATATTCACACGAATTTGTCGACTTTGATGAATCATTTTCATTAGTAGCATCTTCTGCGTCTTTATAAGCAGATACATCAGCAGATGTTGTGTCATTATTAATTGCAGCGCAATAACCAATACTATTTATATCGATACCACTTGGTGGAACGGAAGATAAATTACCGTCCATGTATATATATGAGTATACATGTACAGGTTACACAGACCCCAGTGATATACCCAGTATTAATTGTAGTGTAGTCCAGTATAGAAATAGAATTATCAGAATGATCACATATTGCGGATTCAGACGTTCAATTTTTTTGAAAAATCTGTTTATACCTAAAACAAAACAACAAATTCACACGTTCAAGCTCCGCGAGCGCAGCCTTACTTCATTGCAATTTACCATATTTTACAATGCAAATAATTTAAATTGTCGCAAAAATAACGAAAATTACAGTGCTATAAATGGTTACAAGAATTATAACAATGCAATCCTATTGTCTCAATGCAGTACTAACGAACTGACAAACGATTCAGCGATAACGGCGGAGGGACTAAAGGAATCTCCTGAAGATGAATCAGGTACGGAGTATCGATATCACTCACTTGGCATTTTTGACCATTCCAATCCATCTAATCACTTATGCATCTTTTAATTAATTATTCATAAATAATCTATCAACAATCCTATTAATTCTAGAGGGATCGAAGAAGAGAAAATCAGTATAGTAGTCAGAATCATTTGACACATAAAATTATAACAAACATAATTATACAAAATAGCCATATTTAGCATAAAAACCATCCATGAGTCGCGCACAAATAATATTAATAATAAAATATCAATCCCAACTCCTCGTCTCTAAAACATTCTCCGGTGTAACATCAAGTGTTACAAATCTACATAATTAGTTGACATACTTCTTAATGGAATTTACAACCGTATTAACTTTAGAATACAACGCATCGTTAGATTTTCCCCCGATAGTACTGCCCTTTACTTTGATGAATAATTTGTCCCGGGAAAGTGAAAATTGTTCAAAGCCTTTGGCATTCTGTTTTGTCACATAAACGAATACTTCCTCCCGTCTACCTGAGTTAAAGATGAAGAGTTGGCCCGTTTCGAAGTAGCTGCAAAACAATTTGTAGCCAAATGATTCCAATATTTTGATGATTGATATACTGGAAATGATTTCCTTTTTAGTAACTCCCACATGTGGAGATTTGTTGTCTGAAGGGGAATATTGCGATACACAGCACAATCCGGCCAAATTATCTGGTTTTGAAAATATTCTGACGTGCACTGTGGTGAATTTTTTACTCGTTGCAGTCATGTCCAAGTTAACATCTAAATTAAAGTCCACAATATATAAAAATAAATATATATTACGTATGATTGATACCATTAATCTCATATAAATAATAACTGTGATTTTAAGAACTACAATAAGACTATTAAAATAAACACGTGCTATCAACAAACGATTACTCATATAAACATATCCTTTATGCAATTTTGGTTTGTTTTAATTATACCCGTGAAATATATTGATTAACTTATAGGTATAGCTATAACTTGGAATATGTGTGTCATCGGAATATATAAAAAACTTGAGGAAAACATTTCATATTTTTTATAAATAAAAATTGTACAACGCTTTATGAGTGAATTAACTTTGCATTGATTTTTATTGTTTTTTGCAACAAAAATATGTCCTTAGAATTTTTTTCCTTATTGGAGTTTAATGTTAAGGGAAATAGATCATAACATAGAGTTGTTCATCATGGTTGGGACAAAAAGTAAATGCAATAATCAATGGCCATAGCACAAAATATTGAACAGGGGTAAAATAAAGACTGTAAGGGGAATAAGCAATCTTATCATAATAAAGTTTAGAGATTATGTCATTCTTATATGCATTCATCCATTACTATAGGCATTTGCCCAGAGAAATAATAGAATTGGGTGGTTTAAAAAGACAAGTAGATACGACGGATAGATATATTGTGATTAATAGGTGCGATTATGGTAATTATATTTCGGTACAGATATAAAGATGATATATTTATATTTTGGATTAGATTTAATGCATATAAATAAACAATAAAGCCATTATAAATCAATATAATAGAGTGTGAACATACCATCTATCGTTGGTTTTTTGACATAAATCTTCCTTTGCCAGGCAAAAGTCGTGGAACTGTCAGAACCCTGTTGCAAAGTCGTTAGGAATTCCAAAAAGTCTTTATTAACCTCCTTGATCTTAATTGTTTGAGATTCCTCCACTTCCATGGTATCTGATTCACCTTTTGGAAATGTGTAAATTCCACACAAGGAATACTCAAAGTGGACCTTGTCAGAGTCAACAATTTGGTCATCCATCGACAAAGTTATTTTAAAACAAATAGCATTATTCAAATACTAAGAATATAATAACCGATGCTGCCCCACTGCCAGTATCTCTGTTATATACTTTCCATGGTATATAACGGAGATATAAAAACCATTCCACTTTACAGACAATAATTCAAAAAACACCACAAAAATGGAAATTAGAGGAGAGTTGTCTCTATCTTTCCAGGACGTATGTAATATTAATAAGGAAATCTCATCTTCAGGCTTTCAGTTCCAAGAACTCTCCTCCGTTGTTAGAACAATTTCGAAACCTACTAATATGTCATACCGAAAGTTGAAGACAGAATTGGATTTGAATAAACATGATTCCATCGTTTCCCTTAAGTCTGAATCTTACGATCATATGGTGTCGCCTGTAAGGTCTAGGAGAGCCATAAAGGCTCCATTGAAATACGAAGAGAGCGGGTCTGAGGATTCTGGCAGCAGTTTTTCTAAGTCTAAAAGGATCAAGGGTAGGAAAATCGTTTATTTCACTCCATATAGTATATATCACATATAATTCTATATGATTAATTATCTGTATAATATTATGATACCATATATTCTATGTTTCACAATTGTTTTAACTGTGTGATTTATTGTTATTTACACATACACTTTAACTATTGTGTATCTATGTTAATATAGGCCTGACGAATGACAAATGGACAATACAAAAGGGTGGATCCAAGTATATATCTAGAATTGGGCAACCACGTGGCATGAAACGTAGAGAACCATCAAAGGGCGAGATGATGTGGCGAAATGCCTGCCTAAAAATCCTTCAATCGCAAAAAAGACAACCGTATTCCTCACTATTCATGCACCGCTCCTTCAACGCATCACAACAGATTAATATTGATTTGGAAATGATAGAGTCAAATTTGCAGTCAGGCAAGTATACTAACCCTTACTGGTGGCAGCATGATATGAGACAGTTGTGTTTCAACATATTTGTGAATTCCATGCCAGATCAGGAAATATGGCAACAATCAAAACAATTCATAATTGATTTTGAAAATCAATGTAAAGAGATTACCAGGGCTAATCCATACTACAAGTTTAATACTATAGAGGTTGAGCCTAAAGTTAAAACTATACCCCAACGTGTTATTCATCGTAATATAAAAAAGATTGAACAAGTATTCTATTCCTCTGATGAGAGTAACTACTCTGATTTGGATAATTGTAAGGTTAGTAGATCAAATTTTGCCCAAGAAAAGAAGAAGAGGCCGGTAAGATCTCCAGCTAAGAAGACATCAGCTCCTAAAAAATCACCAAGTATTATGGATAGCCCTCCAAGATATAGCTTCTATCAAGTCGCTCCGGAATTTGGGCCCATATTGGACCCTCCTGGTATTCAAAAAATCAGCTCAAATGATAGACCACTTAATTCATCCCAGCGTAGAACTCTTGAACACAATATGTCATTATTGGCACCAAATCAAAGGAAAGTTGTATTGGAGCTCATACAAGATGATTTGGGCATATTAGCAGAGTCTCATATGCATGATAAGAAATTCACGTTTGATATAGAGTTGATTTCTATTGAAAAGCAGAAAAGAGTTTTTATGTATGTAAATAAGCTGATTCGTGCCAACTTGGAGATGATACAGGGGTCAAAAGGTCATGGTAAAAGGGAACATGAAAATTCGTTTTCGCAGGACTTTTTGAAGCTTAAATCTGATAATAAACTATCAAAACCCTCCGAAATATTTGACAGCTCATCCTCCTCTTCATTTTCATTGAGTGATTCTGATAAGGATGCGTTTGAAGATTCGGCCAATTGCAGTATATCCTTTTCCCAAACTAAGCAGCCTAGTAGCACTACCTCGATAGGAATTTCTAACATCTACAACACTATTGATGCGAATAATTCGCACAAAATAGACCCTTTTAACAACTTTTACGACAATTCTGGAGATAGTCAATTGAATATGCTCCCCGAGTACTCACCTGTGACAGATGAGAGGGAAAAATTGCATATTGGTGACATTGTGGGAAAAAGTCCTGGATTTTTTGGAAGTATACAAAACTTTCAACCTATACCCACTTCAGCACCATCAACCAGTTCGGCCTGGCCTGAATGGAAGGGCCAGGTTATTCAGCAGGGACTGGTGTCTCAAAATGGCGTACCGCCTAGATCCGCCGATGAAAGGATAGCAGAAGGATTTGATGCACGCATATAATTAAGTAATTATTTGGCCTTTATCGAATTATTATAAAATAATAACATTGAAATTTGATTTTAAACCATTAATTTATGTATAACATACATATAGCTTCGTATGTGCAAGGCTACTAGGGTCCCACACGTATCGTACGCATTTATATTAGTTATCATTTATATAGTAAAATATATTGTTATTTTATTATAGTCATGCTATTATATAATTAAATCAGTGTAAATTGATGTTTTTATAAATAAATTGTGGTTAATTTCTTATAAACGATGTTATGAATAATAATACTACTATAGATTAAGTACAGTAAAATATTTTACAGGCAGCGAATAAATCATATATAAGACACACAATTTGTCAATAAATATAAATACATATGATTTATATTGTCAATTCTTTATAGATTTCAACAATCTGGAATTTTTCTCCATGTATTCATTGGCAGAGACCTGAGCCCAATCGTCCGGATCTGTGAATTCACCTTCAACCTTGGCTTTTAATTCCTTTATCGCTTTAGCAGGATCCAACCCTAGATTACCCAGCTTTAATAATAAACAGCAATGCGTACACATGGCATATGCATTATAATTATATCAAAAAACATACCCTTAGGACAACAAGAAGAGCAATTAAGAATACCATGACAGCGATATAACTTCATGCTATCGTTCATCTGTACCAATCTTTCTTTCGTATATTGATCCCTAGAATCTTGTATCCATCTATATGCTTGCATTAGGATGGCAGGTCCTAGAAAATGATCCGGGTTCCACCAATATGAAGGGCAAGACGTGGAGCAACATGCGCACAATATACATTCATACATTCCATCCAATTTAGCGCGGTCATCTGGTGATTGTAAATTTTCCCTTTTACCTTCCTATATTATATTTCATACCAATTAATAATTTAAATATGGTGAAAACATACCTGTTTCGACTTAGTTCTGAGCCATGGCTGGATGGACACGTATTGTGCATAAAAGTTAGATAGATCAGGGACCAAATCCCTAATTACATACAAATTAGGCAATGGTTGTACTTCAATGACTTCTTTATTAGTATCAATTGGCGTCAAACAAGCTAATCCATTCTTACCGTCTATGTTCATTGAACAACTGCCACAAATTCCCTCTCTACAACTTCTGCGAAAGGAAAGAGTACTATCCTTAAATTATTACAGTATTACCTGCTCATTTTTTATCTTAATTAGGGCATCTAGAACCATTGGACCACAATTATTGGTGTCCAATTCGTAATTTTGCATTGTAGGCCTTTGATTCGTTTCTGAGTTGTATCGGAAAATTGAAAAGGTTAAATTTTTCCTAGATATCATACTGTTATATATTTTGGTGTTGGTACACCTATATATAAATTTGTTATAGAACCCTAATGCCATATCAATCTATAACACTAATAGCTACCCCTACATATCCCTAATACTCCAACTTATATAGCTATATAGCTCGTTTTCACTACTCTGTAACCGTTAACAAAAAATTAAAAATACAAAATTACCAAAACTAATATTTAATAGTCTAAAATACTCCACTCATCCACAATGAAGGTGATTTTCAATTGTTTGTTCAGTTTTTCAATCTATATTACCACTCAAACCTACAGAATCACCAATCAAATTATCATCAAGTCCAAAATTACTACATACAAATACTTTATTGACAATCTATATGCATAGAACTTACTTCTGGTATAGTAATCGCTTTTATGTGTTTAAAATGCCGTTTTAACGCTGTAACAATGATATTATTTGCATCACTATGTGTAGTTATTACATTAACAATGAACAATCCAGTTTCTGTTAATAATTGCGATACATTTGTCAGAAAATTGTCGCTGATACAATGTATATTTGGAGAATTAATTCCACACTTATCTTCATCTGAATTATTAATATCCAAAATAATTGCACCAAAGCTATTTTTGCAATATTTAATGGCCATATTAATGTATTTCATTACATCCCCGTGGATGTTAACAATGTTTCCATCGAATTTTGAATGAAATAATTCATCACTAAGCTTGGTGAAATTAGATAGATCGTTGCCAAAATATTTACCGGACAGATTTATTACTTCATGATCAATATCGATACAGTGGTAACAAATATTATTTTTAAGTAAATGATTTAATAGATTAGACAATACATTAACACCTGAGTGATACATTTATCGCACCACTGCCTAAAATTGCAATTTTTGAATCAATATTTGATATTGAATTGATTATGGGCATACAGATGGCTATGTGGTGTTCCAAACAAGGCCTATCAAACAAAAAATGTTCCACTCCGTCTACCCATTGATAGCACAATTCACTTTGTACTGTATGTGGCGAACTAGTGAATATTAACTGTGTAATAGTTTTGTTTACTTGTCTACTGAAGGTATTAGATTCGGTTGTAAGTAAATCTCGAATTAGTATGGTGTAGGATTGCATTGATGGTATTTTTGCGACAAAACTTTTAATCCTATTATCATCTTCAAAAGTCATTATAGGTATATCATCATTTGTAGATAATCTCAAAAACAATTGATTAAGGTCTGATTTAACCTTTTTTAACAATTTCTGATAATCATATTGTAAAATGGCGCAATTTAACCAATTAAAAGATACAATTATAAGTCGATCACAATTAGAACTATTTGCCAGCTAAATTAATGACTTAATACCTTATCTTTACCTTCAATGGTAGAAAATAGATGACTTTGTTCATATCCCTAAATTAGAATATTTAGTCACCGGTGGCACAATTACCACTGCACTTTTCAAGCTGTCTTTAGATTTCTTAACAATGCTATTAAAAGCTTTAGTGTCATATATCATTAGGGAATAAGATATATCAGAGTTACTTGAATCTACATGGAAAATGATCATTTTCCCCGGATTAAAATTTTTAGCAATACTAAAAGTGTAATAGCTGAATTGTATCTCGTTGACAACCTTTAAAAGATTGAATATTGAAAAGTGTTGAGATGGCACCCCTGATATACCATATATACGGCATCGATACTTATTTTCAATTTGATAATCGATTTTATATATCGCAATTACATATGGAATTAGTTTTAATCCATTATTTGATGGGATTATTGAGTTTACAATAGGATATACGTCGATTAAAATATTTTCACCGAACATATTTCTGATAATCTCCTTAATTATATAAGGCTGAAGTAATGATATTATGATGAATATATCTCCAACATTTAACAATGATATACTATTTTTAAGATATAGTTTAGCTTTATCTTTAATCATTTCGACAGATTCTCCTGAATCATGGCTTATATATGCATCTAGAAATGCCTTATCCAGCAATATTTTAACAGAATCATTATCTAATTGATTGGATAGGTTTAAATAGTCACTAGTGGACACATCCACGCATTGCCACTTTAGTACTTCATTTTCATATTTTTTCATAGCCTCAATTACTGATTGTTCAAAATCTATACTAATAACCCTTTTGAAATTAGCCTTTTGAAGTTCCAGAGGTAATAATGAATTACCAGTGCCAATATTTATAATTGTTATATTGCTGAAATCGACATTTTCCTTATAGAAATCACTTCTGTTCAATACTTGTTCATAGGAAATAAGTGAATCTACATTGTAGAATTCTGCTAGACGCGATTTTTCATATAGAATCTTGTAGAAGGCGGCCTCGATGTCATGAAAGTTAACATACCTAAATGAAATAATATAATAGTTAATTAGTGCATAATTTATAATTATTTCAATTATAATTATAACATATTAAGAAAAATACCATTCAAAATTATCCAAATTTGAATAGAAATGCCTCCAATACTCGGGACTTCTAAAATAAGAATAATTACTAGGTAACAAATTCATAAATATATTATTTCAAAGACATAATGATATTTATAATTTGATTAAATTAATCATAGTTCAACAATAACACACTGTATAGATTACAAATCACCCTATAATAATATATACAATTATATGGTTGATACACTTGGTAAAACGTTAGACCCTATGATCTGGTAACATATGGCAAATATTGGTTACGCTTCTTGAATAAAATACCTTGTATCGGATCAACTGGATGTATTGGAACTGATAATCTTTTTAATACAGTTCTTCCAAATTTTGGAATTTGTGAGCCTTGACACAACGTAATACATACACCCCTCTTATCACTAAAATTCAATCTTCCACATCTATTATTGTATGTAATGATATCTAGATTATTCAATAACATACCACCCGGTATTGAATAATTTATTAGAAAGGTAAATGGAGAAAAATCAATCCCCCTGGAGGATATATCTGTTGTAACGCAAATACTAGATATTGGTCCAATACTGTCTTCATAATCTATATTAGTTCATTCATATAACAATTGAATGTATATACAAACAGTATGCGTACCATTTGACTTCAACTTCTGCAATTCATCGAATGATTTTTGACGATCCATCTTATCGTCACTAGCAGATAGTGATATTAAGTTGACATTTGGCATATAATCCTTAATAACCTTACTTAAAAACTCAATATGTTCCTGACAATTAACAAAAATCAACACTGATTTACCAAATGATTTAATCTCTAACAATCGTTTAAGCAGACCAACCTTGTCCTTCCCTTCACCATATGTAACTAGGAAATGTGTTATACAATCACTCTGTACACCGTTCATATTTGACTTCTTTACATCTTCAATTTTAAGCAAATTATGTACTTGTTCCTGTCTATCAATAGCGGAGCAGAATATTACCTTTTTACCATGCAAATTAATCGCACCAGGTAAATCACTTTTTAGGTTATAAATTGTCTTAATAATGCTAAGAAAGGATTCTTTTACGGAGAGATTGTTAGAGTTTTTGGGCAATGAGAAATAAGAATCATATTCATCGAACACAATGTTTGAAATGTGCCTCATGCTCAAAACTTTCCTACTCGTCAAATCGATAAACCTGCCAGGTGTTGCCACAAAAATATTAAATTTATCATTGTCTAGTGATTTTAACTTCTCAATTTGATGTTTAATATTTGCACCACCTATCAATAAATATGGATTAACATTATCTGGAATTATTGATTTTGCTATTTTAAAAATCTGAACTGCCAACTCCCTAGTAGGTACAATAATAGCAGTGTTTTTACACCCAGATTCTAACACCGACAATAGGTATGAATAAGTTTTTCCCGAACCATTAGAAGAGTGGTAAAATAAGCCAATCGAATTATCTTCAAGTTCTTCAGTTGATAGCCACTTAGAAGTGTTAAAAATTTCAGATTTTGATTTTAAATAATTTATTACCTTGGGTATATGCAATTTTTGAGCAAAAGTAGGATTATTTGCCAATTCCTTAATTTTAACATTTCTAATACCAATATCTTCAAATGTACAGTTTATGTCAATTTTTGACCTTTCCAATTCATTAGATAACGAATTTGGATTAAAAAATGATTCATATTTGTTACTAAACCAAATTAATGCATTTGATAGTTCATCATCAAGATTTGTTGATGAAATTGTGTTTAAGCTGATAAATGATCTATTATCACCAGTAATTACAGATATAATTTGCCTAATAAACTTTTTCTGTACTGAAGATTTTAGTCTATTCGTCTTTGCTTTAATAATCTCACCAACCTTCGAATTGCACTCAGTGTAATTAACTGGATTTTCTATTTCAGAAATAAAAACTTTGTTCCTGAATGGTTTAATGATGCCAGATAAGATTGAGTTTTGCCATGTTTCTCTAAAATCAATGTGTTTACTATCATGTTGATCATACGAATAATTATATTCTGGATTGTATGAATCGTTTGATGAACCATGATTGTAACTACTATATAATGATTTGTGAGTATTTAATGCGATAAATGTAAAAATGGGATATTTCATTCGATGTTACTAATTGATCTAGACCTTTTAATCTCTGACCTATGCTGTTTATCTCTTTTCTTCCTTTCCTTCTCAGCATCACTCAGCTTCAATATTCTTCGTTGTTCCTTCTAGAATTAAGTGACTATTACCAAAGATAAATTTATACCGACCATCTTCTCCTCCTTTTCAATTGAAAAAATTTTTTTTTGTAGAATCTCTCTGGCTATAATGCGGTTTTCCTGCAAATTTCTGAATGAATTTATTTAGCTACCTTGTTTGTTGGCATTTCACCACCAAAGGGTACTTTTTATGTATAAGTTGCACACATGAACTAGATTTGTTTATTTTTTGACCTCCAGGTCCGCTACCCTTGATAAATTTCTCTTCAAATTCATCAGCCTTTAGGCTATTAGTAAATATGGGCTTATTTAAGTATTTAATATTAGTTAGTCTAAACTCAAATGATGTATTTGGAACTGAAATAACAATGATTTGCGTAATTATCCCACATAAGTACATATGCCTATATCATCATCAACATAAAATGCAATGGGTAATTACAATCTCCCGTCACTACCTATAGTGCTGACTTATATCCTACTTATTATTTGTATGAATATGGAATTATACTGATTTCAAAATGTATATAATATTTTGATAAATTGCTTATGTATATAATATGCCAATAATGTTGTTATAATGAAGGATAAAAATCGCACGTCAACTAATTGTACAAAGACAGCCAAAAATTCACTAATATACGATAATAATATCCCTAAAAAATCAGAAAAATGTGTTAGAAAGAAGAATAAAAAAGTTAAGTCCAGATCAAAATTAATTTCCAGATTGAAAGACAAAAATTTTGGTACTACAAAGAAAAATAAAGTATATAACTTTTTAATGCAGATTATATATGCCGAATTCATATTCAATGACCCAAGCGAAGATGATTTGACTGGGATACAAAATTTGATACTTAACACAAGCAGATATTTACCTTGGAAATCAAATATCGACGGACTGTGCCCATCACTTGATTTCATTTCTAATCTAATTTCTGAACAGGTAATCCTTTAAACAGTTCTGAATATTAATGAAGTATTTTTTCATGTATGTTTATTATTATTGTTGTATCATAATCGTATGACCCATATGCATGATTATAATATATACTATATATCTTTATGATTAAGACCATATAGTACTATTATATATGTTTTTTCAAATCCATTTCGCACACTAAATAATATGATGGCATTTCCTTAGATCATATCACATAAACTCACTTTTCTTGTTTTATTTAGGCGAATGTTGGAACTATTCTTAAAACTGAATCAGGAGAATTTTCCTGTGTCATCGGACTACTTTCAGCTCTAAATTTCAATCAATACAAGCAAATGGACACGATAAAACTAGCATTATTAGAGGAATGTAAAAAACATGGAGATACTGATGAATTGGAAAGAATGTTTATTAACAATCAAATAGGATTAATTGTCAATGAGAGGATGATCAATGCACCACTGGAGCTGGTGGACAAATTATTTGCTAATTTGCTACTCGATATCGAGTGGTCACTCAATTCAGACGTGGTTCCCAAGGAAGAAATTGGCTATTATAAATACACCCATTTTCTATTCATCACTAGATTGTTGAATCTCAAAGGTAAGACGAATGACAAGTTGGGGTTCGATGGATTTTTTTATAAATTTGAGGAAAAAGAGTTCTTCAACCAATCAAAAATACATTTCGCTTGGCCCTCAGGAGATATGAATATTTACAATAAGAAATTGTATCCAGAATACAATTTAATATTTGTCATTACATTTGAAAACTTCCAAGATGTGATCAAAAAGTTGTCAGCTATGGTAAAATTGGATCAGAGTAACAGTTAAACACTAATTCTTTGTTATAACTATTAACTATTAGTAATTTGCACTAAAACAGTACGTCATGTAAATGTGTAGATGTATGATTATATTACCCTATATTATCTGACCACACACTTATTCTGTTTCATGGACGAGTTTGAAGGGAAGTCACCCTATCGGGTGCTTCCTCCAGACCATTTAACGGGATTTTCTAACTTGAAATCTGAGACCTTCGATAAGAACATCAAGTTTTTCGAAGGTATCGGCAAGTACAATGAGTTACTCTCAATTTCTGAAAAATATCTCGACAGTATAATGTTGGACCCACGCATTGAGTCATTGCAGCGTTTTGTTGAACCATTATGTAACATAACATCTGGCCTTCATGTCAAATTGTCTAATCAATTTGACAAACCTGTGTTTGATTCCAATACATTGAGATTGATTCGGAACGTTTCTATTGATGAGTTATCAACAGACAATACAATGAAGCATCCTACCCCTAACAGCATTATAGAAGAATCAATAGAGTCCAAAAGATCCTTATCTAAAAGTAAGTTTTGGACAGAGCTAATCGAAATATTATGTATGTTGTATTAAGTATATAATATTTGTTATTTCTTATTTTATTGTATATAATTTGTGTATTTATTACATCTAAATTTGATCAATAATCATGGCAAATTCCTTAAATTTATTCCATGTGTGGGCATGTGTTCTAGACTAACCATTTTTAAACATAGTACCATTCAGATTTCCAACCCTTCTCACTAATTATACATAGATTAATAGTTTTGCACGACTCGCTTGTTGAATTTATTTATATAATAATATTTCTAATGTAGATAGTGCTCCAGAACAGATGTACCGTGTATCAACACAGACAACACAATATTCATGTAAAAAAAGAATCACAATTCCCAATGACGCATATGATGGTGACTCTGATAAACGCATATTTTTACACGTCACAAACAAGGAAAGCGATGAACAATTAGGAACATTCTTGAGTGACAATCTTGAGAAGGTTGAGATAAATATTGACGAGTTTATAAAGACTTGCCACCTTGAAGACACAAAACTAATATCCCCTATGGAATTTGACGCATTCCTCGATCATGTCAAACCACAAAGTTTAAAGACTGACCTTTTCAATCTTTGGTGCATCAAGCCAATTGGAATGCAGCCTTCTGATTATTTGGAAATTTTATTATCTGATGATGATGTATACACACGCCTCCTAACGTATATTAAGGACGAGATGAATTCCATGGGCCACATATTGGATCGAGAGAAACAAGTACTTTCAACCCTAAAGCACTTATCCCACGTCTACGACAAGTTTGATAAGGAGGAAAAGCTATATTTTAATATACTAGAGAAGATGAAGCATAACTTTTACAAGCAATGCACTGACGTTCTACAGTGCACAAGACAAGATTTGAGGCTTTCGATTGGCCATGGCTATGTCCAATGGGGGAGAATAAGAAATGTTATTGATTGGAAACCAGGGGATAAGATCATTCGAGAGCAGGGGTTTGCCCAAGAGCTAGATGAAAGGAATCGCAAAAAATTGAGGAATTCCATTAGGGATATTTTTGGAGAAGAACCTATAAACTATAGGTACACAAATGTGTTGCTTGAGGGTCAACATATGTACTACAAAAAGGCTCTAAATGATTCAACCGATCAAGAAATGGAATGGAAGCGATTGCAGCTTAGTAGAGACAGGCAGCAAGTGTTGGCTGAGTTTTCGGTAAGCAACCCAATCATACAGTCCATAGTACCCATTTATTGCCCAGAAAATTGCATACCATGGAAATGCGTGGGTGTATCAAAAAATAACGTAATATGGAAAATGTTTAACACATATGAATGTAAGCCTGTAATAGTCAAATATCGCAATTTGAAGCCGCATCCAAAATGCATTTATGATAGTTATTTGGCGAAATCTAAATCTGTTTTGAAGACTTTGGAGCGCAAATTTAGAAATGTACAACGAAATGTCGTATTTGACATCAAATGTGAGATTAATGAGAATAAACTAATAAAAATTACTCCATATATAAACGATTGTACTTTGTCCAATATCATTGAAAATTCAAATTTTGGATCGCCAGACCTTATTAAAAAGGTTAAAGTCATCATATACCAACTTATCTGTGTCATTGCAAATTTGGAACTTAAATTCATATTGGTAATTAATTTGATTATATAGCCATTGAAATCCAGTAAAATATACTTCCTATCAGGCCGTGTAATATTAGACGTAGGTATACCACCAGTAAGTAATTGATTGATACAGGCTTTGCTAGGAAATACATTGACAAATTTTCTGAAAGAAAAAACAGTTACGACAATCGCATCAGAGCTATGGGACAAGCCAATTGAATGGTATCTCCCTCCTGAAGCAAATGGCTGTGTAAATTTTACTAATCAAACTGATAAAATCTCAAAAGCACACACTTATATGATTGGCAAGATATTTCAAGAATCCATTGGCAATGTTGAAGATTTGCACATCAAATCATTTTTAAATACTTGCCTGGAGCCCAATCCAGAGAATAGGCCAACGCTTAAAGCACTGAAGAAATTTCATATATTCAAGAGCATACATACAAACTACGGCAAGTTACAGCATAATTTAGGTCTAATAGCTGGACTTGAAGTGCCAAAAGTTAAATGTGCAGTGGAAGTATTCGGAGACGTCGCTACGATTGTGAATAACAAGATTAGGAAGAGGGAGAAAGGCGTGGCGGATTATGAGACGCTGGATATTGATTAGTATCGTGTTATCTCAGTTGTTACGCATATTATTTTGCAATATAAATCCAAAACATTTTTTTTCTCCAGTACCATGTCTACTATATCGCCAATATGGCTTGGAACTCATTGCTGTGAGGTAGTACAGCATAGTGTAAAATTATAATATGTATAGGATTAAGACATGCATAGGTTAATAGGACATACTTTAGGGTATATCCGGTTTGTGGATGGTATATAGGCATTTGGTGTGGCGGTTTACCACATATTTAGACTAGGCAATGTGGGTTTGTATGTAATCTCCTCATTACTGTGTAATGTGTGTATATAGTTTAAAGACTAAACGATAAATTAATGATATGGAAAAGTTCCACAGCACTGTACTGTTACCCTGGCCATATGACCATGAGGTGACAGCCGCAGTTTGGGAAATTGGGTCACTATATGTCGGTACATCGTCTGGATACATATACAGATTTAACTCGTCAGATTTGAAAGTATTTAAGAAGATTTATACAGAAAACTATTCTGGAAATTCCTAAGGATACTCTTAAACTGTCTAGTAAACAGATAAATGTGATGTATTTGATGAATAATTGCTTGTTGGTCTTCTGCGATGGCACGATATACAATGTCACCAAAAACTTATCTGCTAAATCAGAAACTGAAGTTAAATCTGCTACATCCGTATGTGAAAAATTGTCATCGTCAGACACAAATTCTCATGGCGATAAATCCAGATATATTGCAGTAGCTTCCATACAGGCAATTTCAATATACAAATTTGACATATATCTCGAATTTGTCAAGGTGATACCAGTTTCTTCCACACACATCGTTTCTATAACATGGGTAAATGATGTTATCGCATATGTTTCCAAAACGGGATACTACAGCGTAAATATTAAGTACAGTATGTCTCATTTAGCACTTTTACTGAAAATATTATTTCAGATGTCCTGGACAAAGGACACTTATTAGCACTATCCCCTGCAATGGATGATGAGATCATGATTATTTGTCAAAATAACATTGGAATTTTTTACAACCTGAAGGCAGATAGGATATCAAATAGAAATACCATTTCTTGGAAGCCAGAACTTGTGCAAATTGGAACATATCCCCCGTATATGATCGGAGTATCATCCGATGGATCTGTTGAGATTTATGGCATACGCACACAGAAACTTTATCAAACGTTACATGTGGGAAATTTTAAGAAGTTGATAATTTTACATGACCACGAATTTGTGATATCCACTACAGATACGGCATTATTCGGCTTTTACTCCGGCGACTATTACACACAATTATTGAGTCTCTTCGGGTATAAAAAAATTAAGGAGGCTCTAGAACTCTTCAATATTTATTCTCAAGAGGATTGTAACTTCGAAGCTGAAACAAAACTATTCCATTTATCCGCAGGTTTGGTTTACTTTAGCAACCTTGAATTTGCCAGAGCCTTTCAACACTTCACCATAGGACCGCCGGACCTAAACTATTTACTAAGTAATTGCCTGATTATATAGATTTCTGGTCTGACTATATACCTACTGTCGACTACCAACTTGAGATCCCCTATGGATTGGATTCACTGGCCAGCAAACCTATTGCAATCCATGAATTTATTAATTCGAAAATTAAAGAATCAGAAGCAAAATTGGACGTTTCAGCGCTCAAATCGTTGGCCAATAGTTGTGTTGCGTCATTTTTACTGGAGCAACGTAAACAAATCAGACCGTTAGACCAAATGACACGAATTGACACGCTATGTTTTATGTTGCTGGCAAGACAATTTTTACGTAGGCTGAATCTGATGATGAAAGGTACAAATTATTTTGCTACCCTGATAGGTTCCTTAACTATGTAAACCAGGATATATCGCAAGAATTTCTCACAAAAATTAACCGACTCGATATTGTGGCACAACTACTATTTGGTACTGGGAATTTTTTGCGTGCATCAGAGATTATATCAACAATTGAAGTTGATACTGTGAATATTGAAATATTTGCCAAATGCATAATTGAAATGGCGAATTATTTTGAAAGTTTGGATAAAATACATTCGTTGCGATCTGGACAAAAGGAACCCATACAATTACAACCCATGCAGTTAGAATTGAAATCTAGAATTGAATATTACCTAACCATTCTGCTCAGAAATGTTAAATTGAGCCCAAATGTAGGTATGAGAACTTTTATTATTTAGTGTCCTCTGTGTTTCGCTACCAACGAATATTTGCAATATTCACCATTGATGAAATTTTGACAATTTTCAACCAAGCTAGAACATACAATCACTCACAGTATATTTGTGAAATGATAACCCATTTCTTAGAGGCTTTCGTTGCTAGTGATGTTACAAGCCCTGGGAAGGAGGCCATTCTTGCATCGCATTATTTGGAAAATGGTAAGCTAAATATTTTTGTTACAATAAATTTGAGTAATAAATTATCTTAATATAACAACAAAGTTAATTCAGCAATAAACGGTCAGCGCAAAGAAATAGACCGATTGTTATCGTTTATTGAAAACAATGTGACACATCTAAGCGAATGGCTGGAAAGGGTTCATTCCAATCAAATTGTCGACTTTACAAAGATTAAATCTTGCACAATATTCCAAAGTGAGATCATAAGTGTAGCGTCAAATGGAATTATTGCTAATCACAATCAGTCATTCCGCGATATGATCAAGATGGACACCCGTTTCATCACTTTACTTGGTTTCCCGTCGAAGGAAATTATGCTAGAATCTTATTCGCTGTGTTATTACAATGAGCCTAGTGGCAAAAAACCATTCCTAACCAACCGACTACACTGGATAGAGATGTCAATTTTGCCCGCGAAATTTATAGCCCACGAGGTGGGGCCGTCATATGATATTTTTCACTTGTTGCTCAAAGTGCTACTGAGTGAGGATATGAATAACTTTGCCGAAAAGTTGCTGGACAAATATTCTAGGACGCAGGTGTTCGATCCACTTGAGGTGCTAAAAATACTACCTGATGATATGGAACTTACAAAGGTTTCTAGATATTTTTTACATGCCTACAAAGTTATCACGGGACGTATCAATATGTCAAAGATTCAGTTGGGACTTGAGTTTGGTAGACAAAAATCCTAATTGTAACAATATACGCATTTTATTGCTGAATGCGTGATGACTAAAACATCTGTAAATTAATTAACCAAAGTACTTGCTAGTAGTATATAACACTAAGTGCATAACTATGTCGAAAGACAAAAACTAACTTGAAGAGGACAATTTCCAGTGCCACTTCTGAGATAGTTTAAAACCGTATTTAGAGATTAAATATTATGAAATAATAGTTAATTGTCTAAAAAACAATTTAGAAATATAATAAATCAATAATCAAAGTGATAGTATTTTAACAAATAGTTAGAGGAAACGGATAAATTAAATAATAAAATCGTTTTGTGGATTCATATATGAATTTTATGAAGATATAGCAACTTTTATAATTTACACATTCATACATATGCGGAACATATAATCCACCAAAAACTTTTACAAATGCAGACCAAATATACAGTTATTTTTGTGTGTTTCAGGCAATTTTAAATATGTAGACTTTTAAAATAATACTCATTAATACCATTATTTTAAAAGTCTACATATTTGAAATGGGGTGTGTATAAAAATGGAAGTTAAGTTGAATGATGTAGTAATGGTTTATGGGTACAGAGGTATAGTAAAACATATATCCCCCGAAAAGCCCACTATAATTGGCATTGAACTTTACAAATTGACATCTGGAAACTTGTATGGAATTTATGATGAAAAATGCTTATTACAGTGCAAACCATATTCGACCGTTTACTGCCCTCCGACATCCATTATGAAATATACAAGTAATAATCAATTATTATCTAGATGAAGATGCTGCAGCTATACTGATCCAAAGGTTTATTCGTGGTTTCATCACGAGAATATTTTGCCTAAAGCTCGTGACTTTCTACTTCATGAATGAACTGGAAAATTATCATGAACAGTGCACATTGAAGAATTATAAGGAAATAGCCATTCCATTCATCCATGACATAAGGAGGAGGATTGGTTCTGATACATTTAATGGCATTTCTCTGGACACTGATAAATCGGTATCTCCTATTGACCTTAACACCAATCAGGATTTTAACATCATGGATTTGAATATCCCATTGCAAGAAGATTCGATTCCATATGGTTACAATGGCCCTAGGCTGGGAAATAAAGTGACTATGAAATTTGCTTTGGAACTTCTTGATTGTTACCTAAGGGGGGTAATGGTAAGCCTATATATTATATTAATTTTGATAAAAAAAACGACTACTAATATAGCTTGAATTACCTATTGAATATGCACAAAAGATTCTATTTGATACGGCTCAACTAATGGAAAAATTATACGAAGGATCGCTAGTCAGACTCAGTGTATCGAATAACGAATGCTCAAAATTGATAATTGTCGGTGATACACATGGGCAATTGCAGGATGTTTTGTGGATTTTTTACAAGTTAGGCCCTCCATCTGCCAAAAATGTTTATCTATTCAATGGAGATATAGCGGATCGTGGCCCATATTCATCCAATATATTCTTGTTGCTGTTTGCTTTCAAATTGGCATGTCCAGAATCTGTACATATAAACAGGGGAAATCATGAATCAGAGGATATGAACGAAATGTATGGGTTTGCGAAGGAGGTTAGGTCTAAGTACGACGGTAATATTTACCGTCTTTTCCAAAACATTTTTTGGTTATTGCCTCTGGCCACCGTTATTGAAAATAGGGTAATAGTTCTACATGGTGGCCTATTTAGATACCCAGGGGTTACTTTAGAACATATAAATAACGTAAATAGGAAACGAACCTGCCCTGCAACCCCGGATACTTTTGGCGACAGCATAATATTTGACATTTTGTGGTCGGATCCCGCGCCAGAGATTGGAATTGGGAGGAACTCCAGGGGAATTGATTGTATCACATTTGGCCCCGATGTTACAAAAGAATTTTTGAATACTAATAATCTAGAAATATGTATTAGGTCTCATCAGGTAAGAAATCAAGCGAATATAGTAAATATTTTGTTCTAAATAATAATATACATTGTTACATAATTAATTTGATAACCTAAATCATAGCAATGCTATGTTTTAAGCACAAATCATTAATAATATCTCATATATACCTATATCCATGCCATTATTTAAATCTAATATATTATTATTTGCATGAACACAATTTTTTGTGTTAAATTTATATTTATATCATTTACGATAGCACACCTATGGTTCATTAAATACTACACTTAAAATATTTGTCTTATTTATGCAAACGAATACACTCACATTTATGTAAAAGAATGAATGTAACAATAACAATCCTGCTATAATATAAATAAAAATTCTTTTCTGACACTTTTCTTTCGAAAATGAAATTTCGTATTCAAAAACTGTTTGCACGATAATCAATATATATAATCTACAATTAATGCGATTTTAATAAATGTTGATAGAGCTTAGATACTATGATTTGTACTAATTACTGATATGTGTTATTATATCGCAGGGCTTTGGGTCATCTGGACCACACTACTCATTTTATTTATAATACATGATCCATAATTGATATATATAAATACACTAAGTTGCGTTCAGTTATATATTAGTAACATTTTCAATACAGGTCCCATCTAATCTTAAAGGATTTGAAGCTAACCACGACGGTACATGCTTCACCCTCTTCTCCGCATCAAACTATCGTGGCATAACTCAAAATTATGGCGCTGTTTTCATTTTCGGTCCAAACATGAGTTTTGAAGCAGAGGAATTTATGGCACCCTCCCTGGAAACAATTCACAAACAAACATCAAACACGCACAACATCACTGAAAGGATTTTGTCCACTGCTAAAGCTAAGGAAATTGAGAGAATATCACCATCTAATCCTAACATTACTCAAGAATGTGTGCGTGATATTATAAAAAAGATTAGTGAATATGTTTGCATACATAAGCATCATTTGTGGGAGTATTTCTACACAAATGTGCAAGGGATTTTCATAACTCCAAAAATGTGGAGGTTGGTATTGTTAATTATATTAAATAAAGAAAATGCTATGCATTTTCTTGTGTAAATATCTAACATTATAATACAAAAGCTAATTTAGAGAGGCGCTGGAAAGTGTTACTGACATTAAACTCCCTTGGATATTCGGCACTAGGCTCCTTAAGGCCATTGATGAGAATGGATTAATTGACTACAACAAGATACTGCGTCGGTTTGTCATTGGGTTTTACCCCAAAGCTAAATTGCATTCCAATTTGCAAAGGGAGTGTCTTAGTCAAGTTTTTGAGACCATTTTGCGTAGTGACTTGAGTTTGAAAGAGACGCTCTTAGTATTTGACAGGAATCTAGATGGCGCCGTCTCATATTCTGAATTAGACGAGATAATAAGGAAATTTAATTTCGGTGAGCAACAAAATAATAATTAACATTTAATAGGCATGCGATTTGTTATGAAATATATTATATATGTTTATCATTAATATTGTTATATTTGTAAATAATTCAAGAATATCAAATAAAATGTTTTAATATGCTTATATAGGCTTGTCTAACCCACAGGTAAAGATCCTGATGAGAACAATCCTAAGCTCTTGCATTCAGGAGGGGTGTAGAGGGGATGCAGATGTAGCAGAGTTTCTGGGTAAATTAAAGGTTATTTACTCCAAAAGTATTAACTATAAGTATGTATTAATATAAATTAGTGTTGAAGAGGAATGGATGATCAAAGCATTGCCAGAAATAGGAAGGGCGTTATTGTCTGATAAAGTGGAAACAGCCGAGCGATATTACAACCCTTGTGACCTAAAAACTGCAATAAATAAGGCAATTTCTAACAGTATAGACATAACAAGACGACGATCTTCTGCCATTAGGGCTGTTGCACTTTGTCAAAAATTTCAGGACTTTGACGAGATAGAAAGCGGGTTCCTATCGTATGATAGTTTCGTCAGTGCTATTATGAGATTAGATCTCTCAGGGGTTGAGAAGGAAGTCGGATTTAAGGTCACCGAGAAACACATTCTAAAGGTAAACATTATTATATTTAGATTGCTAAAATGATCGATGTGTCGAATTCCAATAAAATTAACTACTTGGAATTCCTACAGGCTTTTTACGTTGTAGACAGGAGTAAATATGCAGTTGCAGATGAGGTAACCACTTAATTATTTAGTTATGGAGTCATATTTGCAGTTGTTTATATAAACATCACTGCAGTATAAGGCATGCGCTGCATTCATACGACTTTAAGAGAAGTGGAAAAGTCCACACCATTGAATTTAAGGAGACACTACACAGCTTAAATTCCATTTTAGGTGATAATGACGCGCTGTTTACTCATGAACAAATTGATCTACTTGTGGATTGCATTGACACTGATAGTGAGGGGTTGATTGATTATAATGATTTTTTGGATTCATTTCAACCGACATACAAGGTGGACGAGACAAACGTTGATTGAAGAGGTTTTAATTTAAACATATAAGAGATATATTATATATGGTTTAAACCAATTTTACTGTATCATATAATATTAAATCCCTAGTATTAATAAACCATACGATATGTGTGAAGTGAGGTGTATTATGAATATAATTTTATGTAGTGCTTAGCTGTTGGTTTGGGTACTTAATTGTAATGGTGTGATTATGGCCAAACAATCTGAAAAGAAACGGGCATTACGTGAGGAAAAACTTACCCAGCGTTACAAAATTGCAATGTACTTTTCCATGGCAAGTTACTACATTCATTTAGATCTCATGGATACTTGTTAACTTACTGAGAAAAACTCCAATCAATTTCACTAATGTATCTAGATTCATAGTAATTTACACCTACTACTTCATAGCTACTAGTCAAATTTTTAAGTCATTAGATTTGGGCGTCCCATTTTCGTAAGCCCTGTGCCACTCAGCATATGGAATGATCTCTTCATAGTCACTTTTTTGTCTCAAATATTATCAATCTTCACGCCTTTAGGATACAAGCTCTTATACATCGTGCCATTTTACCTATCTTACAAGGGATTTGCACTTCTTTACAATTGGTGTACCGAGAAGCCCGTATGTCATAACTCATTTAGCCTCTAGACGAACATTTGTGCCAAAAGAAACAGCAGAAGCAGAAAGTAAAATATATCAGACACTAAAATACCCTGACTTAATAGGTATTAAACATCCATAGACATTATATGCCGAATTTTAAACTGAAAAAATGACTAGCAATGAAATTGACAACATAGATGAGGGTAAGAAATTCTATCTAAGGGGAGATTACTCTGCCGCTATTAATAGATGGGAAATTAGCATTAAAAGCGTTGAATACATACTAAATTCGATGCATATCGATGACAGTTTGGCCGAAAAAAAACGGCATTTCAAACTCAAACGAATAGAATTGCTTTCAAATATCGCACTGGCATATCTAAAAATGGGAAACTACAACAAAACAATTACATTATGTCTAAAAGTACTTCAGCTTGATAAATCAAACGAGAAAGCTTTCTTACGCATATCAAAGGCACATTTATTGTCTGGAGATTACAGTAATGCCATTAAATACGCTAATATGGGCTATAATGTCTACCCAAATGAAAGTACTTTTATTAAGATAATAACCGAGGCCAAAAGGATGCGCATATACAGTGATGCCAAAGAGGTTAAAATGTACAGAAACATGCTAGGTATATGTCAAGATTACGACAACCATCCTTGCCCCAAACATTTTTGTATCGCATTTACCAGACTGGCATCCAAATTGCATATGTGGATTGTTACCAATTATACAATAATCAAATCGGCGCTAGTTTTCTCACAACGTAAACTACAGAATTTTGTTTTGAGCACCAGTTTCAATCAATATTTAAAGCAACTGTACACCTTCATGGTGCACAAATTTAAGTGATCAAATTAGTATAACTAGCAATCAGATGATTGTTAAACTAATTAATTTAAGCATTTTGCCAATTTAATTATATTTTATTACAAATAAACGTTTACTTTATAGTATTTCTTCCCTATTTTCTATATAGCTTCTAGAGAATATTGGCATCCACTCGTCCTTATTTCGCAGAAGTCTTTTTGTGTCAGAGTCCACTAGTATCTGTGTTATTGGAATAGGAAGAAATTGTGCAAATATTTCTAAAATAAGATATTTTTTTTGGGGGGGGGGGTATGTTAAACCCCATTTATTAGTTATAATAAATGCTTAATTTTGATATAACATGTGGGCATGTATAACAAATGAAGTAATTAAATAATAGACAGAAGATAATATATAGTATAAAAGTATAGAAAACTAAAATATCAAGATATAAATAGAGTAAATAAAAATACATTCGTGTCAAACATTTACATCAATCGTCCCAAATTGTTGTCGTATTATTACCTTGGGAAAATTGGAATTCAACTCTGACAAGAAGTTTTCAGAAACTTTTGGGCCCATAGTATACACGAATTGCCTAACTAGCAACTGGAGCTCGGCCCTCAAAGTGATAATTTCCCTTTCCGTCTCCCTCCATACATTAATCCTGAATAACCCATAAACTCAACCTTCCCATAATAATTATAGGTACAATCCTCAACTGGCGTAATAACATGGGTATATTCTTAACGTATCTCATGTTAACTGTGTGAATTGGCACTTACTATAGTACAAGATGGGCAAGATAGATATTGCCACAGTCATGGTCATAAACATACTCTTTATATCCCTACATTATTATTATTATCGTTGCAATTAGATGATATAGAAATAGAAGAATACATACCCATACTTGAAGAAGCCAAAAACCAAACCGTAAAATGCGTTAAAGAGAGGTAATAGCACTAATAGTACTATTACTTTGTAACTGGCAATAACATCTCCACCCTCAATTTTGACTGAACTAGTGGTCATAACCTAAATTACAGACTGATTACCATTGTACGGTGACGATCTGCTAAAATTTTGGAAATTAAATGCAATGGGAACCATAAGGGGGAGAATGATAAACCCATAATAACGTTGTAAATTAGCCTTATTATGTGTTCAAAAAGCATAATTGTTGCGGAGTGCAATGATTGCTTCAGAAGCCAAACCTCATCATCATGCAAATTACATTTCAACAATCCTTCCTTATAAATTTTAAGTTCCTCAATTAATTCTTTAGTTTCTAAAATAAGCGACTTTATACCCTTTGAATCAGTGTATGCCCAAAAAATCTTTGACACTAACTGTTTGAGGTTATTAACTTTGTTATTCGAAATTACAGATCTCTCAGGAGGATATAAACTCTATATTAAAATATATTATATTATTATTATTATTATTTTATGCATATAAATATACATAAAATATACATAATATAATTTGTATACCGCGCATAAGTTTATCCATTCCTTTATTTCATGATTAGGAGCAGTGACTATACAAGACTTCAACCCCTAAATAAATGAAATATCCACACCTTTTCTACATGTGCTAGGATACGAGATATAACACTTCTGCGATCCTTTTGAAACTCTTCACAATCTTCCTTCGACACCTAAATTAAAGCTATTACAAACGGTAATTGCATCGCCATAACAAAGTGTTGCATTACTTTGTAAATTGTGCGTATTAGAATATCCTAGACCAACGGGGACAATTACTACATCTTCTGCTCCCGCCATTAGAGCGTAAATAGCCATGAGAACTACGCCTGGCTTTAGGGGTAACAATGTACTCCTATCATGTGATCCTCCCTAAATAATAAATGTGTTTACTTCTGGGAAAATTGCGATTGCATTACCGTTTATAAGTGAAGTAGTCGTTTTATCATAAACTTCAGTCTGGTTAACTTTTGGTAGAATCTATGTGAAGTGAGCACATATAATGGTATCGGTAACAATAAAACCATTGTACCGTAATGACTGATAAACATCATTACTAATGAAAATTTAATCATTGAATACACATAATAATATATAAAATCATTTCCTCACTTTGAATGACATTCCTTTGATCATATCTGTGCAGTTAATATTGAGAGGGGAGTCAAGAATTAGTTCAGTCTCAGAGATAATTTCCACAACCTGAGAGGCGACGGAATCAATAGTAATCTTATCCCCTACATTTATGTCAATCAGGAATCTCGTATTAACTCCTTTCACACGAGTATTTTCAAAGATTATATTTCCTAGGCCGCGATACTTCAAGTCTTGTGGTCTTTTAACTGGTATGCAGCCGGCTAGCTTAGCAAAGTGTCCAATAACATTTCTTTTCATGCTCTAAAATGAAGGGCAACTTACCTTTTCCGCAGTTAGAAAACTAATTTGGCGATTAATTGCGTGTATCATTAGACATGCGTCGATAAATTGATTGTTATGATTACCAACGAATATTACTGGTCCATATAGCGGCATTCTCTCTTCGTTCATAATATTTACTTTAGTAAAAAATGAATGGATAATACATCTAAATCATTAGGTGTTTACTTTGAAATCCATTTTATAATGATATAGATGTTAAAAACGCGGAATTCAGACGGGGTGAATTGTGCCATAAAAAACACAAGATATAGTGTCTGCAAAGATGTATGACTGACTGATATAGTATAATTATTGTATTTTGAAAAAACGACGTTTTAATACGATAAGATTGTGTTAAATGGTATTCCGCTTTGATCGGATTCCATCAATCATTTCTAATTTCTCTAGACAAACCAATGAGACTAACATTTATAGTAATCTGAACCTATCAGTGTTAGACTTACCCAGTGTCATTGAGAACAAGATTTATATGCTTGCAAAAACAGTATCTAGAAAGAAAGATATTGACCGGATTGGCGCTTACATAGCAAAAAAAATTGCAGCTAGACTATGTGTTGAAGTACCTCGGGTACTACCTTCCAGTATAACGCTGCTTATTTAGGACTCAATAGACAAAGATTAATAGAAAATTTACACAGCAAAATGGCTTATTCATCAAAAATACACGATTCAAATGAAGAAATTAGTGAAACAAATGTTATTAAAAGATCAAACGATGAGGAAGCGCTCTCTCAGCGATTGTTGTCTGATTTGGAAGACAAAAGACATCAGGTACGCATTATTTCAAATGACTAAACGTTTAAACTAAATATTAATCTTGTCTAATTTAATTATTATGATTTATTACATAGATAAACACAATATCGTACACCCCTCACGTCGCCATCGCACATACAATCCACTTCTTTCCTGGTCAATACGCAGTATTTGTCAGGATACTTACAGAAGTAATTTATAATAGATTTAGATCAAACTCAGGACTAATTTTTCTGGTTCCAGAATACTTATTCACCAAGCGGGTTCCGGTGCTTCTTTAGCGTATAAATAAATCTATCTAGTGCATTATATAGTGTATTTAAGCAAGATTTCAAAGAAATTGTAGTGATTGAACCATCAAAAAACTTGCGCGATATATCATCGTTCCTCATGAAAGGCAAGTATCGATTTACATTATCAGTTAAATTGTTGATGATATCATTTAGATTTATTACACTTGGATTACCGTCAAAACATTTACTATGAAGATAAGAATTACGATATGATTATATTATCATATTCATTGATTAACGTCCCGGGGTATACAGTAAGAAACATTTTATTTTGGCACGAGATGTACTAGTTAAGAATCTATGGAACAAATTAAATTCAAATGGGATGATGGTAAAAATATTTTTATTTAGGTAATTGTAGAAATTGGAACCCCTACTGGCTTCAGAATGATCCATTCCATTAGAGAATTATTCATTAAGGACCTTAAAAAGGGAAGTTTTCACTTTGTTGCACCAGTAAGCAATAAATGACCAAGTGTCCACACGAAGGAATTTGTCCTTTAGCACAAACAGGGATGGATTGGTATATTGTGGCGATAAAATAGGTGTCATTTTTCTCAGAAAATTAAACGAATTCCTTACCATATTTATAAGAAAGTACCATGGCTATTACTTAGGGTTCAAAAGCTAACAATATTGATGATGAAAAGTTTTCATACTTGATAGTTAGGAAATCAACTGGACCTAGAGATACGTTTGAATCTCAGTTTGATACAAAATCTATCATGGAACGGTCATATTTTTGGCCTAGAATAATATTTGTAAGCTATATGTGAATTAGCCCACAATGAAAAGAGGGAAACATGTACTATTAGACGTCTGTACAAGGCGTGGTAACTTTGAGAGATTGGTAAGTTGTCCTTAAATTTTAATTTGATAAACATATTTATATAGGTTGTGACAAAAAGTTCGCCTGAATCTTGGGGTTATAAATTTGGACGTAAGGGACTTTGGGGAGATTTATGGCCATATCCAAAAAGATTAAATAGACCTGAAGGTAGAGGATATACCCCCAGGAAAGTACTAGAATATCTTCGTAAATCAAGGAGATTGGCACAATCTATTGACAACATTGGCTTGTGTAAAGATCAATATGAACGGGATCAGATTGAGAATTACAAATCTTAATCTTAACGGTTGTTTCAACTGTTAACTGTATACTATCAAAAAATTAGCATGCCTGATTTGTAAATTGTACTATTTCACATTCGTCTCGTTTAATAGTTACAGTTTATCAATAAATTCAACACAATTTTTCCTAGACTCTCCAGCACTAACTCCCCTTTCAATATACAGAACAGTGCCACTTCTATCAATTATGACATGGGATCTGGGTAAATACAACTATACCTTGAAGTGAATAAAATGAGTAAGCGGCAATTCAATGCGGATATAAGTTCCTTGTTACGATCGCACAGCAAAATGTATGGGAGATTGTGCTTGTTTTTCCATTTGGTCTACATGAGAACAGTAAGTGTTAAAACATTTTTTCTTCAAAATAGATCAATGCATATACTAGCACAGCACTTATAAGACATTATTATATAATCATATGCATAAAATCAATATATATAAGTGAATATATATTGATTTTATGAATGTACAAATAATTATATTTAAGTGTTATCATGTTGTATATAAAATTTTAAGATACATGAATTATAAATAAGATTTTTATGTGATATATCATCTTAAATGTCGTGACATTAAAAATAGAGAAAAATGTCAATGATAATGATATAATATTTATCAACAAGATGCTTATTGTTTATACCTGTGACTCAGGGGTATCAGCTGAGATTCCATAAGTCAAAAATCCTTTATTTTTAATAATAGCAAAATGGTCTCTAAAATCACAAGCCTGCTCAGTACAACCAGGGGTATTGGCCATGGGATATATGAACAGTACGATTCCCTTGCAATCCCTTGGAAGTTCAGCTAATATTGATTTCAATGATGTTTCTGTCCCATCATCCTTGTGCAATTTTATATTCAGAATACCATCTGGAAGCTTCGTTCCTAAATTAAATAACTACATGCCTTTGTCTACATTGATTTGAGTTCCATAGGCTGCCATGAAGTGAGATCTTTTGAATGTCCGTGAATTCAGTATTTTGAAGGTATAAATGGTGGTTAAACAAATGGATAGACGCGGTAGTATACTAAAGTTTAACATAAAAAATCAAAATTATATTACAGTGTCGTTCCAACCCCATCATTTTCAACGGGGCCCAAATAATCAGCTTTTATCGTAGCGATAGCGAACATATTCGAATTATCATACCTGATACCCTGCAATCTCATCCTAATCTCGGTCTGTGAGCGAATCACCGAAGTTCCATCTGAAAAACAAGGTTGGGACGCATCATCTTGGTAAGCATAACCAGGTGCTATAGAACTTTTTGATACAAAAACTTTTAGCGGTCCCGCTTGTGCAAAAAATCCCAATTTGTTTACATCAGTGACAATTGCATCTAAGACCTAGCTGATTGATTGTGATACCTCATCCTTGAAGGGTTTGAATACAATGGCTTGGTATTTGACACTGACAATGATCATACCTGTCCCATCCTGAACCCTCCCAGATTCACAGTGAACAATGCGAATTACACAAACGACATAACCAAATTTTGCAGTACAATGTCCTTCCACTTCATTTCTTAGCATTTCTTCTATGCATTGTTGATAGTTTGGGCCCAGTTGGCTAGGCTTTATGCCAATATTCTTCCACTGCTCAATCACAAAGTACATTCCAAAGGGTTTTATTAAAATTATTTGTAATTATATGTACAAGTGATGTATATATAATTACATGCCATATAGTGTGGATATTGTAGTGTCAATGCTATTGTGATGTCCAAGAGTGCCGGTAAAATAAGACTACTAGTCAGTAAATATTTCCGGCCAAAGTGTAAGAAGGAGATATTGCCAACATATCTCTCACTTAAACGGTCTAGCAGAATACCAATATCAACTACCAAAATGTATTCACTGGACACAGTGCCGTCGAATATATATTCAAAGTATGTTATAATGATTATTTAGATATATACAAGATCACACTAATGGCTACAACAATTGATTTTGGTTTCTCAAATTTATTCAAATTGTATCGTTGCGTAGTGCCTTTTTTGTGATATAATTTTCTAGAAAATCATCGCAAATGGATTGCAGCGCTTCAATTTCCACCTTGAAACTGGATTCCTTCATTTTAACTAGCATTTGTTTTAGTTTATTTCCTGTGGCTATCCTGTCCCCCAATCTAACAATTAGCATATCAATCATACGTTTATCATTATTCGTGAGCTTAACTTTATTGGCACTTTCTACTGATTTTAAATCGCTATTAGTAACTCCCAGGTATTTAAAGCAGCAAATATTGTCACAATCTAATGCTTCAATGTATGTTAAGTAAATAAGCATGCCATATGGATCATAATCTCCCAAATAGAGTGCCTAGTTCAAATTTTACTAACAGCCAACTTCGTATTGGTTATTATTTTATTTAAAATGTTCCGTGTATCAAAACTAGGAAAACCGCTGCCAGTAATTAGAATACATGGTAATATCTGAGTTGAAATTAAATTACATTGTAAAACTTTATACTGGTTAGATAGTGAAAAATTGATTGTTTTTCAACGACCAAAATGTAATTAGCATCAATAGACATTTTAGAAATATTTTTTGACGTAAAATCATTATTTTTTATACTCAAACTGCATATTAAACCTAAGTGATTAGCAAATATGACTAATACCACGATTTGAATTTGATATGTTTAAATCGCTCTTACAAACATTAATCAGTGTACATATTCTCTACATCATCGGGTGTTTAACCTTTAAATATTTGTTCACTTGATTGCTGGATGTGAATATATTTTTGTATTTATAAATGATACTTCTCTCCATTATGCATTCATTCTACATGATATTTGTATAACTTTCGATATGGACTCAATGGATACACACAGTATTGTGATTACTAAATAAATTATGGATTACTTCTGGTTAAATACTTTAATTCATTGACGGTACGTCTACGAGTAGTGAACAATTTATCAATGAGTTTGATTAAATAACATTCCACGGGACCATCTACCATACTAATTTAATTATAACCAATAGATTAGGTTGTAATAGTTTGGGCAATAATAAGGTGGGGAAGTGATGAAAAATCCTTGGTAATATTAGCCAACAAGTATTGGAGTACAAAAGAGAAAATGATATGTTAAGATTTTTTTAATTATGGGGATATTGTACAATTCGTCACTCAATCTATTGATGTGTGTTAGCATATAGCTGCTTGTTTCATGATGTTGATAAACTCCTCCTTAGAGACTGGATGAGGCGCGCCTTACTTTCCCCGTCCATATCCTTGTCAAATTCCTCTATCATGGCTTCGAGCTCATTATCGGTTAGATTTTCTCCCTGGATTAGCAAAGTCTTACTAGTTCCCTAGACACACGGCGAAGATTTTTAAGTGAGATTTTTCCTAAATATCGCACAAATTACCTGTTTTATCATCGTCAAAAAGTTGAAAGGCACGATTTATTTCTGTCATAGGATCTCTATCAAATATTTTCCTAGCCACTAATTGGATATAAACACACCTATATCATGGAACCCTTTATAATCTACATAACCCGAGTTACTGGTGTCGTATTCATTCATCAATTCCAACACCTCCGATTTGTTAACCTCGAAACCCAAGGCCCTAAGGGCTACCTTTGTTACACATGAAGTAATTAATAAAATTTGTGACATTAAACAATGTATAATATTTACACACTCTTTTTGTGAGTAAAAGACGACGTAATAATTCATACCTTTATTTCATGATAATCAATTTTACCCATTTTATCTACATCGAAGAGCTCAAAAGCCTCTTTGATCTCTGCAATCTGATCTTCCCTCAATTCAGTTCTATTCCTCCTCCTTCCTTCATGAGAAGCTAATTTGTTGAGGTTTGATAGGGTAGAGTCGTTCTTTCTGCTAGCCATGGCAATGATGATAAGAACGCGATCCTTCACTAGTGGTGTTAGGCTACTTATAAAATCGTGCTAACTATACTGACGGATTTGTTGTATTTCATTGTTTTACGAGTGACAAATATACTCAAATATATTGAATCTATTATCATTCTTAAATTTGACGATAATATAGTGATTTATAAAAAGCTACATTTAAATGTCAAAAGTTAATTTGCACAGTTTGAAAGGTTAGTTGGAATGTATAGCAAATTTATATAAGTTCGAAAGTGACTATTTATTTTGTGCGTACAATTACTGACAGAGCGGCAGGACGAGAGTGATGAGTGTAGGCACATTACTATAAATTCATAGGTATATATACCTGTGACAGTTAATTTACTGGAATTTTGTGTTTAAATTTAATATTGAGAGGGCGTAGTGACACAAAGGCGTGGTTTGTGATGTTCACGTGGACAGAGTGGGCACTAGGCTAAGGTATTGGACTGGCATTCCATCCCCATTTACAGGGATGAAGATCGAGATCCCTAAAGGGGATAATTTTGTGCTGATTTTGGCGGGGCTGAACATATCTCAGCGGGATTTTATAAGCATTTTGTGCCAGTCCAGCATACAGCAGCTGTTGGTTCACTTGGAGAACTTCACGCAATGGGTTTGGGAGAAGGGAGATGCCCTTTGCTGGTCTCCAGTATTCGACCGTTTCGATATAATCCTCCACCAATACATATCAAAATACATAGAACAACCAAATGTACTAAATAATAGTGGAGATTGGCTGGAATATCGACTTGTTGAGGCCATACTAAAGGTATCTATAATAATAGTGGAAAATTGCACATCAAAAAACTACTACAATTCCCTGGATCACTTGGTTGATTTGCTAGAAGATACATCACCTAACATTGTATACTTGGCATCTAGGTTGATCAGTATATACTTTAGCAGGAACAAGAAGAGTAACGTTCCAAGGGATACGCAGGAAATGATGGACAAGCTACATATACTGGCCCAAGATCCACTACCCGAGCGTACGTATTCAGGGCCAATTGAATGTTCACTTTCAGTACCTGCAGTGTTTGACTACTACTTGAAGTCCCAGACCTATTCAGTGGACCCGAAAGGGTACGTAGTCATAGGTACCAAGAACGGCCATGGGGACGCTATAAAAATATCGGTATCAGAAATTAGTGAAGAAAATATACCAAACCTTCTTTTTAAATACAAAGCACATCGTTTCGAGTTAATTCGTAAACTCATGGTGTTTAAGGCCGCCTCATCTCCACAGCTACAAAAAACACTGGTAAATATTCGCTTTGCCAGTCTTATATCGTTACTACTGGTCAACAAGCAGGTATTTTTGCAGTTCCTCAACCATAATCCCTCCTTCATTTTCGAGCTCTCAAGCTTCATTAGTCATTTTAGAGAGATTGACATGATAACAATGATCGTTGCAACAGAGCTACTTTCCAGTTTGATTTACGACGGGATTCAGTACAAAGCCCTAGCTTCAATACTTGGGTTCTCATCCCCAGAAGGACTTTTTATTACCGTGCTAAAGTCGTATCTCACCCACAACTGCAATGAACCATTAAGCAAAATTGTTTGCCGAAAGGTGGAAGCTGATGACGCTACAGATTTGAAGGATAGCCGCGGAATGGTTATGACTTTAACCTTTCCCCCCAATAAGGACAACGTTAATGGCTCAACCGCTGGTGAGGTTTGGTGTTATTACTACGCGAACGAGCCCGAAATGACTGAGATGGCAAATGACATCCAGGCAAGAGAGGAGAGAATGAATATCCTATTACAACTGCTGATTGCATATCTTTCAATAGTTTCATACCATGGCGGAGCAGGGGCATTAGTGTCATCACCAGTGCTAGAGCTACTTGTAGGATTTCTAAAGAACCGGGACCCTATCTCGATACCAGTAATAATATACGTTGTACAGATTTTAGAATCATTACTGGAATATTCCCAGTCTGTATGTCAAATTTTACGCAATGACTTGGATTTATTTTCGGTATTCACTTCTAGGATCCACTACGACTTTCAAAAGCTCAATGCCCAGGATATGGCTCTCAACAAACCTAACTATCCCGTAGAACAAGCCAAAGAACTTGCCAAAAATCTAAACGAAAAAACTTGTGTACAATCTAGAATTTTTTTTGACTGGTGGTTCCATATAGGAGAGAAAAATGCTAGGACTTTCCTATTTAAAACAATACTAAAGGATCTAGACGTATTCGTTCGTTCAATAATTGATTTTCAAGAAAGCTTAGACATTTTTTCACGAGAAATAGGTGTTTTGCCCATAGTAAAGTGGGTGTTAAATCACCCAAAAAAGCTGGATCTAGGTATATACGCCTCCTCCCTAACCCTGATATCAGATACGCTAAACGAAGACCCGGTGGCCCTCCCAAGCCTTATAGAGTCTGGTTTAATAAATGACTTACTGGACTCTATTACACCAGAGAACATAAAGTGCGAAGATGTTTTGTCTATACTACCCACTCTAGTATGTGACCTATTCCTACACCCCGCAGGACGAGAGGCCATAAAGGCCAGGAACTATTACCCTATACTCCTATTAGTGGGCATAATTACCGATGGTGAATTCGTTCTATTCGATCGCTTTGGAGAAGTTTCATCCTGTATAGGTTCTTCAGTCGAAGAAATTGTGAGAAACGACCCCGAAGGCAAATGCACCACTGTGATTGCTGACGCTCTATTTCTAATGCTAGGGGAAATGATAGAACGTTCCCATGCAACAAATCCCACCGACAGAAGTACTGAAAACAAAGATGAAAACTGCTGCTTTGAAAGGGGAAAATATCTCTTCGGACTGAATGAAATGGTCGATGGACACCACTTTTATGCTGATAGATTGGCCAATCTGGGTAAGTTCTTACTGCGCTACCTACGGAAATCGCCGCCAGTTAAGAACTTTATACTTCAGGGCGGATTCACGTACATCGACAAACTCATACACTCGCCCCTACTGCCCCCCCTATTCATGCACATATTTCCTCAACATCCAATGGTAACCTTCCTTCGTTCCCTGGTTTGCTCATCCGGCCCACATGTACTAGATTTGATATGTGAACTGGCCGAAGAACTTAGCCTCAACGCAGACCTCAACGTAGTGTTCTTTTCAACCCTATGTCTCCTCTACTCTGTATGCAGCTTCCACTCGCGTGAAACTGACGTGTATGGTCGGGCTGAAAAGGCCCTGGCCTCAGGCCATCCATTCGTAGATGACGCCGGGGCCCTCCCCCAGCACGCGCACCGCGCACTGGGCTTGGCCCTAGCCTCTTCTGCCAGGCTAAACAACCTCATGGCCAAGTTTGTCAATTGTTCCCACTGCAAAACCCGTTCACTCCTCCTCGTCAACGTCAAATCTAGCATCCATTCCCACCCCGACTCTGTACCCATCGGCGAGGACAAGGGCCAAGAAATGACAGAAAATGATCTTTTTTGGGTGACGCAGTGCGGTTTCGCGTACTCAAGGCCAAACCCAGACATGGCTGACCCAGGGACGTCCGCCCAGGAGTATGAAATCTGGCGTATAACTCTATGTAAGTTCAAGGCTTTCCTATCCCTGATGGCCAGAAGTATACATACCAAGTGGACCCTAGACTCTGTCACGCCTGAAATATTTGGGCATGCTGTTGTGATCAATTCCACGGCCGTTAAAATCCTCGAAGCAGCTTTAACAGATGAAAAGTTCAAGTTTGACGGCCCGCTTCAGCTTTCAAAGTACGTGGCTGAAGCGGTGGACCTACTCCACGCCATTCACTTCGAAGAGGGTACCCCTCACCCATTGCAGATCTACCTATTTACTGCGGAGGACGGATATACGCTCCTGGCCAGGTGCCTAAACAGGCTAAGTCAAGAAATTAGAGGGGAAGAGCTGGAAGAGGGGCTTTATGAATATGCGGTTTGCAGCCTTGGAATCGCGGCCAATTACTTGGAGCGCGTGAGTGACTGGAGGACGTTAACCAGGGAGACGCAGTCACACGACGTCAGTCTGCTGACCATAGACGCAAAGTGTCTGGTTAGATCTATTTTTGGACAACTAGATGCGCTTGAACTGCAGAGTTGGGGCGACAATTTTGGAGCCCCGGAATGCTTTGAGGCATGGGACTCGTATGAGCGACTGTACCATCAGGACCCTGCTAGATTGGGGTCGATGGAAAGACCTTCTCCACAACCAACCTTCTACGCCGCCCATGTCCAGTTGCAGCAGTTGGATTTCCAGAGCCCTTCCGGACAGTCGTATCAAACTGAGCTTATCCCCACAGGCACCGGCCCTGACAAATCGGCGTCCGAAGCATGGAAAAAAATCCACGCTGCCGAGCCCCCACCTAGATTAGTGTGCAAAGACTTCACTCAACGACCCGGTAGCGAGGGTGCCAGGGAATATGCACATTACTCCCGCTTCGCGCAAAATGTACTGGGCCGCGGACCTCCCGTTACGGAGGTCCTGGGAGCCAGAATTTCGGATGGCTCTAGTTGTCCTACGGAAAGATACCGCAAAAAAAACGGCGGGGAACTCGTAAAGCGCCTGCTGGAGTTCCCCCATGGCCCAAGGTCTCTGCCTTGGCTGGTGGACATCCTGACCAGGCTTGCAGGCATGTCCACAGGCCAGGGCGGCCCGGGCAAGGGAGGCTCGTGCCTCTCGTACGCGATCCGCCTGCTTCTCAAGGACCTTGCCAGGCTAAAACGCCGCGCCTTGCCCGTATTTGATACTGGGTACAACGCTCGACTTTACTGCGTATTTTTCACACTCGCACACTTATTACATCGTTTTACGGAGGCTCTTCCCGCCTGCGAGGCTATTGATGGCGACTTTAAAGATTTGTTGTTATATTTTATCCTGCGGCCCCTGGAATCGCGCGTGGAAGCCCTTCGAAGCGGGAAGCCCACACCGACAGCGCCTCCGAATTATTTCCTGTACGCCCTTATATCACTCTCTACCTCCACCCAGGGGTCTGGGAGCGGCGCAAGGGATGGTGGAGGCGAACGACTACCGTCTGTAACAATGTGCCTCGACATTTTGGCCGCCTTTCCATGTTCCCAGCCTAACCTCGTATTAAAGTGCCTAGAGACGATAGACGCCCGCCTTGACGACCATGTAGACGAGGTAGGCGACGGGCAGAGCGATGGGCCGAAGAGCGCCCGTCAGTTCAACAGCTACAGGCCCAAAGTTCCACACGTGCCCCTCCCTACCACCGAAGGGGTGGCGACAGGGGAAGGGTTAAAGATTAGATCGGCACTGCACCTCCTCTACGGCCTTCACGCAGTTGCACGGCCCCGGGGGCTGTTGCTGCTGCTTACGAGTATAACGCTTAAGGCACTCAGGTTTAAGCGGTGCAAGTACGCAAGCGTTTTTGTACGGGACGTTACATTTTGGCTGATTAATTCTGTCACATCTGCCTGTTCTTCAGGGAGTGATGACCTGTACGCGCTAAACCACGATTCATTGGCGTTCATAATTGAGAACGCAGTTTACCAGTATCCCTTGGTGGCTACCGTACAGTGTAGCATTGGAGACGACGGGTCTTTGGAAAATTGCCTCTACAAGGTTCTAATAGACCGTTACTTCCCCCTATTTATTCGGAGCAAGCCTTCAGTGGACGCTGCGCATCATTTCATATCTATGATGGGCGTGGTGGCGCTGAGGGTGGGCGGAGGGGTCCTATCTCCGTCCATAGAGCGGTTGGCGCAGACAATGGGGGAGAGCGGCGAGCTTTCAAGCCCAATGGTGATATTTGTGATTTCAGAGTTATGCGAGAAGCTATCTGTTACGGGCTCTACGCCCAACAGTGCACTGGTTCTCCTCAAGGCCCTATATCACATTTACAGCGGTCTGGATCTATCTAGCATTGATCATGCAATAGGGCGTGGCGTGGAGCCCGTGGACTACTTTTGCGCCTGTAATGCCCTGCTGCGTGCGATTGCAGGCCTGACGTCTCCGCGCTGCATGGCATACCGGGGCAGCGAGGGAGGGGGGAGTGGCACGGGGGAAGGGGGCGAGTACCCCTACCAGGCGGAGATTTTGAATGTAACATTCACAGCATCTCCAATGTGTTCGGACAGTGCGAGTTCAGTGTTAAGCGATGGACAGACAATTTCTCACTCTTATTCCTATTCATACTCCGAATCAGGACTCTCGGAGGCGTCGTCAGTGGATGGAGAAACGGTTCGGCTCCCACACGAGGCGTCGAGTGAGGGGTCAAGCGGGAGCGCCCTATCGTCCAATAGCGAGGGTTCAGACTCCGAGATGGAGCAGGTCCCCCGCATTCGGCTGGCGGGCGAGCTGGACGGTGACGGCTATCATGAGGGCTCTGAGGTTGAGTCCCAGGGAGAGGAGTCCGAGGCCGTGGCTCCGTCCGAGGGCGGGTGGGACGCGGGTCTGCTGGGTCCGGCGAGGCTCATGCACCCGAGCGAGGCGGCGGTGTGTGAGTTTCTGGCTTCCGGCGGGTTCGACTCCTGCGGCCAGACCGAGCAAAACAGGCTGCGCATACAGACCGACACGCACGAGCTCATAGTGAACTGGGACGGCAGCCCGGACTTTCTGATTCCTCCATCCAATCCTGGGCTGCTGCAGCTCCGCCAGGCGTCCCCAGGGCCCGCCCTCGAGCGTCCCCGTCGGGACGTTAGTCCGACCCTGCCGGCGGGGGCGGCGGCAGAAGCCCCCGCGGAGGACCTTGGCCTGGCCGCCATCGCCCGGTGCCTGGGCCTGGAGCTCGACCGCTTCCTCGAGTGCGCGGGGATGTCCCCTCACGTGCTGGCCGAGTTACCCAGCCACATCCGCCACGAGGTGATCCTACAGCAGCTCGGCACGCTCAACCTCAGCGGGGTGGATAGGGCGCAGAGTCTCCCCGCGTTGCCGGACGAGATGCGCGCCGCGCTGACCGGGGGCGTTGGTGCCGCGTACCTGGACGCGCTCCCACTGGCCTACCGCATTCAGATAACCCGCCAGCTGTTTAGCGGCGGCTCTGGAGACGGAGTCTCTATTTCATCTATAGAGAACATAACATTGGGCGTGATACTAAACGGCAACGACTCGGAGGAGGGGAGCGGGCGCTGCCGGGGGACGGCCCTATCCTTCTCCGAGGAGAGGGATAACTCTGCCGTTGAGATATTTACGAATTTGATGGGTCGCGGCGAGGCCATGGAGAAGATTCGTCTGGAGATGGAGTCTGCCATATCTGCGCCGGGGGAGGCTCCTCCGGCGGGGCTTTCCTTCCCACGGGATGCCGAATTTGTTTTTTTGGACCATCCCCCGCACTTTGTGCAGACTATCCAGTTTGTGTGTGCGTGTTTGCGACTTAGGCGCCAGGTCAACAAGAAAGTGGTGCACAAAATCTTTTACAACCTGACTGTCAATAGCCGCGAGACCAGGTCCTGCCTGCTTGGGCGGCTGCTGCAGCTTATCCATTCGGAGATACGGGCTGAGGGGGCGAATACCGGACAGGGGGGCGCGGTGTTTGCCTTCCGCCTACTGCAGCACCTAAGGAGCCTGCAGATCGCCATTCCCGCGGTTACTCTTTACCTGCTGGGATCCGATGAATTGGCGGCCTCCGCCGAGGACGATCCCGCCAGCGGCAAGCGCAGGCGGGAAGGGGAGGGGGTAAAGGAAAGAGAAGGGGGAAGGGTAAATGAATACTCCACGCCGCTCGAGGGCCTCTGCACGTGTATAGCTTCACCCCTCTTCCACTCCAGCCTGCCGCACTCGGCGCAGATCATCTCACTCCTGCACTTTTGCCTTTTTGGAGAGTCTAGGCTCAGGGGCGGCAAGGTGCTAGAGGTGGGCCTTATTGACCCTCCCCAGGCTATCGACCGGGGGGAGGTAACCTCCACGCCCTCGGCCGGGTTAAAAATATTCAGAATATTTGCTGACCGCAAGTGGAGCTCCCTGTGGACAATTACCCACTACGGTCCCAATCAGCAAACCTACAAGTCCATCGAATCCCTCAGAAACGCCTCGCAGCAGCGCGCTCAAGTTGCAGCTATCTGCTCCCTTGCCCTGCACGATCGGGTCTCTGCCGAAGATGCGGGCCAAATGATCAAAGCCGCGGCCTCCTCGGATCTCTCCAACTTTGCCGATGCTAACGTCATTCACCGTCTCTTCCTGCTATTTATGGACGTCAGCTTGGTGGATTCCACCGCGGGAAGGGTCCTGGAACCGTTCTTCTATTGCCTTACCCAGCCCCTGTCTGCCTCATTTGCCACGGCTGCCCTGCAGGCGGAGGACTCCCCGCAGGCACCGGGGTCCGTGGCCACCCTGCTAGCAATCGCTTACTTTGGCATTTCCTTCAGGCTGGTTGCCAGCGAATACGGATGTTCTGGATTTCGCCAACTCGATGACGTACTTTCTTCCACTGCACTCCACCTTTCGGAGAAGAGGCTTGAGGATAGGGCTGAGGCGTCAAAATCTGAGTATAACCTCAATTACTGGGTCCCGGGCTGCCATGCCAGCGTGGTTGAATTTTGCGAGGCCCATAGGGGCGTTCTAAACGAGCTTATTAGGGGCACCCCCTCCCTGTTGCACGGGGGGCTTGAGGCACTGGTTCGCTTGGCGCCCTTTACGCTGAGCTTTGAGAACAAGCGCCTCTACTTCCGTCAGAAACTAAAGGACGCTCGCGGATCTGCAGGAAGTGACAACGGAAGTTTGCCTTTTACACTTTTTCCCGGCGCTGCCACGCCCAACGATAATTCCACTGAGGAGGGTGGTGAATTTGCAGGGGAAAGTGGTGAATTTGCAGGGGAAAGTGGTGAATTTGCAGGGGAAAGTGGCGAATTTGCCGGTGGGGACTTGCATGACATGTTCGGCCTTACCTTGTCCTCTAGACACGAACCTATCCGCCTAAATGTACGCAGGGAGCACGTTTTTATGGACTCGTACCATCAACTAAGAAACCGTACTGCTGAGGAGATGAAGGGAAAACTATCTGTGACTTTCATAGGAGAAGAGGGAGTGGACGCTGGAGGGCTGACTAGGGAGTGGTTCTCCATACTAGCCCGAGAAATGTTTAACCCTAACTACGCCCTCTTCACGAGGGAGGGGATTAAGTCTGAGTTCAACCATCCCAACCCCTTGAGCGGGATTAACCCCGATCACCTTAACTTCTTTAGATTTATTGGCCGTGTTATTGGGAAAGCTATATACGACTCCCACCACCTGGACGCGTATTTTTGTCGCTCCTTTTACAAGCATATGCTCAGGCGGAAAATAGTTATGGCAGATGCAGAATCGGTGGACCCGGAGTTCTATGGAAACCTAAAAAAGATAACGTGCCATCGGCTGGAGGATTTGGGATTAGAACTTTACTTTTCTGCGGAGATAGATGAGTTCGGAAAGGTCAAGGTGGTGGACTTAATACCGAATGGGAGGAACATACTTGTAACGGAAGAATCTAAAATGGAGTATGTCCGCCTCATGTGCCAGCACAAGGTCTCTAGCGGCATACAGGAGCAGTTGGAAGCATTTCTAGAGGGGTTTTATCAGCTCATACCCCCTAAACTTATCGGAATTTTCGATGACAAGGTATATCATCTCTCACTTAGGAGCTAGAGCTCTTAATATCTGGCGTACCCACCATTGATCTGGAGGACATGATTGCTAACGTTGATTATGTAAACTACTCTGAGACCAGCCCGCAAATTATTTGGCTTTGGGGCGTTCTTGCGGATCTTGGTCAGGACATGCTGGCTTCATTCTTGCAGGTATGTGTTTTATGATGTCCTTTCACTCGTGCCAGTCTGCATATTCAATAAATCGATATGCTATGCCCTTTACTTATATAGTTTGTTACGGGAACCAGCAGGGTTCCAATAGGAGGGTTCCGTTTTCTCATGGGCATGCGTGGTCCGCAGCGGATGTCAATTCACCGAGTCCTGGAGGCGGACCGTCTGCCCACTGCCCACACGTGCTTTAATCAGCTGGACCTGCCATGCTACCCAGACATTGACACGCTTAAGCTCAAACTACTCATGGCTCTCACGCAAGGAAAGGAGGGATTCAGCTTCGTCTAGTGCGTCTTATTATACAGCCTCACAAGTGTTAACGAGGTTACAACTCAACAACTGTACTTTAATATTTCCCTTGTTAGTAGTCATACCTTACAACTGTACTGGAATCTTTCACTTGTCAGTAATTATACTTTAGTTTTTCCTTAGCTAGCGCGGAACTCAGTCTAATATGATGTCACTCTAATACAGTGCTCATCATATCCACTTATTGGGCACTGAAGGCGCTTATTAAGCTTGTTAATAAGAAACGCGTAAGTTTGGCCAATACACCCACAGAATCTACAACACAGTATTAAGGGGGAAGTTACTAGTCTATAGTATACAAGGAGTTATGGTAACCACGGTGGGCACGGAATGTGTATGAGTTATGGGGGCAGCAGGGCCTTGTTGTACTCTTTGGAGCAGCCGGGCCTTCCGCTTGAAGCGCGGCTCGATAGACTTGTTATGTTACACAGGTTGGGTATCTGGATCTTGTTTAACGAATATAATAACGAGTGCCAGCTGCCTCTGTCACTGTCCGTGATGGCGTCTAGCGATAGCTTCATCTTGATTATGTTGTAGAAACGGTTCAACTGGTCAATGATTTCAAATTCAAATTTGCTTATTCGTCCAGGAATTACGTTTGAGATTATACGGTGACTGTTCTTGAGCTGCATCTCCAAATCCTTTATGCTACACGCTGGCCTATTTACTAATGCATCTAGACGTTTGTGTTGAATTGATTTCTTTATGTTTTTGTTGTACATCTGCAATGCCTCGTCAAAAACGCCTATCATATATGCTATCTTCCATAAAAATTCGACGCGGTAAAACGACAGCTTACCCGCAGAAATTGGCGGATCGTGGTTTCTAAAAATAAATTTACATTCTTCACTGTTGTTGCATTTGTTTCTTATCAGTTTTAGTAACTCGTAACGCCCCTTTGAACCCAACTTCCTGGTAAATCCGGGGTACCATGTTGTCCTGCTTAACACCCCAGCTCGGCACTTGCTATGTAGGCCATCATTTGTCACCAGAAGGTAATTAGCTACGCTGTCAAATAAATCATCATCACTTACACCACTCATATCTTCAGATATGTTAAGAACCAAATAATTTATTCAATCTATACTATATACGTGTGGTAACGTAGTAGACACTTGTGTACATTTAAGTTGTGAACAACTGCCACGCCGCGCTTTTTAGTTATACTGGTTATATTAGTTATATTATCCAAAATGTGCCCATTAGGAGGTATCTGTGACTGTTTTGTAGTTGGTATGTACGGTTGTACCGTTTAACTTATTGGAAATGTCCATTTAGAGATCACTTGCAGTCCGTCCTACATACATAGTAGTTGTTCTTGGTTCATTATATACAAGTGCCAGCTGTTCGTTGCTATCTTACAAAATATCTAAATATTATAGAGGCTTCCTACGCCACGTCAAGTCATGGCAGGAATAATTAAATGTCTATATTTGTATCCTATAGATCTCTATCATACACAGAAATATACGCTATATTATCATGCATAGTGCAGTTCAAAATACTGTAAAAATTAATTACTGAACATTCAAAATGGCTGCCTTCTTCTCAGGCACTATTGTATCGATATTCTTGCTGTGTAACATAACGTTGATCTTCTTCCTCCTCTTTGATTGTCTCTTCACAGCCTTTATTTGATTGGCTTTAATAATCAGCTTTGGTACGTGATGGTGCTTCCTTATCCTTCTAATCTCGTCTGTATGCTTGAATCGCTCAATGATTTGACTGCGATAATCAATAGATTTTTTTTCTCTGGTGCTAAGAGGGCCGCGCTTGTCATAAGACTTCGACTTCCAAACCCTTATACACATATCTGAACTGCCGGAAAATACAAATTTAGAGTCCAAAGAGTATCTACAACATAAAACATTCTGCATCCTCTTGGTCGTATATACATCTCTGCTGTTAGAATCCATTGCACCAAATATACGTATAGATTTGTCAAATGAGCTTGCCACAAATTCGTTTCCAGTGGGGGAAAAATCCACATCCATCCTATATAACACGTTGTTAATTATTATGCATTTATAGATTAATGTTTTGTCATAGCAAAAATGTACACAAAAATATCTGCCTACACTGCATTGGTGAAAGCCTTGTGAACAACCAGCGCAGATTCAAATTTTCTTATGTCAAAAGTATATAAATTGGAATCTTCATTTGCTACTGTAAAATTATAGGGTTTTTGTGGATTCCAACATACGCTATTTGACCGCATCCTTAAAATCACCTTCTTAATTTGAGAATTGGCTCGTGTATCTAAATTAGCTACCACATACCAAACAAACAAATTGAGTTATCTGAAGCTGTTGATACTAACATGCATTCCTGTGAAGGGTTGTATTTGACACTGTATAGAGTCTCGCCAGAGGAAAAGTCATACGATGTAATTGGGTCGCTCCTAGAAATGTCCCAAATATCCAACATATCACCAGCAGTAGCAAAATTTTCATCAAACCAATTGTAATCAATGCCGTTAAGTGGAGAAGATATAGAATAAGCATTCAATGGGCTATTTGTTTCAGTTGTGCTAAAATTATGATAATCCCACTGCTTAATCGTACCATCTATACCACATGTAAATACAAATTTGCCAGAATTATCACCAGTAACCCCTTTTACAAATCCTTTATGAGCTTTGTAAGTTGCCATTGAAATGTTCTTCATGGTATTCCAGACCCTTAGCTCTCCATTGGCAGAGCCAGTGAAAAGGCCTATTAAGGACTTGCGATTTATGGCCATACAAGTGACCGAATCAGTGTGGCCTTCCATAACTGAAATGAAAGGTTTGGCAAAGATCTTTTGAATCTTCGTAGCTGTAAGGGCTCGAACATATTCTCTACCCTGAATGACAACTGATAATATACACAGCCTATTTGTGCGATGAATGATGAATGATATAAATCAAATTATTTATAAACTGTACAGTTAAATGATATAGTTGTATTCAATAAAGTATACATTTACAGAATATACTGGCAACTACACAATTATTTAGTCCAAATGAATTAATTTCCAACAGCTTACCCTGGCCAGTGGATGTAATCGCGGATTTGTACTTCTAGTTACTCTGGGCCGGTCTCCTGCAGCTATAAAATCTCCAGAATAACGCTGTAAAACTTTCACATCCATGTCACAGACTAAACAACACCATTATTCAAAGCGACATTACACCACCCTACATCTAGCATCTCTAACGCCTTATAAACTAATACCGCAATAAAACACATTATTGTAATTATAATTAGCAAACAAATGTAAATGTATAAAATGTAAATTTATACACCATTTACTAATCAGATATTCAAACTTATAGTCCTACTACTAGTGGGAACCTAACCTAGCGTGTTTTTGTTGGCTTATAATGTAGACACTAGGGTAATTTCATTAATTAGTGTATTAAAATGCTGTAGAATTGCACTATAAGTGCCAAATGTGTTATTTCTGAGTAAAAAACAACAACTGCCATGATGCACTTTGTGCACAAAGCACCGATTCACATAGTAGTGACTGTGTTGTTGTTTTACTTACGTTTATCAAGTTTTTACTTTATCACATTATTTAAAGCAATAAGGTATAATGAAGTTAGCTACTCCCTTCCTAGTCTTAACTGCACTAAACATTGTTATACTCCACGCCAGGAGAGTTGAGCGCGGATACCCCAGCGATGTAACCAAGGCACACGACTACAACCTTAAGAGAGCCATAAGGAGCGAATTAGAGACAGCTTCAGATCAAATCGTAGAAATCATCGCTCAACATGGTAAATAATTGCTAATTTAGTTGAAAAAATTTTGCAAGAACAAAGTCCCGATGAGACTTCGTTCATTCAAGATGGATGGAAGTCAACAGCTAAGAAGATAACTAAAAATGCAGTGGTTCATATTGCCAAGAATACTATACCAGTCATAGCTGCCATTGTTGCTGATAGTGTAAAGCCACCGAATACCGATGTAATTGTTTACAACAGTCTCTTCAAGCCAGTTTGCAAGGATATTTTTGACCACGTCTCGGCCAAACTTGATATCAAGCCCGATGACTCTATTTGGGAATACAGTGGTGATGATGGTTATGAAGATGAGGATGAAAATGAAAATGAAGAAGATGATGAATTTATATAGTGATTTGTTAAAATAATGCGTTCAAACTGTTGAATTCAGTTAATTATTGACGATTTAACCATCTTAACAAATATATGTAGCTAGGGGTGTATATTTAGTATCATTGTATCATTTGGTATAATATTGTACGCACAATCACATAGCAGTAATCGGATTGATATAGGGCAGACATGTACACTATTATAGTGATTCTGGGTAATGTTTAAAGCAAATTAAACATTGTATAAAATATGAATTTTGTAATGTAGTGCTGCAGATAGATACTCTAAAATTGTTCCAAATCAATTGAATTTCAAAAGCAGCCAATTTGATTCTCACAACAGGTCTGCAGCATGGTATTGTTTGAAGACCGCTTCATTGTGCGCGGCATAGACAACTCTAAATATGAGCGTGTGACTAGAATCACCGCCAAGAGTACCGGGTTTGACGCTGAGATAGTTTTGGATGTAAATTCAGATTTGTTTCCCGTGAGGGAAAATACAGTAGGTAAATTTTTGACGTAGACACTGCACATATTGCTGACCAACAATTTGTCCACGGGTGACAGTGGTAATATAGAAGAAATCAACGACTTTGGATCATTGGTGGGAAATTATGAATATGCCATGTACGGAAAAATTTTCAAGTTTGAAGAAATATCTTCTGAGAGAAGGTATCCCGATTGCCATTTAGGTGCTTATACACTTCATTTGGTGGACTTTTAATGTCACTTACTGCGGATAAACAGGTTATATTGGATTTGGAACTTGATATGCGGATATATCTCTTGGCACAACGTGTCGACTATAGGAACTAGCTAACTTTAATTCACAATTCAAAGTACAATTATTTTTAAAATAACATCACTTATTTTTAGTAAATATCGACATCTTATAGAAAAAGCATATATATATATATGCTTTTGAATGGATGGCAACAATCTTGTGTGTAGAATCAAGAATGCCAAACATGTGATTAAATGTGTTATAAAAGTATGAAAGAATACATAAAATCAACAAATTTATCAAATATACTGTACGTTTAACGGATATAAAATCTATAAATTGAAGTTTATAGATTAAAAAAATACACATGGGGGTAATCTATTAATTACTTCGTGTAAAGATGGACGTTGAAACTAAAGAAATAACTGTGAAAAGTGTCGATATGGATGAGTCCATGCAAAAAGATGCTCTGGAGGTTGCGCAACAGGCAATGAGCAAATTTACTGTCGAAAAGGACATTGCTGGCTTTATCAAAAAGGACTTTGACAGACGCTACAATCCTACATGGCACTGCATTGTGGGTAGAAACTTTGGCTCCTATGTCACTCATGAGACCAGATGTTTTATCTACTTTTATGTAGCGCAAACTGCTATTCTTCTTTTTAAGAATGGTTGAGACTTGTGAGAAGACATGTACTTACGCAGAATGAATGATACCGGATGTAATTTATATTCAGATTTAGGTTAAATCTTTACAATACACCCAACCGTTTCCCACAATAATTTCTTTGTATTTAAAAAGTTATCGACCATGCGTCACTTATAAGTAAAACATCCCCCTCTAATCCATCACATAGCTGTTAATGCTTTTGTAAATAATATAATAGGTAATGATTAAAAAATTAGCTATTTTCATAAATTTAGTAGCATATAATTGAATATCTTATTCAATCAAACGCTATCTTTCTTGACGGCTTCAGTAATTAGTTCTCCACTCAACTTACATAGTAATATGGTGTAACTATTTTTATATGTTAGAGTTAAGGCAAATTTTAGGGGCTAATTTTTATCTCCAAAATTGAATTTTAGTGTTGTAATTTTAATAAATACACCATCTTTTATCCTATTTGCCGATAAAATGTCCACTCGCATTCGGCAGATTTATAACATGGTTAAAACAATCCAGTACATAAAAACAACCTGTTTTTTAATTTGTCGAAAATTAAATCGATAGGTTTATCACTTAAACCAATCAGATGATAAGTAGATACTTATATTGGTCACAGGTACATCTAAAGCTCGATATGTATGGTCGACATGTGATAATTGCTATTGTTGGTTTTAAAAACAATTCTGGAGCTAGCTGCCAATCATTTAAGTGATAAACTGTGTGCATTATCAGTGAACAAAATACATTTTACCAGTTCATTATGGTATACAGTTTCATTTGCGCCTCCAATCGTCATCCTCGTCCACATTCTTAGACTGCCTTTTGGCTATGTTAGGCCTCCACAAAGTACGTTTGACCTGTTCTTTTGCCCGTGTATCCTTTGTCTCTCCCTTAACGTCCGCCCTTTCAGGCTTCTCTATATCATGGTCAGATTGTGTTTTTGATGCGGTTTTAGAAGAGCCATGCTTTGAAGAAGTTTTGTTAGAGGACGATTTGGAGAAGATGGCTTCCTGGAATGATGGATCTGAGCGGTAAAAGATAGGAGATTCCTTGGCCCTAGAGGAATCAACGTCAAATATGTTGAATCTGCTAGCTGCATCCTCCCCCACTCCATCCATTTCTTGGTGAATGCGTTTAGCCTCCATTTCCATCTCCTTTTGGTGCTCAAGGTAACGCAACCTAGAACGGGCAATCTTTGCTGCTTTGATCTCGCCAATCAGGCGCTTTAGTTGCTCTGCTCGTTTCTGCTCAACAATAGGCCTCATCTCCTCTAACTTCCTTGAAACCCACAACTTTTTCACATCCTGAGCTAAAGCCAGGCACCGCTTCTCCTCTTCTAAGGCAGCGGATTCATTGGCGTATTTTTCCTCCCTCCTCGCTTGCGCCTCCGCCAAAAGCATCTTATCTCTCTCCAAGACCTTACTTTTATACTCTTCAATAAGCTCCATCTCCTTCTCCCTCACAGCTCTAATCAAATGATCCATCTTCTTTGCTTCAGCTCTCCTCTGCCTATACTTCTCCTGCCTATCCCGTATCCTCTGGGCTTCACGGGCCTTTTCAAGGTCATCATAATCGACCAAACCGTCCAGAACGTCTTGTACGTTGATATCCTCCAGCTGCTTGCCCTTTATGTAAATTTTGCTAGATTGGCCCGCGCCTAACTTCTTAATTTCATCCAACATTTGCTTAGCTGTTTCGCTCTTCAGCTTGACCTTCTCCTCAATCTTCCTTTGCAACTCGAACTGCTTAAGCGCCTCCTCCCTCCTTATGGTCTCAATCCTCTCTTCGGCCAGCTTTTCCTCGATCTCCTGCCGACATCTGGCCTCTTCGTCCCTCATGAGCTGTTCCTGGTGTTCAAGGCGCCTTCTTTCAATCATTTTCATGCGGTCCAAATGTTCCTGCCGCAGTTGTGGTATAGCGGCTTTACAAGCTTCAACATTTACTGCCTCGGCAAATATACCTGCGCTCATGCCACCTGTGTTGGCTGTGCCAATTTTGCCCATGCACTTAAGCATGCACCTGGCCAACTCGTACCAACCACTCCTACTCTGCAACTCGTTGTTCTTCATCTGTATTATCCTGTTAGTATAGTCAAGGCGTATGGGCAATAGACCCCTATAGGCCAAATCTATTAGCACAGTTTCAGCCTGATGCCATTCGTAGAATTCTTTGGGGCATATTTGCGAAGTGAAATAATCAATTTTAATAGTAAAATAAACCTTTGATAATTGTAGCAGTAATTTATGGAAGATAATCTCCTTTAATTTAGGTAGATATTGTGCTATATAAGGGTCGGAAGACACGAATTCAAGGAGTGGTATCGACTTTGAACAAAGTTTTAGTGGGGTTGTGGAACCTTCTACTAATTCATACAGCTCTTTAACCTTTGGGGTGGAGTATTTGTAAATTCCCTTAATAATTAAACCCTGCTTCAGCGACTCCCTTGTGGGTATATTTGTGTGACCCAGTAATGAAGCCATGCGTCTTCGCACTTGGTAATTAGACATACTATCCCCGTTATAGTCATTATCATCAGAGTTTTCCTGGAATAATGTAACTGAAAGCACTGCTAACACAGCTTTTGAGGCAAATTTCTCCATATCCTCTGCAGACACTGATTTCTTAAACGTTCTTATGTGAACCACATAACGCAACCAAGCCAAAGCATGGAATAGGTCCAAGTTTGAGACCCAAAAGACCATGGTTAGTTTTTCATAAAATATTGCCAACCACTTAAGTAATTTCTCCCTCTGCTTCAAAATGTAGTCAGACGGCGTCTGAAATACTTTCATTATATAATCTCTTATACCCAAACTATAAAGATCCTCGGCAGTATTAAATGCCTCGCGCCATAGACCAATCTCACTGGCAACTATTAGCTGATTAATTCGGGTCTCCAAGTGTAATTCAGGCCTAAGCAATGACTCAATTTCTGGCTTCTGTTTCATCTTCAGGAGAAAGGAATAGTGCCCCCGCACGACTTCGCAAAGCCGTTTGAATTCCGTGGTTCTCTTGTTTTCTAAGCAGAAATTTAGTGCCTTATGTGCAGTTTCATGGTAAACTTTTTCTAATTTGGGAGTAGCGCGCATAATGTCTAGGATCATGCGGTAAGTCTCCCAGGAAAATCTGTAAGCCTCGTACAAGGACCTGGTGCTCGAGTCCCTAACTTCCACCTGGAGGGTACTGGCCATTAGTTCCTCGGGCGATTCCACCGAATAACCATCTTCAGAAAAGGGAGTGACGTTAGACTCGACTTTATCCAATGTTTCTGCTATCCCATTTTCAGGGGAAAGCTGTTCCTTGAGCACTTTGAGTTGATTTTCCGCTTGATCGCGTAGTTCAACTATAACTTTACCCAAGGACACAACATTGGCATGTTGAGCAACAATTCTATACTGATGCAACCCATCCCTTGCCAACCTTAGCTTACGCTGTTCTACACATAGGGATACATATTGCAACATTATGCGTTCCTGTACAATATCCCAACCTTGAACGCGGAAGAATCTATGTCCAATCGCACTGTGAAGAACTTGCAGGGCTTCATCATTTTTGCCTATAGCCCGCAATTCACCTGCCCTTTTGAGAGCATTTTCAGGCTTTTGGAAGCCCTGCATCAAATCACAATTGTAGTGGCAAAGTTTTTGATTAGTGCAGTAAATACTAGGTACACCGTTTAGGAATGGATGCTAATGAAGTATTCAATGAATTGAAATGATATATATATATCATACAAAAATGTATGAAATTTTATACAAAAACAAAAAACTCACAAATGATGTGGTTTACAATAAACTTTAGCCTCAGCTGGCTGTGCCTCTAACTATGGGGGTCATATCTCGGTCACTATCTAATGTATGCATATGGGCAATCAATTGATCACTGAATTATTAACCCTACCTCACTAACTATCATGGTTAAAAAAATTACTTAATTTCGTGATTTATATCGCTTTCAAATTAAATCTGGCTTCCAGAATTATCAATTATAACTGGCCATGGACCTTCCACGGTCCACATTCAAAAAAGGGTCTAAAATATGGTGCCTGGCAAATCAAAATAGTAATTTTAGGTACGATAATGAGTGGAATCCGAATCGCATCATCACTTTGCGTGATTTTGGTGATAGAACAGTGGCTATGGGTACCATCGCTGCCATTCACGCCCATGGACTAGAAATACACCTTCTAAATAATATGATTGGCTTTGCAAATTATCGCAACATCTATTCTAAGGATTTTTTAGTTAGGCATGGTATAAAAGATATACTTACTTACTGGCACAAGCATAAGCGACAGTTTCCTATAGGCAGCGATGTTATCGTTAGACGCCAACCTGAGGGGGATTCTTCTAGCGGTTATTTGCCCTTAACACTAAACCCAGAAGATGTAAATGAAGATTTAACAGATGAGCTATTGGAGATTAATATGCTAATACCGGCAATAGTTAAGTCGATAGAACCCCATGGTTTATTGTTGGAGGTACCAGTGGATGGCAATAAAAGCTTATGGAAGGGATTTGTTAGTTTTCACAAACAAAAAATGAAGGTTTCATTGGGCAATTTGGTCTATGTAGTGATTACCCATGTTAATTTTGAGGGCAAGATTATCAAGTGCGATTGGCCCTCCCATACCCAACCTAAATATACAGTTTCAGATACTAACATAACCAGTATTAGACCTGGTGCTATGGTATCTACTACAGTTGACCTTAAAAAATACAAATTCGATGCTAAAGACTCTAAACTTCCTTTCCCTGCTGCAATAAAAGTCACGATACTTGACAATTTAAGTGCCACCCTACCCACAACTCATCTATGTAAGTACTCACTGAAAAGGGATAATTTCATCTTAGCAAAGCATTCAAAGACTAGTGAGGATAATGATGTTTCTCAAAATTCTTTAGTGGCACGCATAACATTAGTTAATTATGATAGCAATGAAATATATGTATCGTTGCTGCCAACGGTATTAATGTGGAAAGCTGCGCAAAGTGAAACTTACACTTTAAAAAAATCAATGAAGTTTACAGATTGTACGGTTATACGCACTTATAATAACTATGGACTGCAATTATTGATACCCAGTTACTCGAATAAATCTAGGTGGCAAAAGTCAGTTGGGTTTCTACACTCAACAATGGGTTATAAAGAAGATTCCGCCAGCACCAGTTCCGTGAGTAGGGGCAAAGAAAGATATAGGGAAGTATACTATAACTATTTTGAACGCTGGTCAGTACTCACATCTAAATCTGTTGATAGTAAATATCGTTATATGTCTCCACAGCATTTACCCTCTGGTACGATCATACGCTGCCGCATTGAGAAGATCCTAACCAATGGTGTAATATTACGTACAGTAAAAAAGGGTATCAGTAAATCATCTCAGGGTGTCGGCGATGGTCTAAAATATACATCGCCTTTCTCAGTATGGATACAGCTATCACATCTCACTGATATTCCACTCACAACATTGCCTAAGAGGTTCAAAGTTGGTAAGGTGCTACGGGCAAGAGTGCTTGAGTTTGATTTTACAAGGAAGCTCATAATAGCAACGGGCAAGAAGAGTTTGGTTAATGACAAGAACCCACTCATCAATGTATATAGTGTGAAAGCTGGACAAAAAGTGACCGGTTTCATATCACTAAATGGAGAGCAACTATTAAGTAATGTTGCCAAGAAGGTGACTATCAAATTCTTTTCAGGTATTCGTGCCGTGCTATCGCAAACGGATCAGGCTAAAATGTTACAGGAGGGTGTTAGTATTAGGAATGGTACCGTTGTGACAGGATGTGTGACCAAAGTGTACCAAGATACTAATAGGGTGGAAATTGAGTGTAAATGATGCATAGAACTGCGCCATTTGTTGCACAAAATGTAGTTTTTAGTTGTTTTATGTGATTTAATTTTTGTAATTTTTAGCCCAGTTATTGTCATAGATATGTATCTCTGAATATATTTTTCAAAAAATGTCTTATGGAATTTCCGTATTCTTCCATTTTGCGGTTAAAAATTTACTGTATCATCTGACTTGATTATTTATAATCAATATTATAATTTTCCTATAAATAAATGTGTCTAATCTACTGTTGGTATGAAAGGATGCCGCACATAATGTTATGTCAAATGATGCTCGTAGTGCAATTATATTTTTATATACATATTAAAATGTCAAAAAATGCATAATTATTAGCGTCCATGAATATTGATTGGTTGGGAACAGGGTCTAAGCCTAAGAAGGTCAAAATTGTGGACACTAAGACGGTAATCTCAAAAACTAAGAGAAAAAAGAAACCCGTGAGTTTGTTTTAACACAGCGCGCTAGGGAAAAGGAGATTAGGAAGATTGAGAATAAATATGTCAATGGCTCTTGGAAGGAGAACCCCGAGTCTCCTTGGGATTTTGAGCGCTTGTTGGTTGAAAATAATAAGTTGGCAGAAACATGGATAAGGTAGCTATTCTGTATATTATTTAGATACATGGCATATCATTTAAATAACTCCAATCTAAAATTGGCTAGAGAGGTGGCAGAGCGAGGTATCAAGGCAATCACTATAAATGATTTGCAGGGAAGGATGAATTTGTGGATTGCCTACTTAAATATGGAAGTAAAATATGGCGACAATGCAAAGGATGTGTTTAAGCGATCCATAAATTGTAACGACCCAGCTACGATGTACATTAAGATGTTTCGCATCTATAGCAAATGTGGGAAGGCGGAGTTAGCAATGGAAACGGCCAATGAAGGTATTTCTAAGTTCCCAGATTTAAATGAGGTATTTTCATTCATTAAAAACTTTCGCTGTGCCATTGTGATAACATAGTTATGGATTGACTTGTTGAAGTTTTATTATAAGGAGGGAAAGGCGGATTGTGCCAAAGAATTGCATAAAAAAGCATCCCAACGGTGTTCAAAAAGGGAGTTTTGTTATATAACATCACAAATAGCACTATTAGAATATAAGTATGGAGATCCAAACAGGTACAGACGTGATAATATTAGTGGCCAGGATATGTTTGAAAAGCTTCTAGATGAAAATGCCAAACGTATGGATTTTTGGCAGCAATATATAGATGCTCATATCAAATACAAATTGAAAAATTTCGACAATATGGAGAAAAGTAAACGTACAGAGTCTATGGAGCAACTACGAAATATTTTCAAACGTGCCACATATTTGGGGTTGAAACCTAAAAAGATGAAGATTATTTTTGCAAAATGGTTGTCATTTGAAACAGATTATGGTGATGCAAAATCTCAGGCTACAGTAAGGGAAAGGGCTAGGCAATATGTTGAATCTCTGGGATGATATTACATTATAACAAATGATAGCGAAGTTACAAATGACAAAAATTTACAAATAATTAATTTGTATAACATATTCAATCATTAAATCGTTTGTCTTATAGATATAAAAGTCTATCGCATGCAAAAAAATCGATTATATTCGACGATTCTATATGCATCGATAGGTAAATAGTTGTACAAATTTGTAAAATAGCTTCTACAGTATCTATGTATTTATTGGTAAAAAATATAAGAATAATGATATTGAACATAGTGCTGGATACAGCCCATGTAATATAATGTGGTGTAGGCTCTGGTAATGTCTGGAATCGAAGACATCCGCAAACTATCAGAAGCGGAGCTTAAACAAGATTTAAGGGATGAATCTTCTTGGCATTACAGATACAAGGACTCTTGCTACATATACATTGGTGAATCGCTAATAATATAGGTGGTTTACATAAAAAATTGACTGAGGGAGATATAATCATCGTATTTTCCCAGTTTGGAGAGCCAATAGATATAAATCTAGTCCGTGACTCCAAAACTGGTAGCTAATGATTGATTATATAGGTGAATCCAAGGGATTTTGCTTCCTTGGTTACCGCAACCAAAAAAGTACCATTCTGGCCGTTGACAATATGAATGGATACAAGCTTCTTGATAAAGTACTAAAAGTTGACCATGTATTGGATTATAAGGCACCTCTGAAGAAAGATAGCATGGTAAGAAGCAGTTGAGATAGGGCAATTTTGTAGAGGATAAATATGAGGCCACCGGAGCGGAAGGGAAGGGGATTGATAACTATTTTGTCACGAAATCCGAGAGTATTTTACATAAAAGATACCTTAAAAATTGAATATTATTTAAAATTAGACCTACATAATTGGCTAGGTATTCAATTCGCCGATACAATTGACCAATGAGCAAATGTGTATTAATTGTGTTTTTAGCTAACAGATACTAACGCTGCAAACTTTGCAGCTAGTAATTTCTATAATTATGCTAGTGGAATCAATATGGTAAAGTTATGTTTATAATATACAAGATATGTAGGTATATGTTATTGAAGCCAGCACTATGGTGCATAGTGTACAGGTAGATGGTAGATCAGGGCAATTTTACTGTAAATTAGTGATGAATGCATCAACAACTCTAAGTCCAATCACTCCACAGCAAAACACTTTTGAATCAGATAAGAGTGATACAAATGAGCTCTCGTCCATTGGCAAATTGGAACAGGATATGAAGAGCGAAGCCCACTCGAACGTGTTCCCAGTGGTTCAGAAGGGTGAGTGATGATTCATTTAGACACTAAAGTTAGTGGATTGCTTACTTTTGATGGGAAGAACGACAAGTCACCCTTCAAACCTACCGAAAATGTAGTTATATCAAACAACATCACCATACACTCCGCTGCCAATACTAGTACTGCTACCACCAGTTGTACTAGTCAGATTCATGACTTCAAACAGGTGCAAACTCACGTATATGCTGGTACACACAACCCTACAATGCAGCTCCCGTCAAATTTATCCGCACATTCGCAGAATATCAAATTATTCAATCCATCATTGACATCCATAGCTAAAGGTACAACAACTAAATTACCCTCAAATAATACCATTGAAAATGTTATAAATGTGACGCCCTCGCGTGTTATAATTGGCGAACCCTCTGGGATTATTGTAAATGGAACGCCAAACAAAGTAATCGCGGGGTCTCCAACTAAGATAATACTTAGTACTCCAAACAAAAATAATGCGCCTCAATCAAATATATCCGTTAACTCTATTGGGAGTATGGTACCAAATATTACAGTTATTGGTGATGAAATAGGTTCACAATTACCCTCTATGACAAATGCCCCTAAATTACAATCAAATCAACACATCAATGTGCCTGAGCCTCAAACTATTTATTTGCCTCCACAGAGATTTATTTATGACCCTAAAACTGCTAAATATATCCCATATAGCGTTAATGACACACATTTAAGTTATATTTTGCCACCAACTATTGGGCACGGTAGTAATATACCATCAAGTCAAATCTATAATAATATACCTGGGCAAAACAATAATAGTAATATACCATCAAGTCAAATCTATAATAATATACCTGGGCAAAACAATAATAGTAATATACCATCAAGTCAAATCTATAATAATATACCTGTGCAAAACAATAACAGTAATATACCATCAAGCCAAATCTATAATAATATACCTGTGCAAAACAATAACAGTAATATACCATCAAGCCAAATCTATAATAATATACCTAGGCAAAACAATAACAGTAATATACCATCAAGCCAAATCTATAATAATATACCTAGGCAAAACAATAACAGTAATATACAGGGGAGACCCTATATCAATATTCTTAATGATATAAATCATACCATACATAATGCAGGATATGTTATACCATCCACCAATTTTACGCATCAACCCATTAATCAATCAAACCTATATCAACCTCATCGTTTGGCAAAACAAAATGATAGCGTCGGAGGAATTATTGCCAATGGGCTGACGAATACTGTGAATTTCGTTAGCAAAATGTGCAATCATCATGATCAATATATCAATACAGATAATGACATATGGTATGACCGTGAAGTAAAGAAGTATTGGGATAAACAAAACTACTCCAATACTTACAATCCACAATACAACTTACCATACAATTATTATGCTGTGCACAATACTAAACAACAACCACAAACCAAAGAAGCTCTGGGCTTTAAATTTGATAAACTAGACAAGGTTCCAGCTGCCCCTCAAAAGGCTAGTGACATTTGTTACTCAATAGTTATCTACTACGAGAATGAGGAAAATGAAGCAAAATTTAGAACTAGCAGACACCTGGCTTACAGCACTGAACATAACTTTCTAAGCTGTGATTTTCAATCAGAAATAGTTAGAATACCAATAAAGAATTGTGAATTCATTCATATGAAGGTTCTTGAGCATTTTGGCCCGCACGAAAGTGTTGTGGGTCGGATCAAAATGAAGGTATCAACGCTACCATCAGGACATATGTTACGGGTGCCTATTATGGGCGATGATGGATTGCATAAGGGGTCTGCCGTTTTTGAGTTTGCCCCCTCCCGAATCTCACTAAAAGAGCTGGAGGCGATAACTATGGCCAGCATGAGCTACGACCAGAAACTTGCCAACAACAAGTTATCGCAATATAAAACTGGTGGTAGGAGGAAGGGTCAAATCGTTACTCCTTTTTCATTTCTAGTTGGTAACTTTGTTAAGTGGTGTTGTGATGTTTCAGAGATGTAAATTATGGACATGCATATTTAAGTGTTTGAATTTGTTGTCAGTTAAAAATTTTTGTAACATATGATAATTATTTGAGGGATTGAATTTAGTACCAATGAAGCTACAAATGTGTTTATAATTCCCGATGTATTAATTTTGTTTGAAAGCATATTGGCGTAAAAATCAATACTAACTTTTTAACAACCGAGAATGTTTAATTTTAACACATATTCACCACAATATTATTCGGCTATTTATTAGAATTATTTATTTATTTCATAGTATAGGCAAAGATAATTGAATGGTAATGTTACCGAAACTTAATTGCGATTTAAGGATTATAACAAGCCTTTTCTTTATTTTAAAATATTACATTTGAAAAAAGATTTTTGATGGAATCATGTAATATTTCTAATATAGGATGATTGAAATACTAATGTGTATTATCTTAGAAATTGCATTTATTAATTTGATATTAATTGAGTTCAAATTTCAGATTATTCACACAATTTATATAATTAATTTGATGAAATGATCAATGAAATTGGTAATTATCATATAAAAGAATTTATTACACATATTGGTTTAAAGGTTTGATATATATCCATTATAAATTAGTATAGTGCATTGTAATAGATAATATCGGAGAAATGAGTATTTAAATAACAATTAAATTGATGGTAAAGTGTGTAAAAATGTATTCTATATGTGATTGATACATTGTATTTGATAAAACCTATCAGTAGCTCAAAAATAAAAACAAGTGATGCTAAATGTTAATTAAAGTAATTTTGCGGAATGTTTAGTAAGTAAATAAATGTATAAATGTGAGTGTAGTTAAGCTCATAGTCTATATACAAATATTTGCGTTGAAAAAAAATATAAATTGGCAAAGATGTATGAGCAAACATGAGTGACCCTTATAGAAGAAATTTTAATAATATACTTTCGAGGCTTAAATTGCAAACGTTTTTAATTCTAAATATAATATAACATAATATATTATATTATATTATTATTGGCCTGGGGTAGACCAATATGCACAGGGGTCGTGGGTATCACAACCAGCGGGGTCAAGGTACTATAATAAACTAAAATATATTAATTTACAAGCAATAGGCTCACTTATTGATTGTAAATTGTTTTTACACGTATTGAATTAGGAAGGAACTATGATAATGGGCGACCCATGTATCAAAATCGCACTTGCTCTTTCGCAAAGTATGTACGGCACTAATATAGCAGTGGGAAGGGAGAGAGACAGCAGAACAATGTTTTCTGCATACATTACACGATGTTTGATCAATGCCGGTTTGGCAAGTCCTGTTCAAACATCCACGCTATTAGGCGTATCGGCCACATATCAGATGCAATTAAATCAGGGGTGGCTTCTATGGCATTTTCTAACTTCAATGGATATATCCAAATATTCACATCATCACACTATCCCCCAGTGAAGGTACTACACTAAATTGACTCAGAAGTGGAAGATCTCAGAAGGCAATAATGGCCGCATAAACCTCACTAGCGAAGGCATCCTGAATATATCAATGTTGGACAGTCGTGGTGGTGGTAGAAGAGGAGGTGGCAAAAAAATTTGCACTATGCAATGTATTAATGAGTGCCTATTCTTGGGTTTAGATGATGGTCAAATATGTGTAGCCCACCTTAACACCGGAAACTCCACCTTCATAAAAGGACATGAGGCACCGGTGAATGAGATTATTTTAATCGATTCAATTATCGTGTCCGCTTGTGCTGAAGGTTTGTTTCTTCGTATTAGTCACTCACTCATTCATTTGTTACAAACTGCTAATTTAGGTAAAATTAACCTTTGGTCTTTTGATGCATCAAGTGGTGGCTTTACTTCAATAAACACCCTGCTACTAAATACGCCATTGAAATGTCTAATTGAAATATCAACGGTGCACTTAAACAACGAAATGCGCACGTTGTGGACTGGAGGTGACAATTCGGTCTCAATTATCGATCTAAAGTCATTAACATTGTTATCAACTTTGCCTCAACAAAACAAAGTGCAGCGTATGCTTAGATATGGCGTTTACATTCTCATTGGCCTGTCAGATGGAACGATAAATGCCTATGATTTGATTGGAAACCATGTATTCTCGTCCACAATAAATCCTATATCATCAATGGATGCCATGAAAGTTAATAATGAAGATTTATTGTTAATTGGGACCAAGAAGGGTTCTCTCTGTGTGAGAAAGTTGCCATCTTTTGAAGGTAAGCATTTAAATATTTATAAAATTTCAAAATTATCTAAAGGATTTGAATGTTACAAACTTTGTGGAAAATATTATTACATCTCCTACTATGTAATATATACAACCTATTATAATTTTATTATTACAATATTTGTCAGTGGTTGATATTTATATATAAAAAAACATGGTTTTTTCATATACTTAAGAATAAAATATTAATTTTTTCAAATATTGACCAAATTGTCTTGAATTTTTTGAATATTTTCATTCTGTATTTATGGAAGTTTATTTTTTTTACATATATTACTTTCTGACACAGAAATGGGCACCTTATTTTGTCACTGGGAAAAGGTAGTGACCAAAGTGTATAACTTGGGCTCCAACTATTTTGCCACTGCTGGAATGGACGGCGCTATATCCCTATTCCGTTGGGATGACTGATCGCACATCCATATTAATTTAGATTTGTAAATGTACAAAATGCACTATTTTGTTGTAATTCACCAGTTAAAATTAATTGTTATTATAATATAAATAGTTTTCACCCCCTTGATACCAAAATGTCATCAATCTTCAGTATCATAAGTACGGTTTCGGTGGCCAATTTAATGGCACTAGTGGATACGAGTAGTGGTTGAACAACATTTTCTTCGATCATGTTGCCAATAGAACCCTAATTTACAATGTTTTATCATTTTAATTAACCAATAATGAAATGATTCGTTATAATATATTAAGCATTGTCAGTATGTTTAATAATGTAAAATTTTCATTTCAACATTATCAATTATAATACCAAATACTCACCTTTCTAATGTTAATCCCCGCATGAATTTCGCCATTCGAATGCCGCGAAAGCAATTCTGATACAATTTTTAAGGGATACAACCCAGCATTTGAGGCGAGAATGTATGGAATAACTTGCAAAGCATCTGCGAACGCTTTAACACAAAGCTGAGCCACTCCCTCCAAACTTCTAGACCAAACATTCAGTTTATATGATAACTGCATTTCAGGGGCTCCGCCTCCTGGAATAATTGCCCTTAGTAACTATAAGTACTTACCTCCTTTTGACCAAACTTCTCACAACGCAAAGGGCATCATGAAGTGAACGCTCTGTTTCATCGAGCATCTGAGTCAATTTATTGGTTTACTAGTAAATTTGATGCTCTAAGGACGATAGTTGCAGTGTTTCTAGCTTCAATTCCAGTGACTTTAACAGTCGTCGTTTGTGAATCTGTTATTGACTCTACCAAATCTGCCTTGCCCAGCTTATCTGCAGTAAATTGTTCCAATGACGCAACTGGCTTACATCCCAATGTCTGTATTAAACACTATGTTACTTTTGCAATATGTTCTACATCAGTCCTTTCTATATCACGTATAACAAGTATTTTGTGTTTAGCCAAGTAGTCCAACGATAAGTCCTATGTTAATGTCAGTTATTATGGCATTGAAATAGTCATTTAATCACTTAAATTTTAATATAGTATATATTCGTACCGTAACTGCGTCGCGAAGTATGGATTTTTGAATCAACAAGACGTTACACCCTGTAGCTGCGATGTGCTTAACCATCTTAGCTATTATAATTCTCTCCTCCTTCAACAATCGATCCATTGCATTGTAATCCTTGATTACAATGTTATTCTCCATATCCGTTTTTGGAGGGGATAAACAAAATTGAATCAACCCAATTTTTGCATTCTGTATTTTTTTTGGTCCATTTGCTCTTTGTGCTGTAGGTTGAGGGAATACCATTCCTTCAACAAGCTCAGAATCCTCAACCGTTCCACCTAACTTTTTAACTATTTGTATATTTTTCAAGTCTACGGTATTAGATGTAGGGGATTCTAGTATTCGCATCACCGCTTTGACTGCAATAGGTGCTAGAAGTGATGCATTTTGGGCCACCGCCTTTGAGTGAAGTGAAATTGTTGCTGCCTTGACCATACCCTCAAAATCATCTATCTTGATGGGAGACGACATCTCCTCTAGAATTTCCTCGCTTTTGATGGAGGCCAATTTTAGACTGGTTGAGATCACTTGTGGATGGATTCCCTGTTGCAAAAGCGTTTCCGCCCTTTCAAGCAATGAACCACACAGGACAACTACTGAAGTAGTACCATCACCCACTTCTATGTCTTGGGCATGGGATAAATCGGCCATCTGCATCAGTGGATTTAACTTTAGCCGTCAAAATAGTTATCAATTGATAAAGAATCACATATAAACTATTAACCAATGACATTGTAAAATAATTATTAAAATCATGAATAGTCGGTTAGAACCAAAATAACATTATTTATACAAATAAGCATATGTGCATTGTATAAGGTTTTATGTTGATGTAAATATTAACAATAATTTAATGCTATAGCTTTAAAGAATCAAAAATTGCTGATAATTGATCATAATTTGTTCATTTATAAATTATCCATTAAAATATATTCTTTTATTAATCTGTGATCGACAGTTATTTACAACTATTAATCGTAAAGTATATATTTACCATGCAATAATTCTCAAATATAAACTTTCACTCTCTTTGATATAAAAAGTGTAAGAGGAGAGAATTGTACAGATTATATCAAAATTTTCATTGCATACTCTTTTTTACGTAAATATGAGTAAAGTTTTTGAAATTTGATGAAAACATTTTGTGCGTTAATATACCATGTGCATACAATGCCACTTAAATGTTGCCAATTTTATTTTTTCAGAAAATTTATGTACCTAATAATCAATGTAGGATTAAATGTATTATCAAAGATTATGGTTATTGGAGATGGGATATATTGTAAATATATGTAGGGTATTGGTAAAAGATTAAATTTAATGAATTAAGGATCTTGGATAGAGCTTTTATTTATATTGTTTGTCCCTTCATTTTATTGCAGATATTTGTATTATTATAATAAAACAAATAACATAATGTAGATAGCAATTGGTGGAATCATGCAATATATTCGTTTGTAAGAGATAATTATGACATTAAATATACAAAAAAAATCAAATAGTTTGATTATATTATATTTGGTATATTATATATCGATAACCTACCATCTTAGCTGTAGGATGTGCCAGCGACAATTCACCCAGAATCGTCGCGCCATCATTTGTAATGATAACTCCACCTTTTCCATCTTGAATCTACGTAAGCTATAAACTTACCATTTTATCCATGCCTTTTGGCCCAAGAGAAGTTCTGATTATGTCAGCGACCGCTAAATTAAACTATTGATACCCTTGGCTGCCAAAATATTGTGCGTTCTCACTTGTGAAATCTTTTCATTCCGCATCCATACTGGACCAGTTTTAGCTGTTTCGGTTGTCATTCTATCTGCGTTTAAAATAAGTGTCGTTTGTAAAATGACAATTACGTACAAGATAGATATGATTGCCCTACAACAACACCCATGACTTACCAACTCGTGCTCATGAACCGCCAACACTTACAATAATAATGATAATACGTATCATTTAATAGTTCAATGAAGGGTTATGGGAAATATGGAAAGGCTGGATGTGTAACGGATGGCAGAGTCACGCGGTTTTGGATTGCTGGTCTAAATGGATTCCTGGCCACAACCTGTGACGACCAAATCTATATCTACGACGTGAAAACGCTCAGGATTTGTTTCATTACTCGCCACTTTCCTTCAAAAATTTCTAATTTTGACGGTTGCCATAAATATCTAATAGCATCTGTTGGAAATAAGTTGTATTACACAGAGAGACTCAAGATTATTGAAATAGATACTAGTCATACCGATTCAATCCTCGGTTGTATTATTGTTGGCCAATCAATAGTCAGTTACTCTAATAATAAATTAGTGGTTACTGCCAGAAATGAGGCTGGCGATTTCATAGAATCTCACAGTACATTAATAGACAATATCACGCTTGCAACCAAACTCAAAGGCGTTGAACAAACAATACTTATTTGTAGCGCCAGTGATAAGACGATTTGTCTACTAGATGTTAATAATTACAAAAGTTCAGTGCTTAGTTGTCTGTCAACGTATGGATTGAAATTTATAGCTTCAGGGCAATCCGCTCAAGCTGGGATTATCGCGCTATTAACTTCAACTTCAAAAATCTTCATCATTGACACTATAACTGATGAATTGTTAATCACAATACAAATAAAAGATATTGCATCTTTGAGCTTTGTTGAAAAGGGTGACAATGAATATCTAGTATTATCAACAGCCACTAGCGGTTTATTATCCATATTCAATCTTGAAACCAGAGTTATTGAATACATGTTCAATGCAAATACTTTAGCAATTAATCAGTTGGAGTATTGCTACAATATGGGCACACTCATGTGTATAGGTATGGACATTTTCTGGAATTTTCATTTCAAAAAACATTTAATGATCTAGGTGATAATTGTATAGTATCTTTGGTAGCAAATTCGCCAGAAAATTTTTTCAAAATTGAAAAATATCGTAAGGGTCACCCAGCAGCTATAATCCACATTCAGCATTATGGTAAGTACGCCTTTATTTAGGAGATGAGGGTATTGAGCTGTTGACTTGTTCTCAAAAGGACGGTAAATGTTACATTGGCATTACATCAACAATCCAGCAGCAACAATCAACTCTATTTTCAACAAAGCCATTTGATAAACAGGTATAACAACACTTGATTATGATTTCATCGTATATATGCTGTCACATGTATATATAATTACACATTTTTTGTAAATTATTATGACCCAGGATGATGACACAAGCATGGGCAATGTACTTCGACCAATTAAATCATTGTGTGTATCACACAATAGACGCTTTGACTGGCCAAATGTGGTTACATGTCATGAATCAACACACCAAATCCACATTTGGAGCGGTTTGGCCAGAGTTCACTCTGATAAATGTCTTGAGCTAAGTGATAGTCGGCCTCATGCCACAGCAATTTTGCTTTCCAATTGTGGAAACCATGTAATTGTGGGTTACAAGAATGGACTATTGTACAAGTTTAATTTACAGGTACCATAATCTATATTAAGTATTTGATATAATTTTTTCTGTATTTTTCACAATACACATACTAATCCAGAGCTCATTGGCAGTTGGGCCATTCACAGAGAATAAAAATACCACAGCTCATTTATCTTCAATTATCGGATTGTTTCATGGCCATGACAACTCTTTCTCATCTGTGGCAAAGTATTACGAGGTATAACATAGTTTATGTAGGATCAGATGATCAAGGTGTGGGATATGAAGGATAGGAAGTTGCTATATACCTACAATTTGGATATACCAAAATCATCGCATATTAAAATTGCTATACAACAGACTAATGGATTTCTCTCGTCTTATCTCACCAGTTTCAATAGCATTTTGATTGTTGATGTATCAATTAGGTCAACATTTAGGGATTTTGTTCCTAGTGTTGAAAATATTACAAATATGTGTTTTCACCCCAATATAAAATGGCTGTTATATTGTAGTAATAATCATTTGATCATTTATGACATATTGACTTCCATGGAAATCAGGAATGTAACATTTGCAGACGATATTAGTGCCATTTTGCCCAGCCCTGATGGGGTTTTCATTTACATAGCACATGTACACAGCGTTGGTACAATTAGCATATATACAAATGCTTATGACGATCAAATTGAAGTATCTGGATCTTCTGATTTTACGGATGTGAATGAAGTAACGGACTTTAAATTTGTGGACGATGAATTCAAGAATTTGTTAAATTTATCTGGAGACACGTGGGGATTTCTTGAATCCATTTTGATGCACGATAAAATATCTAAAAAGAGTGCACCAGAGAGTGTTGAGAAACCGGTAGAATTGCCATTCATTTTACCTACTGAATACAAAGAAGGGTCACTTGTATTCTCCAAGCCTAATAAACGTATAAATAAGAAAAAAAAGGTTGAGAAGTTTGGTGTAAATGAAATTTTTATTGGTCTACTGGATGCTGGTGAATTTGATAAGATATTTGATTACCTAAAATCACAAACTCCTGCGGCTACACATTTGATATTCTCTTGTGAAATGGAGGTAACTATCATTTTTAAATGTTGAATTTGAAATTTTGATTTTTTTCAATTATATATAATAAACAAAGCTAATTCAGTGCGACGAGATACAAAAGATTCTCCAATTTTTCATTGCTGTAGCCAAATCAAAGGAAAATTACGATCTGTGTCAAGTCTACCTATCAATATTCATAAAATATAATGTACATGCTCTCATGGATAAGCATAATAAACCCCTAGTTGAAGAGTTGAGATCAATACTTGCTAATGATTGGGATTCTATGCGGGATGAATTTGAAGCTATTTCTTGTTATCTCAAATTCTTCGCGCATATCTAGACTTTTACACATCGCAATTTTACAATTCAGCGGTGCATTATTTAATTTTTAGTAATGTTTAGAAATTTTATCAACCTATAGCACTTTTATTTTACCTTGTATTATATATATTGTCTCATGCATGATGTGTTCCTATATTGGGGTATTACTATGTATGGGTTGTTTCGCACGGTCACTCCATCACAATCCATCCATTCTATCATACATAGCAGTTTCAATGAACATGATTTAATTGTGTGTCAACGTAATGCATGCCTGGACTTTTACAGTCTATCCAGTGACTACATTCCCAAACTTGTCCGCTCTTTCCGCGGTAACTGCACTTTTTTGAAGACATTTACATACAATCCGCCTACAGATTCCTCAACAACACTACTAATTTTAACAGTTAAATATGAGCTACTGGCACTTAAACTCATTGATGATGAATTTGAGACTAAATTGCTTGTAAATTTTCAGGTAAAATTATAGTGTTAAAGTTTCTATATCAAATTTTGTCATGAAATTTTGTGTTTGGAGGTTTTAATTCATAATTTTATGCTATTTTTATGGCAAATTATGCAGGAAAACGGAGTAGAGAAAATAGACACGGATCCTTTACTATTAGTGGATCCTAGCTATAAATTGATACTATTTTACGGCTATAACAAATTGCTTAAGTGTATACTTCTAGATAAGACTGATTACTTCGACTTTAAAAATGTAGTAAATTTGAGAACCAACTACGATCGAATCGTAGACCTCTTTTTCACAAATAATTTATACAATTCTCTCGAGTACACAAACAAGCTACGTCAATCAACAACATTCAATGATACATGTAGTTTAAGTGTTAATGGATTTGCTGATGCCAGGGAATTTTTACGTCCCAAACGAATAACCAAAGATCAGCCCGTCAATGTTGATAATGTATTGCTATTACAAGTGGGATTGGTATTGTTATTGCAACCTGAAGATGACGCTTCTCATCGCCATATCGAGATAGTGAAGCTTTATTTTGAGATGTTTAATGGGAAAAGTGATAAAATCGATAAATCATACATCCTGGGTTATGGTTATGAACAGATAGCTAACACTCTGATTATAGACAAAAGCGTCAGTAAGATATTGTCATATCCCCCCGAAACTGACACAAAGGGGATACTATTTGTAGGATCTAGCATTGTTGGTTATAAACATCTAAATGATAAAATAGACTTATGTCAAATACATAACGGGCATTTGGTTGCTGAAATTGATTTTATTTGTTACAAAGGATTGCAGCGATCATTGTCCAGAATTGGAGACGATGAAACCCATTTATACTATGCATGCGATGTCACTGGTCAACTATATATGTTCAAAATTACAATTAAGCATGAGAAAGATAAATATCTCATTAATGATAAGATGAGAAATTTGGATACTATAATACCATTGTATACAATTTCCCCATTCTCACTTTTGCTGGCCCTGAGTGATGATTGTATATTTGTCGCCACAAGGGTGGGCGATTCCAAGATTTTACAGTTAAGCAACGGTAAAGTGTCTGAAATTTGGAGTAAACCGTCATTAAGTCCAATCATAGATGCCACTGTAATTGGGGGCAATTGTACTGATCAGCTAATCGCGGTTTCTGGCATAGGCAAATCTGCCAATATTTCTATTCTCACAATTGGCTTGTTTTTTCACAATATTTGTAATATAAGTCTTGCAAAGGTTTCTAAATTATTTATCATATCTAGTCAACCTGAAATGATATTTCTAGTGGCTATTACATCTACACAAAGTTACTACTTTAAAATGGTTGATCAGTCCATTGAACTAATCTCTAGGGGAGATAAAATCATATGTGCATTTCAATACAATAATCAATTGTACCAATTGACACCCAATTCCATACGTATATCCACTATTGATAACCCACGTATCACTAAAGTATTGTGGACAAGTGATGAGCCAATTGTGCACTATCTCAAATGTGAGAATATGCTGATTATATCCGGAGGATATAATTTGAGTGCACTTGTGATTGATAAAAGTGATCCTATTAAAATAACCTACAATCACATTCAATCATTTACTAGTCCAATTTCAGCAATTGCATTGGTGGAAAATATGAATAAACTGCATATATTGGTGGCAACTTTTACTAATGTTTTGTTGATTGTGGATTGTGAGACAAAAAGTATAGGAACCATATGTGAAATACCAACTCGAACTTCTTGTGTTGGAGTATCCGATTTGGTGTATGTTGTAAAGAATTCAATCTATTATATATTCATTGGATTGACTGATGGGAATTTGCTTGTGTATACAAATGAGCGTGAAGATGTGCGTCATTTTTTAGAATGTAAGGGATGGGAATTTTTTATGTCGAAAAATTTTGGTGTTTATCCCTTATATTTCAAGCATAATTCCCAACGATTAACACTAATTGGTCAACACGTTCACTTTGTGACATTCTCACCTATCACTGGTAGGATTGTTGATTTTTTGTCCCTTGAAGTGCCACCAGTTAGAGATTTGGAATTTATTTCCGATGATTTACTGATTGCTTCACTAACAGATCATTTGGAGTTGGGAAAGTTATCTGATTGTAATTCATTAGATGTAAGACGAATACCTGTGAGCGGCGCACTAGATCTAATTGAATACCATCAGCCTTCAAATTGTGTCATTGTCGCCTTTCCACAATTAACATCAGAGTCAATATTTCCTTCAAACGCTTACATTGCAGTGTATAGTTTTGTCACTGGTTTATTGGTCACAACGTATTATTTGGAGCAGAGTTTCGAGGGTTCATCCATCAGTACATTTACAAGGGGAAGTGATAAGACATTGCTTATAGGTATTTCTAGCACTGATTCTGATTATTTACCTAGTCAAGGTAGAATTGTCGCATGTATCTATAATAATAGTACTTTTACATTTAAGGATTCGTATAAATTTGATAAAGATTTACCAGAAGTTCCCAGTGGTGGCGTTTTACAAATTTGCACTAGTAAAAACTTTGTGTTTGCCGGAGTTAATCATTCGCTGGTTGTCCTAACTCCCATTCTTCATGGAAGAAGTTGGGAAGGGGAGTTATCACCTATTTATATATACAGTGAGTGTAATATGATAATTGGAATAGATGTCTGCAATGATTTGGTGTTATTGACTGATATAATAACCGGAGTAAAACTTTTAAAAATTTTTAGCGACACTAATGGTGACAGTGTTGAGGAAATCGCTAAAGATACAGACACAAGTTGGTGTAGTTGTGCCAAATTAATTGACCAAAATCACATTCTAGTCAGTGACACTAAGGGAAACATTACATTGCTGAAATTGATTGACGAGCCAATAAATGATGAACAGTGTTATATTTTGACTAAAATTGCCAAATTCCACTTGGGTGAGTGTGTGAACAAGATCGTCATTGGAAAGTTTGCTTGTTATGCAGTATCAGCCACTGGAGCCATATATGAATTTAAATTTGTGGATTTGAAAACATTTGCTCCCCTCCACATTTTTGAGCAATCACTAATAAAAGTTCTAGGCCGAAAAAACAATATAAAAATAGCGAATTTGGGTGATTATGGTGATCCCAGAGAGTTTAGAAAGGTGGATAAATTGTGCAATTTTGTGGATGAGGATTTACTGGGCATAATATATAAATTAGGGGATGAATTACTGATTGATATTGCTAATGAAGCCTGTACTATGGGCTCAAAATTTAACTATTCATTTGGCGTATCGCACCTATTGAAGTGGAAGTATTTAGAGTACGACGAATTGTTGGTTGGCTATGATAATCTAATTTTATCCCTATAAACAGTAAATAATTATATTGTAATTAATTATCTGAATTTTAACGAAAATTTAGGTAGTAAATCATCGCAAGCAACTTAACCATGTTTTCTCAATGTTGTGTATTAATTTATCATAATGTGTCTAATTTTTATTCATCTAACTAACTAATTTATTAGGTATATTAAAACAAATGTTTGTTTATTAAATCAGTTTATAAGAGGTAAGTAACGGTAATAATAGCTAATAACTTAAGTATAACGTCATACTCGATCTGATAATTAATAATTAGTAAAATACTTCATCAGTTAAATAATAAATAATCATCAATTAAACTTATAACTGACCACAATCTTCGATGACAACCTTCTCTTGAGGTTTTCCAGACGAAGTACCAACTCTGTCCATGGCCTTAACAATATCCATTCCCTCAGTTACTTCACCAAATACGACGTGTTTTCCATCTAACCAAGGAGTCTTGACTGTTGTGATGAAGAATTGGGAAGAATTCGTGTTGGGCCCAGCATTGGCCATGGAAAGTAATCCCTCCTTTGAATGCTGGACGGAGAAGTTTTCATCATTGAAGTTACGCCCGTAAATGGATAGGCCACCAGTACCGTTGTGGTTGGTGATATCTCCTCCCTGGCACATGAAATTGGGAATAATTCTATGGAAGATCGAACCCTTGTAGTGTAAAGTTTTTCCATTGAATTGTTTGTCGCCAATGCATAGATGGAGAAAGTTCTGGGCAGTCTTGGGGACTTTATCCTCGAATAACTATATGAGTGTTTTGGCATTTAGATATTGAAATTATAAAAACCATCCATTACAAAATTTTTTAAATGTGTATGAATAAATCGACTTAAGCATTATAACTTACAGTGAATACAATACGGCCCTTCTTTTGACCGCCAATGGAAATGTCAAAGAAACACTTGGGATTCGTCATATTGGATTGGGTAGATAAATCTGCTCGGCCTATGTAGGAAAATTTGTGACAATTTCTGGTTAAAGGAGTATATGTCGTTGATACGAATGCTAGCAATTGAGGAAAGTATGATGATATACTTTGTGCCCTATGTATCATACCGCGCCCAACAGCCCCATTCATGCGCTTCTAACAAATTATGTCCACTTATACAGTCATATTATTTAATATAAATTCAATGCCCAATAATTTCAATTTACACGCACATTTTAACCCTTTTATTTCCATCAATTAATCGATTTTTGGAAATCACCGTAAAATTATATTTCTAACTCGCTCATTAAATAACTTCTACTATTAGACACTTTTAGGCACAGTTAATCTGTGCGAAGCAATCTATACTTAACCCACATCATCCATATTTGGGAAAAAATTTCCTATAGATAATCTCGCCCTATAATTGAAATCCTATTAGTTATAGCTTAAACACCTATACGTACTAATTTTTAGTAGCGTAAATCATATTGCAATATGATACTGTAAATGCTACCTCCAGGTACTTCCTAGTTTTATTAACTAATTTAATCATTTTGCTAAAACTATTTCATGGAAGTAAAGGAAACTGTAACTGGCGAATCAACCGTAACGGCTGATGGTATTGTCCTAGCTCTGGTTGAACAACTTGAATTATTAACATTATCTCAACCTCTTAGTGAAATACTTTCAGGCAAAACAATCGATAGAAACATCGAAGTTGAGGCTAGGATTGGGATATTGAAGGAAAGGGATGATAAGCGGTTCATGTTGCCAACAGATGGAGACGCGATTTTAGCCAAAAGGGCCCAAGTTTCTTTCACCCCTGGAGTATCAACTACCCAACTGAAATTACTCTCTGATATGTTGAAATCAGATAAACAATGGGCTTTTAAGGGCGTTACCCAAACTATTGATAGGTACTTTAAACTTGCCCACTATGAAGACCAAGTTAGGTGGTCAAAATCACCAAACCTAGAGACTTTAGATTGCATAACCAAATCTAAACTTGTGACGATGGATGTCACAACGGGGAAGGTTTTTTATCAGGAAATATATGATAATGTAGGCGATATGAACGATTACTTGTTGTTGGACTATAGAATTGCAATAAATCTGGAAACTACAGTTAAAACTAGTGAATTGCCAAATGAAAATATGGCTGTTTACCAACGCTATCGTACCAGGGAGTCGTTTTACCATAATAAAACTAAGATTACAATTGATCTCACTAAAGTAACATCAAAAGCGATCAACAAAAGCGTCTCAAATATCACAGACAACTGCGAAGTAGAAGTTGAGCTTAATTCAAAAAAATTGTTAAATTTGCTAAAAGCTGATAGTGCTGAACATGTGGTGGCTAAAAGGCGTAAACTGATCCAATACTGCGCGACACTGATTAATACAGCTAGATCATTGTGTACATTGCTTAGTCTGGACACAAACGTTTGTCTCAACAAGAAGAAATTGAAGATTAAGCTTTGTGATCTAAGGGTAGGCAGACATGATAGTGAGGTGGAGAGGTACAAGAAATTTGTCAACCAGCAGGAACCACTGATTGGGGATTACCTTTATCGTGCTCTAGCTAGTCCAGACGCTGATCAAATAATACCAAATACTTCTTTTTATGATGACCCTAAACAAGAGATAGATGGGCCATTCTATGCTAAAATAGACGATGCAGGCAAAAAAATCGTTGCATCCGGGTGAGTGATGCTGAATACTGTTGTATGATTGTATATTAATAATTTTTAAAAAATTAATTAAAAATAATATCCCAAAATAATACACAAGAAGGGGAGAGTTAACCCACTTTTGATTCCATCTCAATTTCTAGTTGATTAATTCTCCTGTTGCATATAGATAACTGTTTTTCGTATCCCGATGTGATTTCTTCAATCCTGTTGTATAGAGCTGATTTTTCCAAATTCAAATTGTCAAGTTTGGACACTAGGGAGGTGTTAGATGCGGCGCTTTCAGAGAGCCTCTGATTCAAGTTGGATTCTGTCTCGCGCAAAATTTTAACTATGCCATTGAGACGTTCTACTTCTGAATTGAGTTTATCAATTTCCCTCTTGGAAAGTGCCAATTCATTTTTTGTGGCAGATATGATAGCATTGGTTTCTAGGAGACTCTGGTTTAGAGTGCTATTCTTTCGGTGTTCAAGTTCTGATTTGTTTATGCTGGAGGATAATTCACTTTCGATGGCTTCCAATTGTTTATCTCGTTCCGCAACTATCTCCTCTAGAGTTGACTTGCCGTATTTGAGCTCAGAAATTGCATTCTCGTAATCACACTATATTAACAAAGATATTTTTTTAGAAAAATAAACGTGCATGTAGAATGTTTCATGGCAATTTTATTGGGTGACAATAACTAATTTGTACTTAACATCACTGTATGTATATATTATTTCGTTAATTGCAGAAATAATTCAAGATGAATGGTATAATCTTGTGGTGCATTATTTTCACTAACAGGATAAAAAATTGGCATAGACTTACCATTTGTTTGCTCAATACCATTATCTGTTCCCGCTTAGTTTGCAATTCTTTGTACAGATTCTCGATTTCCTGTTTGGCTATACAAATATCCGATTCATATCTAAACAACTTTTCCTCATATTCAGCCTCCCTAGTACTAAATGTTTGTTGGTAAGTTTTTAAATTTATCAATTCTTGCTGCAGTCCATCGATAGTATTTGAATATTGTGAACGCAATACTTTTATATTTTTTTCCAAATCCAATTTGTACTGGGTATACAATTGGTGTTGCAACCGATGATATTCCTGTTTAAGTTTATCAGCAAAGTTATAGAATACTTCTTTCTGTGACTCCTCCCAATTTGAAACTATGCTTAGGTCCTTTGCTAAGCATTTGGTTAGAGCTGTGTTATTGAGAGGATAGGAGTCCAATTGTTTGATCTGCTCTAGATGTTTAAAGTTCTCCCGCTGGTTGAATGGGAGCGAATTGAATTGTTTGTGCTCGAACTGCTTGGCTTCATATAATTTGGTTTTTTCATTTACTTTATATAATTGGTTATCATTGTGAGAGAGTAATGAGTTTACACAACCGTAATTGCTGGCACTAGTATTTATAGGGTTAGAAAAAAAATGGCCGTTGCCATTTGCCGATTTAATTGGTTCAATTCCATATTTACAAAGATTACAAGGGAATACATCCGTATTGACTACATTATTTGTGGCGCTTTTTGTGAGATGTGTAAATTGTTTATTGTCGTTATAGAGTAGAGGTGTGTTCAAATCTGTAAGGGCTGGCGGGTACTTTAGTTGACCTGACTGGAATAGATCATCCGTTTCTTTGAGAATACCCAAAAGGCGAGAGTCTATCGCCTCATGTGTCAGATGATCCATTATTGATCCTGCACTTTATTGCCCCGGTTACATGCTAGTATTTTTGTATAACCTACTCACCTGTTCGCCTCCAGTCATATCGAAGGGCCTAACACATGCGCACAAGTTATCTGAATAGCATATAATGTGTATATACTATACTATACTATACTATACTATGAGTCTACATGTGTACATTAATATTTGGTTAGTAAATCATAAATGATGAATTAAGGCTAAGACACTTTACCCTGTTTGACACCCCAAAGGTACCAATATAGCAATATACCCAACTGAATCAATCAAGCCTTACCGGATGTCCAGTAACCGAAAATAGACACCAGAATAACACGTTTCCAAGTGTCTTATTATTCTTAAACTGTATAAATATTGCTTTACCCTTTCAATTTTTGTGAGTTTCAGTAATGGTATTTGGCCTAAATGAGTAACAACTTGCCCATCATGAACCAGAAGACGTAACCTGTCCATCCAAGGCCCAGTGGAACTGATATTAGATACTCGTGTAAAGCCGCGGATAAGGTAAATACAAAAAATTGTATACCAAGACTTGAAAATCCTCTGCGAGTGAGGGGCATACCAATATGCCGTTTAACAAATTGGTGAACGGGCAAATTCCATTTAATCCAGTACTCGGAAAATGATGATGCATTCCACCAATCCTGTATATATAGTGTGATATTTTGATGAACAATGCAAAGGTATTGTTTATTAACATGTAACCCATATATAGTTCGTTAATATAATGCGAATAGTTCTTACATCGTAAAATTTGCGATCTCCAAACCTAGTAATTTCAGCCAAAATGTTGAACCAGTGGTGGAAAAATGTTACAAACATAATCAGCCAGCAATAAAAAATTGGTAGTGATAGTATAATCATCTAACTCAAAAAATCATGTTACCCGATCTATTATGTGTGCTGCAACGTGTATAAAGTTTGCCGACTTAAATTCTTCCATAGTGAATGTGTTTTTTACAGTCAATATTATGTACTGATCAGCGATGATCCTGTATCACAAAGTTAGTTACTTTAGTACAACTAGCAAAAACACCAATTCCACAGCATGACGAAACAATCTGAACCAATTAATGCTCAATGTACGGGGGTAAAAGAACTAAATAAGCATAGAAATACTTGGAAACATATTGTAGGCATTGCCATAAATTCGTATACGCTATACAATGTCAAACACTTTGGGTACATGCTGGCTGCTTTAGATTCCTATATCACATATTTTTGTACCCCAATATTGACGCAAACTTCATTCATATCATCTCCATATCTAAATAAATGGGGAAAATTACGCTAAAGCTCTTCTGCAATCATAACAAACATGATGCAATGAATACGTTTTTAGAGTCCACACAACGGACGTAAATAGCACAAATGCTGATATTGTTGGATCGCTGGGGTATTGTAACACTGTTAGAAAGGGGTATACTAGTAGAATTATCATGTTTAGCGCCTGTAATAACATTATCGGTAGCGTGAGTGGGTTGTCTGATAATGGTGCCAAGTATCGCTCAATCATCCAAGCATGGACAATAGATATATTCATCTGGATAACTCATAAAAATAACCTTTAATGCACATTTGAAAAGTGGTACATGTTCCTTAATCACCTTAGATGTGGCAGGCACTGTGATTATTAATCCTGAATAAAAGAGTTCCATTACCATATTTAAGTAAATTGACAATAACCATTCTAAAATTCATAACCACTAATAGTATAAAGGCCAGATTTGCAAATCCTTTCAAATTTAGGTGTTTAGTACCCGTTGAAAGTAAACTTTTACGATATTCAGTGTGCAAACGGTTGTGTAGTGGCCTGTGTTAATATATGTTAGTCAAACATATTTTTTGGTATATAATAGAGTTACCTGGATTTATATATATAATCTTGTGATTCTATGGGATGATAATGATCTTCTTGGTGTCGCTGAGATGGTAGAGAGTAGGATCTCATTGTAGATGTAGACTGAGAGTATATTGATTCAGTTTTATATAATTCATTTTCAAATGTCTCTTCATTTCTAGATATTCTAAACACATTTTTCTCTCCTAAAATGCGATTTTTCAGCATATTGAGGGTTCGAACGTGAAAATGCGATGTTTCTCTTATGGTACGTCTTCTCATCATATTTATTTGTCCATTTATAAGAATTTATGAATATATTCGAGTTAAAGGTACATATTACAGACTAAATGTACAAAATTTGTATACACAGTTTGAGCCAAGTGTCAGAACCCCCTAATCAATCCGTCTGTCACAACATGTTCCCAGCACTAGAAAAACTTGAATGCAGTTTTTGATTGATATGTGTACTACAATGTATTTTCAATAAAAAATTATTCTTTTTATTGGTTGTTTATCAATTTGGGAGGTTTAACTGTGGAATCTATTACCCAGAAATGGGCATTCCAAAATTCTTCATTTATTATATCATCTGTCACAAGTTCTACATTTGCATTTAGTTCGGTTAGTGTGTTTATTTCATAATCTTCAATCTTTAAATCTATTTCTTGCTGCGATTCTATAGTTTTATTGTCCAAGAACGTGGTAGACGATGTCTCACTGCCCATGGCCTTATTATCCAGGTTAGTTGACTTGCGTATGAGTGTTGAACCCTTCTTGAACAGATTTGGTAGGTTATTATAGTTCAACTGGAAAGTGTTGAAGAGCAAATCATTTTTGAAGTTTTTGTCAGTACCCTTTAGGATCTGGTATGCTTGGTCCGTCGTTTTACCTTGGGCTACTAAACACCAGAAGGCACTGTTGTATTGATTATTCACATGGCCTATATGAATCAACTTTTGAACAAAAAATGGGAATATAATTCGTAAACATCAAAAAGGTTATCATTGTTGTGACATACAATCAACCTGGCGCCACCTAAAGTAGTCCTTTACATGTTCAATCAATGGATAAGAAACTATTCTCCCGTCAAAAGATGGTGGATATTTTAGTGTACATGTGAAATATTTGTGCCAATTGTAAACATAAGCTGAAGTAAAAATTGACACTATGCCCGTTATTATTTTTTCCCTTCTCCTATTGTATAATTTGCTGTCTGCACGTAGCAAGAAACTACATAAAATTTTACTTACCTATACTCATCCGAGTGTCCATAAGCAAGAGTTATATCTGAAAACTCGCGAAAAACCGCTTCAGCGGCTTTATTTGCTAAAGCCAAAGCTTTTGGTTCATTTGGTTTCCTGAAATTATGTGATTTGGAAAACATTCCAAAGTGTCTGCCGTCTACGCGGATTATGAGCCAAGTATATGGAGGTAGAATATCATCATTTTCGAATGATTTTACATAATTGTAACAGGAGTTCATTTAATTGTTTTATTATTTATAGTGCATAATTCAGTTGTATTCTAATGTGTGGTTACAATTAGGCTATGATGTGTGATATATTGTGTTTATACGTGATTGTTCACACACTAAAATGTGCTATACTGTTATTAATTTAATTATTCTACTGTTTACGCCTTTCGTAATTCTTGGGAATATAAATGAGGTGTTAGAATCTTGCTTTGTTGTTCCAAAGTACATTTGCATTGGTACTAACCCTCGCTAATGTAGCGCAAGGGGACAAATATAATATTTTGGGGCTTAATCCATCTGAAATTGGACTTATCGCATGGTGGGCTTTCGATCATTCTATAATATTAGACAGTACTGCACATGCAAATCACTTAAACCAAAAATTTCCTCACGGACCGCCTGCCTTAGGTCATGGCCACAGTCTGCATATCATAAGTTCGTTTAGTCCGCTAAAAATATCGCTACGCAATCCTAGCGCAATAAGAAATTTTACCGTATCTTTTTGGTTGTATCTTCTCACCAATAGTTCATTATACTTCTCCAACTTGATCTCTAAAGGGTATTAAAGTTATTGATCTAGAAATTACAATTCGCAAACATTCACAATTATGCTCTACCCGGATAACAGATTATCAGTACGAATATCAACAGAAACCAATGTATCGGAGGGCATCCCTAGCAATTCAAGATTACCAACACTAAGATGGACTTTTGTCACAGGTAAACACATAACAACTTATTTAGTTGCAGTTAGTAATTATAGACTAGAGATTTACATAAATGGTACACTTGACAACTTTCTGGTATATGTTATATTATTTAGATATTGGATTCTCTGCCAGTTTCGAACGACGAACAGTTGGTAATTGGTCCATTCAATTCACCATCTTATCAAGTAAATGACATCTTAGACAGGCTTACATGGATGAATTGAAGATTTACAATCACAAGCTACCATCACATTACATATCATCAATGTCCAATGTTGGATTGACAGGATTTGCACCCAATCTAAGCGTTGTGGTTGGATGTCACAAGTGTAAATTTAATGAGGCTAAAAAACCTGGGTTTTGCCCAGAAAATTACTTTTTATGTACCACTGAGCAAATTTACATTTATGCTGCTCATATTGCCAGGGTTAACGGCTGGCTTTTAGGGAATGACCAGATTTGGCATTCAGATACAGTGCCACTTGATAAATCGGAGGAAAGACTGAGTCTTTGTTGTGCTAAAGATTACAGTTAACATTTTTTGATAATTGTATTTGTTTATAACGATAAATTTATTTAAAGCGTCAAAATTTGTCAAATTAATAAAAGGGTGAATCTTTGTACTAGGGAATTAATATAGTGTTAACAGTGTAACTACCTGCCTTGTATTTAGAAAATGGTGACACTTCCACCTTATTATTCCCAAGAGTCGTGTTATCCGATATATGAAAGTAAAAGTTTAATTTATAGTAAAAGGCAATATCATCCCAATTGAAGCTAGGTTCAAGATATGGTATGTGTAACGTTAAAGAAGTTGAATCATAGGAACTGCAGTATATGAAGCGTTTTAATACCGTTTTATTGTAAATCTTTTTGTAAGGTGGCGTCACAACCTTTTGTAGACAGTGAACTGACAAAAATGAATTTTCAGATTCACCACCTTTAACAGATCTATTAGGATCATCTAAATCTAGTCGATATGCTTCGTGTGAGGTGAGAGATATTCGTACTAATTTCAGCGTATACTTGTCGCTATAAAACTCAAAATCCATTTTTAGTAACGAATTAAGCTTGATAATCAAATTGTTATCAGAATCCGCAATGACACAATTGTCAGTTCCATATAATTTGATAGTACATAGGTCAATACCGTTCGATCCAATTTTAAGGAGGGAAAAATCAGTAATAATTGCATGCATTTTTCTTTGTTCCACCAGTGTCTCATAATCTAGCAAGTCTCCATAATTCAAGTCTACTTGATTAGGCAGATCCACAGCCTCCACGCCTTGCAATAAGAAGTTGTATATGTATTTTTTGAAATTTGCTGCCCCAATCCCTTCATAATCAAACCCACTATCTTCATTCATCAGCAACCACCAATCATATATTTTGTTGTACAACTCAGAGCTGTCACCGTTATCATCATCAGCGTTAGTTATATTGGATATGACAGTTCTAATTGGCAAATATGACCGATCCATTGTAGGTAATTTACTACTGAGTGCTCCAATTAGAGTGAATGGGAATTGCAAATATATGCGCTGAAAATTTCCATTTTTGTAGTGTTGCGCGGATAAACACGTGGAGTATTTAATTTTAGTGTATTTGCCAAAAAAGGAAGGAGGTAGAAATGGCGGCAATCTGATTTTCAGTTTATATATTTTGTCCACAAAATTGTTGTCTTCAGTCGATATGGAAGGCTCTATAAGTGCAGCATCGGTCGAGAATATTAGCCTTAAACGATCATCTATTTTATAAAGACAGAAATAAGGTATAAATTAAACGTGTTATTAACAAGTGGGAATTTCACACATTTTCACAAATGTATAATAAAAATTGACAATATCGTTCGGCAGGTATTTAAAAACATATAAAATTGCACTAGCAAAAATTTTGTAACATAATATTGAGATATTTTATAACATTTAGATGTTAGGTTAGATAATGTCAAATTTTTTGGCAGCTAAAAACATACATTTAGTTATTACCCATACAAATTCTATCGTTTACATACCTTTATTAATATTATCAAGTTCCGCAGTTAAAAAAGGGAAGGTTACGCATTCCTTAGAAAAACTAATTTCAAATTCTAAATATAATAACAGATACCTTTAGCTTCTGTATCCCCATTAAGTATTTTTGATGAGAAAATTGCGATTCCGTACAAGTAAATCGATATGCAATGAAGAGTTGAACTCAAACCTTGCAATTCCGAACGTCTAAATGTGACATTCAGTAATAATTCATCTCCACTCAAAAAGTATTGTTTAGAGTACTGAACTTTTACATTGAATCCGCAAAATTCCTTATGATCAATTAACTTTGAACGGATATCGATATCACTCATTCAATAGCGACACTACCACACCACAGGTCACATCGTTTTAGCATGCCTTCATATAAAGATACAGGGGTATATGAACTCCATAAATAATATGGATCAATATGTGAACTAAATATATATTGAAATTAAAATTTTGAATAACCCAGTCAACATACTATTAATATAATATTAGTTGTCAATTTTTATAATACACTAATATAAATTAATAGGTAACATAACTTTTGTAAATACATATTTTTCGCCTTAAATCAAAAATAAGTTCTATATCTCAATAAAAGTGCAAAACTATTCACGTGAGGTGTACAAAGCAGGCACATTTACCCAAATATACCAGTAATCATCTTTAAAAATAAAAACTCTAACTCGCATAGCTCGTAAAATTAAAGTTATTAGTGTAAATTGCATGCTATCTCAGGTTTGCACTGGGAATGGAATACGTGCCCACAGAGGAAAATACGCATCTGGTCATCTACCTTTAAGGTTCTATTACATCCGCCACATATGTTTGAGAATGGTAAATGACTTGTTTTGTCAAATTCATTATTTTTGCCAACCAAGATACCTCTAGACAATGATTCCATCCTTTTGGCAACTTCAATGTCCAAACTTTGTCTTGCAAGTTGTAATGCTTCTATAAAAACGCCCCTCTTCATATCCAATGATCTCAGTATCTTCCTAAAAAGTTCAATGACATAATTGTTGGTATCTGAATCTAGTTTATCTGGGTACTTTTCCAAATATCTTATATATCTACCTATTAGATCTGGGTGTTCGGCAATATCTAGTCCATATCCTGATAATTTGGCAAGCGATTTACTAATTTTTGATATGACATAGTTACAATAAGGATTTTTATTGTCATTAGGGATTGTTTTGGGATGATTTGTGAGTAAATCTATCCACTTTAAAAGGAGAGAATGGTCGCTAATTTTACCTATGGCCCGAATTGTAATCTCTACCATTTCATCAAAATCATCAACTCCATCCAGTGACGCTTGTATATTCCCAGCCCTCTCCATTAGATACGATTTTACTTCAGGGAATGGGTATTTATCACTTGCTACAGAGAGACACTTTTTAATGTCGATCTTTGGCTCCTTTTTAAGTAGTGGAATCAATCTCTTACACTTGCGTTGGCATAACAGTTCCAGTAGGTGGTCAAACCGGTCAAATTTGCCGAGCTTATCTTTGAGATTCTTCATCAGCAAAATGTATACATCAGCCTGCAATTCTGGATAGTCATGCAGAGAATCTAGTAAAGTATCTGCCATATCAGGTATATTGGTCAAGACTCCCATATTTATCATAAGCTTCATAGATTCATTAGACAGGGTGTAAAACAAAACCCGCCTGACAACCTGTGTGTTTAGTTCTTTTAGGATTTGTATATTTTTTATAACACTCCAAGTGAGGAGGTGATGCAGTTGCCTTGGCGAAGTAATTTCTGGTTCATCAGTCGTGTCATCTATCTCAACAAAGCTAAAGTGGTGTAGCAAAAAATTTGTGAGATTATCCCTATCTAGAAGTTTGAATATGTCGTCAAACATGGACAAAGCTTCGAAAATTATCGACTTATCTTCAATGGTTAGTTGGAGTGGCAATTTTGATATGGTAAACAGTTGATCTGGTGGTGATGGAAAAGGGATAAGCTGTTTCACCATCAAACCCAATAATGAAAGAAGGTAACCATGATAACATTTGCAAGGATAAGTAATGTCAAAATTGTGTAATATAAAAAAATTCCCAAATGAAATTCTTTCATTTCTAGTATCATATAACACATTTTCGTCGTTATATTTCATGTAGTCCGGGGTCAACTTTTCCAGTTGATGGATTGGACAATTCCCAAAATAATGGTGGTTTACAATGTTAAAACTCTCACAATTTGATCTTATATTGTCATTATATAGCATAATCGGCGACTGGTATATATGTAGCAAATCATCCCACTTGTCAAATGAATGATCAAGATTGTTACCCATCACGTGGTATATCATGAAAGATAGTGCATACAGTTTGTAAGCATTTTCATAATATACAATCTTGTATGCAATCACTTCTGGGTCTGATAATTTGTCGGTTTCCAAGTTGTATGAATTATAATGCGATTTTAGAACGGGGTGGTACTTATCGTTGTGAATGGAAAATTCAAACCAATCACCAGGAGCTAACAATATTGCCTCCGTCAGCACGGGATGGAGTAATGTATTTTCAGTGTATGTAATGTGATCCGTGACATTTTCGCTGCCAAATGACATAATAAGTATGACCCTAAGGGAATTGATGAAGGTATCCTTATAGGTAGCATTGGCAAAATAACCCACCTCATCTTCAGTTACACAACTATTGTATGTAGTATAATCGGTGACAGACCAAAGGCTGACAAAGGTATTAGCAAGGCAATTATTCTTATATAGCCTAGGCGGAGGAATCAGTTGTAGAAGCGCCTTCTTCAGCTTATGAAAAGTGGCAGTATAATGTTTTTCGAATGTTGACTCTCTTATTTTAACAAGTTGCAACGCCAAAGTGTCAAATAAGTAAACAAGCGAATCACAAGTTAAATCCTTCATCTTGAGCTTCACTAATATGTCCCAAAGCTCAAATTCAATAGCCAAGTTTTGCAGTGGTTCTGATTCTAGCGAAATTGGCAGTGTTGGATCATTTAATGCAAAATCTGAGATATTGCGCAACAATTTCAGAATGAAATAATACCTCAGCATTGAATCAGTGGGATTTTTGCACATGAAGGAAGTGTTGTTTGGGTTGATGAACGTTGAATTCGGCTCTAACATTTCACCTGTGTTGAGTTCGTTTAAAGAATTTCGTATTAGAGCAACTATGGCTTCAGTTAGCGGTAATCCAAGGGTGAAGGGTTGCATATCATCGTCTCGTGTGTTAATTCCAGATATTTTGTGTGGTTCTTCAGAAATATCACCATGTAAATTCTGTGATTTATGCGGTTTATCAGAATTTGGGTCATTGAAGCATGGAGGCGTGCACCCGTGTACTGTGTACTTAATTAAAGTATCTAAAAATTGTGAAATAAATAAATTGGAGAGAGAGATGCCATTGAAGGATCTGAAAAGGAGACCCACAAGCTCATTGTACATATTAGTGCTCATACAGGATTCTATAAGTATATTACACAAACTTTTCAATGGCTCTAGGCGTAGATCAGAAATAAATAGTTCAGTTATACCCAACTCCTTTTTCATCTTAACTGCCTGGGCACATGATTGGTGTAGTATATACAGTAACAATTTTTGAGCGTCCAATTGGTATCTATTGGACTGGAATTCAAGTAGTCTTGGCAGCTTATTTTGGTATATTCCGGAAAGTAAGCGGAGTGATTTTGAAAATTTTTTATTGAATGCTAGTTTACACAGTATATTGTACCACGAAGATATTACGAACAAATGCAATTTTCCAGAGTAAAAGACGCAAACATGACCAAATTTACACAAAAAACTGTCAATTGGAATTGTCTTTCTGGTAATATTTGCGGAATTTGCTATAGAGTTTACGGTAGCCACAAATTTTTTACAACCTTTTTCCTCTACATTCATCTCACTAACGCAACAACACACTAGGGGTATGGAAGCATTAGTTGCAAATTCCTGTAAGTCAACTATGCAATCACTACTCCCCCCAAATTTGACAATTGTCAGTTTATCATTATGTCCCAATACTTGGAAGAAATGAATAGAACCTTTAAGATCCAGAGCCACTACAATACTGAGAGATAACCTTTTGAGTGAAATTATCTCATTGGGGATGTTGAATTGTGATACTTTGTTATAGGTGATAATGTTTCCACTAGGAGATATGAGGTATATCTTATTTAGATCAATAACAAATAACACAGACTGAAAAGTAGACGCCGACCTGAGCCATACCCCTCTCGATTCTCCATCAAAAATGCTGGTATTTTGTTGAAAATCGCCTGAGTAACATTCATTAGTTGTGTATTTGGCGGTTCGATTAATAGTTATCGTGTTTACCAAGTTAATGGACTTGTTTTTACTGTAACTCATCATATGGACGAACCCAGGTTGGAATATGCTGAAGTTGAATGTATCCTTTTGGCGCTTGTCGTTGTCATTGGAAGTGTGTGTTGTAGGTTTTTTATTATCAGCCAGGGTAATTATTTCCAAATCAATCTCTGTTGATACCATTCCTGGCTGAAAAATCAGTGATAGGTTGTGAAATGGCAAAGACTCTACCATTGTCAATTTATAAGATAAGACAGTGGTCGTTATAGAAAAAATACATAACGAATATTCGGTTGTGGTAAAACCCTTGCATATTGAAATAAACAAATCCCAGTTAGTCTTGTTTAGGCACTCAATATTGAGTGGTATTTTAGGGAAGGACGTACTAGCGACAGAATTTAAATACTCTGTGCCTGGTTTTTTTGTTTGTGATTCATTTATACCGCGCAGAAAGCTGAGGCCCTGAATTAATCTTTGTTCTTGTTTCTCCGCCATTCCTAACTGTAAAAGTTGAATTACGCCGTTTTGATGGCCTGTTAATAACCATTTTGAATCTCTGGAGATGCATATACATGTTATGGCAGCTGATGGTGATGAAGGGGTGTATAGTTTTTCAGTAAAGCTTTGCGGTGGTTGGAAAGAGTCTAATGGATTGCATATTATCTCACCGCTAGCAGTGCCTAAGTATATTTTTGATGAATTTGTTGCGATACACGTTATTTCGGCGGGTAGTTGAGTATCGTATGACTTTTTTACAAAGGGTATTGACTGGGTTATATGTTGGATGTCTTGATAATAATAATGTGTATAATCTGTGGCATTAATTTTATTTTCAAAATTTACAAGCGTTTGAATCGATGTTTTTAGGTAATTACAGTTTCTGTAAGCATCCTCTTCTGGAAATAATTGCTCCACATTGTATAGGATAGATTTGTCAATTTGTAATTCCGTATCTCTGTTATTGGTGTCAATAAAGGCAGATCCATTAACAATATCCAGTGAAGCTGTTAGTGGATATTTGTTATCATCTACTTCTTGGTCGCTTTCCTTCGTGTAAGTATAGACCATGTCATTGGTGTCCTCCTTCTCAATCTGCTTCTCTACATCCTCAATGGCCTGTTCAAAGTCCTTTTCTGAAGAGATATTCGATAATATTAGTACGTTTGAATTATCCAAGGTCACTTCTGAATCTGACTCTAATGCATTTTTAATTAATTCAGTGTCCAAGCACTGGTAATTGCCACCCATTATAGCATAGCTAAGTATAATTATTCTCTACATTTAAGTATGTAAATACATGAATACGTAATTAGAAATGTGGCAAATTGTGTTACTAATGTGTATGTTGCATTGTGGAATTATATTGATAAATCTCAAACCCAAGCATACTGCTTATGACCCCCTACACTATGTGCAGCTTAACCCTGTAGCCTAGAGCTGTCATTGAATGGGTATAGCATGCGAATTTTTTTAAAAATCAAAAAAATAATCTAGTCATAATAGTAAATAAATCTAACAAATGGTACTGTCAAGATCGAACAACTGGTATCCAAAATGATTTTGTGTAACTAACGTGTATCAATAAATTGACTATTAGTGTTACTCTGTATATATAATTGTAGTATATATGTAATTGATTGTGAATTATTGAATAAATATGTTTATATGACCATGACAGTTAGTAATAATTCATGTTTAATAATTCACGTACACATAATAGATTCCATACCAAACTTCAGAGCCATATGTAGGTGTAGTATTTAGATCGTTAAATGCGTATTCACAACAAATTATTGAATGTATCCAGGTATAAGTACAGAAGTTTTGGATGATACTGGTGAATTGCACAAAAATACATACAACACAAATTATTATCCGGCAGTTCATAGTGATTGTGAAAATGTAGATGTAAATCTTTACCAGTGTTTATTGCCTTCTTGCACATACTATCCACATGATGACTACCCAAGAGATTTGAAATATGCAGAAAACGTTTATGGAACATATTGTCCATTGATGGAATCATACCCATTCAATCCTAATTTGGGCCATTTAACCAGCTACAGCATCGAGGATTATAATCGTAACAACACATATGATCTTAATAACAGTTTTAATTGTAATAAAAACTGTGAATTTGTATTGGAAGATAATAACATGCTATTAAATATTCCCGATTCCAATAACGCATTTGACTACAACCAGTCAGTTGAATGCCTCAACAATCTATATGAAACACAATTTTTACCCCAATTGGCAAATAATTGTATGCATGAGCTATATGAAACGGCAAGATATGTCAATGGATGTGTTGACAATTGTAACACCGATCATTTAATAAGCACTATGCCCTACCAATCACAAGCGGTCCACTCCACTTTTAATCACAAGTGTGAATCGCCGGATTCAACAGATTCTGGAACCGAATACGAAGACATTGATATTAGTGAAAATGGTGCTAATGTTGATTTTTTGCGTATGAGTGAAAAAACTTGGAAGAGATATAGATTATCTGGAATGTTTAAATTGGGCAACAAGGGTAGGTCGCAACTTAAATCTAAAATCTCAAAATACCTAAAACAACATCCACAGCTAAGAAATAGGTTATAATATATTTATTTAGGGTAAATAAAATTTCAGGAGTTCGAAAGGCCACTACTAGGCAACTTTTTCAGTTGGCACAGGTAATAAAGTTTTTATTCAGATTTGTGGTATCAAATCACATCTTGCGCAACATATAGATTAAAATGTAAAATAAATTCAGTGTTCCCATATAACTTTAGTCACATATGCATACAAATATATACAGTATATAAATATTTAGATATCTGTATATAGGTAGTTTCCGGTAATTTTGTAAACTAATTTTAAAAAAACAAATTGAAAGTTAGAATAATTAAAAGGGCGATAATTCAGTTTATGTATTATGTATTTATAGTGTTGCGGTGATACACTCTTGCTATCTTTTTACAAATTCTACAACAGCGACTATAAATGGGGTTTTGTGATGGGGATTCATAATGCGTCTCCGCAAATTCATTAGTATACTTTTTCTATATAACATCATAACTTACAAAAACTGGGTATGGAAGTACTGTATGACAAACATTTTGCAACTTTTGGCAATCGCAATTCTTATATGGTGTCCATTTCAAGTGTCCCTTGGCAACATGGAATTTCTTATACTCTTTATCTATCGGTGAATCACTAAAATGTTGTACATCATCTATATCCTTTGGTAAATCTTAATAAACCAAAACCAACCCATTTTTGGATCATATTGTGGACAATCTGGTGGATATGGATGGGAATCGTCAAATGAAGAGTATTGTGGAGGTACTCTTGAGTGGTTTACAAATACGGAGAAGGAACAAAATGGGGGTATTGCCACGTCTGAGCAGGGGCCCATTATATCTAATTAAGTTCAAATTTTTACCATCAAGCCAGAATCCTGGGCAAGCAACTAAAGTGGCCAAACACTGTACATAGCATAAGGGGAAGGTGGAGGCATTAGAAATACCAGGTGGAATCCAACACAATGGAAATATACTGGCACAATGCATTCCCAAATAAGCAGATGCGCTAAATGATTGTGTAAATACCACAATTTGTATTGCAAATCACTTGTTCTACCGACTTTTGCCAGGTATTTGCCAGGAAAACTAAATTAAAGAAGGGGCTTACGAAGCTATAATACCTTCCATCGCGGAATCTGAAATATCTGCCATTACAAAGTCAGAGGCTGATATTGGATATAGGACTGATCCGAGGCAGTTCATTCCTAAATAAATTGTGATAGGAAGGGTTAATAAGTGGTAGAAATGATAATTTTAGAAATTCATCGATACTACAGATATTTTTAAATACACAGTAAAATATCTACAAATGTGCTAGTTTAGATGCACATTTATAATTTATAGATATAGAGCCAATACACTCTATAAAAATCACATAACACAAATCATCTGATGAATGATTTACGATCTCGTAGTGAATATGAATATTTTTTGTGGGTTTGGGATCAAAAAAATACTAGCATTGCTAGTAACATAGTTTCAAATATCTACCGCTATTTCATTCCGGCTGTTGTAATTTAATTACCTGTAACCATGGGCAAACATGGAAGTGGTCTAAATTAAGCGTTACTTACGCATTGATCCAGAACGGTGGTGGAATCATGGGTGGGACGATATCGGTTATCACAGCAACTCCCGTTTGAACGGCGCCCTTAACCATAGAAAACCCCTGTAAGGCCATAACTGCTGGAGAGATTGCTAAATTGCAATTTATTTACATTCTGCAGATTTTGTAGTTTTAGATTGGGACAGTAGATTGCCAATCCATTTAACTAGGTTGTATGATGGTGTGTTAGTCGGTCCTCCAGGAAATTTGGCCGGATTACCCTTTATAATATATTTTCTTCCATCCTTATCACACTAAATTACACAATAGTTACATGAGGGGAACCAAAGTTTGGGCTACTCAAGGATTCCGTAAATGCGGCAGCACTATTACCATTCGTTACTGTGTAAATAATGACATACTTTGATTTAATAAACTTTTATATCCCTGTAAGTCGAATATATTCAACGCACTTTCATATAATCTATCAAAAGCTTCTCTTTTGAAATTATCACTGCCTACAACACTGTCACGCAACTGCTCCAACTCAGGAAATAACTCAAAATAGTCATCTACTTTTGCATTTAATACATGTAGGAGGCTAAAGATTACTAAAAGTTGCGGACTCGTATACATTAAAATTATTGTGTAGTGTGTCACTCGTATGGTAGGGGTTGGGTTCGCTTGTATCCCACATCCGAAGGTTTCCATATACCAAAGGTGATTAGCTTCTTTGTATCCTCTTTCATTGCAGGAAAATAAAGCCAGACCCCAAAAAACCCTATTATTCCACCCCAAGGAGATAATCTCTTGCTACATGAACAAAAGTATAATATATTGGTTTGTATGTGAACGGTGACATTATTTAACACGCGAATGAATATATGGAGTGACTGTGATAGATGTTTAAGTCTTGGAGGTGATTTTTTGCGTTATAAATGAGTTTATTGTGATATAAATCGGATAATGGCATTGAAAATAAGTTTGATACAATTATAAATGTATTATTTATTTACACTTGAGGATGAATCGTATCTTGTCAACCCAGACAAATTAGATAGTGATCCATGTCTCGTCAAATTAAAATTTGAACTAGATCCTTGTCTACTAGGCTGCTTCAAAATATAAATAGACTCCTCTCTCCTTATTTCTTCATTTATTGTCGAGAAAACCTTGCCAAATTGAGGTCTATTGTCCAAGAACGAGTTGGACCTATAAACGGTGGGAACACTTTTGATCCCACTGGATTTCCTAGCAGTTTGGCCTGATTTTTTCTTTTTTTTCCATTTAGAATTAATGTGAGTTATATTGTATAGGTTTTGCGTGCAGCAACTAAACCAGCTTAGAAATTTAAAAAAAAATTCTTTTATATTCATTGTAAATGATGTCTATTCTTTCACATATGAAAGTTAGTGTAACGAACGAAATTAATGCAAGAATTATACTGAGCGAATAAAGTGTCTGAAACATCGAAAGAATTAGAGAGTGAACACAATAATGGATTAGTAACTTACATTAGATGTGCCCAACCGAAAGTCCTCCTCAGGTGGAACTGCGATGTGCTCGCCCAGAGTTTCGCATAAACAGCTTTGCTCATGTCACTCAGTATGCTATTTAAAATTAGCCGTGTATTCTAACCAGATGGCTGGTCACATATAAGTTGCTTATGGTGTGGGGCCGTCTATACATGACTGATTCTACAGGTAATGTGTACTGGTAATATTTAAAATAACAAGTATATGTTGGTTTTTATGCATGCATTGAAACTGTTTAAATTTATAAAACTAGTAAAATCCATTTGTGATGGGTTGCGGACAGTCCAAATGGCGTAACAATGCGTGCGATGGTTGTCCTGTGTTTGATTACCTCAAAAAATTTGTCATAGACCTGGAATCATGGGAGAAGTTGCATCTCTTTATTGGAACTCTTGCACTAGTCTCATCTGCCGCAACAAATCTCGCCTACCCGAGACTTATAGGGTCTATTATAGATTCCACAACAACAAAATCCATTAGCATAGGTTCTACTGATATTTCCAGTGGCCTAACTCCAAGTAGTGGATTTGAGAACTTGTTTGGTATCTACAATTTTTTCGGTGGATCAGATTCTACCTTCAAAAAATTATTATTTACAGCCTTGCCTCTATATATGATTGGTTCGTTGTCTAGCTACATCAGAGTCTACAATTTTCAAAAGGCAAAGTACCTTATTGAGAAAAGGTATCGCATACAAATGTATCGCACGCTTATGTTGCAGGTAAAGTAAACCAATTATTTAGGGTTTACCATTTTTTCATTTGCAGAGTAGTGGTTCATTGCTCAATAATTTGGTGAAAGTATAGCAATCGATTATTTAGGACTGCGAAGATGGACCTAAGACATTGATTGATTGCTTTGTCCAGTTCTTAAGGGCTTGTAACTCCTTGTTTGGTAAGAACCCGTTAAATTGTTTTAATTGTTTTTGAAAAAAGACAAGAAAACAACATAAAACAAAAAATCTTACATAGGTGGTGCATTCAACATAATTTTGTTGTCGCCTAAATTGGCTGGGACCAGCCTGTTGATAATACCTATATTTGCCTTTACTGCTATGGGCTATTCCAAACTCATAAAAAAGCTTAAGAGTAGAGAGAAGGAGTTACAGAATGGCGCATTTGGTAGGAAATTATACATTGTATAACTATATAATGATTCAGTTATTTATTAGCAGAATTGCATGCTGTACTTACATAGGCTGCGCTGGTGAAGCACTGAATGGCGTAGAAACTGTTAAATACCTCGGAATGGAGGAGTTTGAGATAGATAAATTCACAGCTATGCTACAATCAGTCGATAACACTGCTGATATTGTAGCAGCGGCGGATGGGGGGTTCATGGCCACTATATTAGCCGGTATTAACGCCTGTATGCTCGTTATAATGTATCTGGGTTCTGAGCAGATGAGCCAAGGTTTTATAACGGTGGGTAAGTATTCAAGTATTTAGGAAATTTAGCTTCTTTTTCCATATACGGGGGAATGATCGGATTGGGGGCGTCAAGTATATCAAAAATTGTCACGGAGGTGACCAAAGCGTTGGTTTCATTAAAGACAATATATGATATAATACAACTACCCATGGAACAGCAGAGCGGATTGAAGTTGCATGATGTGAAGGGGAAGATTGAATTTAGAAACGTCGTGTTTAGCTACCCCAATAGGAAGGATTTTTTTATTTTTAACAATTTGAACTTGACAATCTTACCTGGGGAAGCTGTGTCAATTGTTGGCGCATCTGGATCTGGAAAAAGTACTCTCTTGCTATTATTTTCAACGCTGTTTAAGCCCAGCAGTGGCATGGTGCTGTTAGATGATGTGAACATTGATACGCTGGATTCCAGTTGGTATAGACGTCATGTTTTCGGTGTTGTTTCGCAGGTAATAATAATTAAGATTTTAAATGTGCGGCTGAGCATTTTTTCCAGTCTGAAATCATATGCAATTTAATTCACAGATCTGACCAAGTAATTATATTTATTATGGATGAGTAACCTGTTGTACAAAGTGATTTAAATTGATTTTTTGTGAACCCAATGTTTAAAAAGGGGGTGTTTTCTCACCATGTTCTAACTATATAATGCAATTGACTCAGGAACCAGTGCTGTTTAATGGGACAATTTTCGACAACATATGCTATGGCTACCAGAATGCAACAGCAGAGGAGGTTTACGAAGCTGCGATGAAGAGCAATATTCACGACTTCATAGTGAGCCTGCCCAACAGATACGATACAATGGTTGGACAGAACGGAGTGATGCTTTCTATGGGTCAGAAGCAGCGTATCGCAATAGCACGTGCAATAATTAGGGATCCGCCCATTTTGATACTGGACGAAGCCACATCAGCGCTGGACGCTGGGTCAGAAAGTATAGTACAAGCGGCTATTGAAAGGTATTTATTGCATGATATATTATTTGTTATACAAAAAATAATATATGAGACATGATATATGCAATATGATGTAGAGCAATGGAGGGGAGAACAGTTTTGATGGTAACTCATAGGGAAACTAACATGAAGAGGGCGAACAAGGTGTTAGTGTTGGACAAAGGGGGGATTGTAGCCAGTGGTTCACTAAAGGATGTGTCAAAGTGTGATGTATACAGGCGCATATTCAATTTAACCATCTAATAATGAATTTTTGTGATGATTTTAGATTTTGATGGCGCGATTCTTATCAATACGAGTAGTGTGTAGGATATGAGAGGGCATCTATGGGGTCTATAGAAAATGTGTTTGCGTAGATTGCCTACATTATCTCACAGATATGCCAACATTTTTCGTGGATTTACCCATTGGAATAACGGATATCTCAATATGCATCTATTGCAATTCCTACGATTTTCCCACAGTAAGTTTAGTGTCAATTTTAAATACGGTGTTAATTCGAGAATCAAATGATTTTGAATGGTTAATTTAGCAATGAATGTGCCGGCTTTGGGCGATTCTATAAGCGAGGGTACTCTTACTAAATGGGAAGCGGGTGGAGGAACAGTGACTTAGGCATTGGAGACTACGTACATGTGGATCAGCCAATTGCCATCGTAGAAACGGATAAAGTGACAGTAGACATAAACTCAACCCACTCGGGAGTAATTGAAAAGCAACACGTCAATGCAGGTGACAGGTCCCCTTACACAGGCGAAACTATTTACGTCGGTAAGCCCCTATGCGACATTGACACTGAAGCCACGGCGCCAAGCGTACCGTCAGGAACGATAAAGAGTGCTAAAACGCCAGTAGTTAAATCTAATGAAGCTTTAGAGAAATCTAAAGCTGATTCTGAATCTGATAAGTCTGCTTTTACCAGTAAAAATGTCCCGAGTGGTGGTTCTACTAGAGTACCCATGAGCAGGATGAGGATGACGATTGCCGATCGCCTTAAGAGGTCCCAAAATAACATAGTTATGCTAACTACATTCAACGAGGTATTTAATAGGTCAATTAGTGTGATATGAGCAACATTTTGGCACTTCAATCACAATTGAATCCCATATACAAGGCTGATGGGATCAAATTAGGTAGTTAAATTATATAGTTTAAATTAAATCTATAGAGGCGTTTCATCTATTATGTTTATGTTTAATGCTGTTTTGCCATTATTGCATATTCAATACGTTTATCCAGGCTTCGTCTCAGCCTTTATGGCTGCCTCATCTAGAGCTTTGATGAGAATGCCTGTCATGAATGCCTACATCGATGGAGATGAAATTGTGTATAATAATTTTGTGGATATTTCTGTTGCGGTAGCCACTGAAAACGGATTGTTGGTGCCAGTCATTCGAAACTGCGTTGGGAAATCATGGTTACAGCTGCAAATGGTAATGAATTAATATTGATGCAGGAGTTGGTGGATGTGGCTAAAAGAGCTAGGGAAAACAAGTTGTCACTGTCTGAAATGGCAGGGGGCACTTTTACAATCTCAAACGGTATGAAACTGACCATTTAGGTGGTGTGTACGGAAGTTTGATGAGTACGCCCATTGTTAACCCGCCCCAATCTTCTATACTAGGTACGAGCGTTTCCTTTGTGTTTGTATAGTGCATGTGATTTGCAAGCGCGGATATAACTTTCTGCGGATGTGTTTATGGGTAAGAGTTAAATTAGGAATGCACTCCATAACAAAGAGGCCCGTCGTAAGAGAAGACGCCATAGTCATCCGTCCGATTATGTAACCTACCCATTACATAGGAACCTGGCGTTATCCTACGACCACAGGCTGATCGACGGAAAGGATGCTGTATCATTTCTCTGTGCCATTAAGGACATAATCGAATCCCCAGGGCAGCTTTTGGTTGAGTCCTAACACAGCCATTACCATCCCTACAACTGTCTAAGCCTAAACTGAGTATAATTACATATAAGCCTCTCTGTAGCATTATATGTCTAGCTGGGTATAATTACATATCAGCCCTTGTCTGCAACTTTACATGCCTAACTGGAGTATAATACATATCGACGGCTTGGTTAGTAGAGGATTGTGGGCAGGTGTTGGTCCGGGGGTAGCACGGGGTAGAAAATTTTTTTGGGCAATCTTTCTACGCAGTTAAGGCGTGACTGGAGCAGGGTAGAGAATTTCGGCATGTCCTGTGCCGCGTACAGCGGCATATTGGGCAGGTGGTGAAGGTAGTTGTTTGTGAGGCAATATTTTTGTTCCATGGATCCCAGCAGCATCCTACAGTCATCAAAAATCAGATTCAAGTCGGAGACGTGGCTGTCCTCTATTTGTACATTTTCGGCGAATTTGTTACAGATGTGCACCGTGAGTGTCTGATCCTTGGGTTTTAGTTCAGCTGCAATATGCGTGTTAAATTCGTTGCAGGCCAGGATCAGTAGAAATTTCCAGCTCTTACGTCCATGTGAAATTGACGGCGCTGAGCCGTCAACGAGGGGCCTCCTAACGTTGCAGTCCTTTCCAGTGCCCACGGTGACTCCATTTGGCAGGCTTACGCCGATCAGTTCCCCGTAGTGGTTGAACATAAGTCTTCCCCATCCTGCACCGGCCGGAATGGGCATGATTTTACGCTGCAAAATCGTCAACAGGCACGCCAAATTGTGCACCAGCCTCGCCTGTGCGGCCCTCCTTCGCCTACGGTCCCGCGTTTCGCGTCTGCCAAACATTAGCTCCGCCTCTAATCCTTCCCGCTCCGCCTCTAATCCCTCCCGCTCCGCCTCTAATCCTTCCCGCTCCGCCTCTAATCCATCCCGCTCCGCCTCTAATCCCTCCCGCTCCAGACACGCTGGTGAGGGATGTGGCACGAAAAGCGTGTGCGAGAAGTCCCTGGCTGACAACTCAAAGGAGTTGTGGCACAGCCTGCGGGCGCATACCGGCGTGTTGGCCAGGATCGTTACCGGCAGCACAGATTCGAGCATAGTTACCTGTGCAAAGTCAATGCTCCACGCTAACGTGTCTAAATTGCCTAAAACTGCGATGAAATGACTGTTGGCATCTAACAGGCGTGCCGGAGATAGTGCCATCAGGGGTAGATTCAGCTTTTTGGCAAGATTCCGGAGTTCGCCCTTCAGCACTATGCCATTGGCGCTGAGGTAGGTCAGGTGCTGTAGCAAGGGTGTAAATTCGCGCCCAAGGGCCGAAATTTTATTTTTTACGGTCTCTGTTAGTGCCAGGAGCTGGTCAAAGAGCCTCCTGCACGCCGGGGCAATTTCCCTCCACTTTAGTATGGGTTCCGTGGCAGTCGCTGCTATCGCCGGCGTATTCACGGAGTCCAAATCGGATACAGTGTATAAAATGAGGTGGGTTAGTGCCAATAAGTAGAAGCGGAAAGTGTTTAAATTTTTTGAAAATTTTTCAAAATCCTGTATTTCGATCCAAGCGAACACGCTTGCATAGCGCTTTGAATCCTCAACATTATCAGCGGAGGATTTTTCTGCCTGACTGCAGAAGAATTTAGTGACTTCTATTTCAAAATCCTCCTTGAAATTATCTTCAACAAATGTACACACCCAATTTATTCGTTCCCCCCTTTCCCGATACGTCTCCAAACTGTCGCCCGTGCCAAAGGAAATATTCTCCATAATTTGATGAAATTCCTCCAGTCTGGCTCTGTGGACCGTCTCTTTCGATATCTCGCCCTCCGCCACAATAGCCCCATCGGTGGGGGTGCTGTCCTCCACCACCTGACGATTGAATGTAGACTTCTTGTTACACGGAATCACCACTTTACGGCGTCCCTTGCCCTTCCTCCTAGCGTTAGCAGCAGCCAAACGCTTGTTCTCGTCCTCGGGAAATTGCTCATCCTCGGCAAATATAGAATTCCCGTCCGCAGTCAGGTTGGCCTCACTGGTAGTAGTGGGGAGCACCTGGTACTCTTGAACCTTCTTCGCACCGCGAGGAAGCAAATTTGGTACGCTGGATTGGGTCAGATCCGTTAGTTCTCCCTCTGGAGAAGTAACGCCTCCCTTTTCACTGCGCCGAAGCAGCCTCTTCAAGGACTCCCCCTTGGCATCGAGCACTTCAATGGCAGAAAGGCCCCCAGACACCTGATCCGGGGATAGGTTGCCCAGTGTTAAATAGTGCAGGGGGTCGCCCCCCAAGTCTGCCAGCCGCTCGTGGGCGACAGAGGCAGGAAGCAATTCCAGGGCTTCCAGCTCTGCCAACTGCCGGACAGAGTTCATCAGTGCAACAGTGTCCTTGAACTTGAGCGAAGAGGGGGAATCCGTCTGCCGCTTGAGTTGTATTATTATGACGTCGCCTGTTCGTTTGTTAATCTTCTTAATAGCGCAGCTGCACCGACGGACGTTTTGCAGAGTCCTGACCCCGCATTCTTCCAGTACCATGTACCGGCTTATGTCTTTCTCGGCTGCCTCGCTCAACTGCTCGCCATCCAAGTAGCCCAATCGCTTGACTATGGGCAGCAGCCACTCTGTGATGTAGTGCTGAAGGTGGCATTTGGAGTCGCATACTATGGCTCCCACGGTGAGCAATTCAACGGACCTGGTGCACATCCACTTGAAAATCAGCAAAGGGTAGTTGGAGTCGTCCGTCAGCGGGAAGGTCGAAGGGTTTTGCAGGAGGCAGGGCGGCGCGAAGGCAACCAGCACGACCAGTCCTGGCATCTTTTTGCCCTTCCTGGGGTCGATGTAACTGGCGATTTCTATATCCGGGTGCATGTACACAAAGCGCCGCTTGCCCTGCCGCGTCGGGTCGATCTCAGATCGGAGGGCGTAGAGCATGAATGCGTCCCTGCTGCAGGTAGGCTTCCACCGCAACTGCTTTTGACACTCGTCTCCGGTCCGGAAGCAATTTTCTCCGCAGGGGCAGAGCAGGTTGGCGTTGGACTTGCCCTTGCCCTTCTTGCCCTGGTTGGAGTCATTTCCGCCCTGGTTGATTTCTTCTGGCAGCTGTTGTCTCAGCAGCTTGCGTATACCCCAATAAAGGTGTTCTGCCCGTGTCAGCATGCTATACCCGCGCTGGAATGGGTCGGCGAAGGAGGGCTTGCACTCATCGCACCTTTCCCCCGGGAGTTCGATGTTCAGGGTCAGACGTTTCGAGGGGTAGAGCTTATCCTCAATGTAGAACCCCTCGCAGCCGAAAAGGTCCGTGGGGAATAGGAGCCCAATCTGTACCGCGCAGACATCTGAGACTACCTGGCTGAAGATTTCTCCGCACTGCATGTCCGGAAGAGAGAGCAGGTCGTTGAATAGCGGGCTGCTAAGGATCCTCTCCCCCAGCAGGCGTCTGAACTCTGGGTCCAGCCCCTCGGACAGCGATTGGGTGAAGGACAGCGGAAGGTGCGTCAGGGGGAGGGGGCCCTTAGAGACATGCCCCTCGTCCCCCTCCCCCGTCCCATCTCCGCCCCTTCCCAGCTTCAGCAGCGGAGGGGGAAACAGCGTCGGGTAGACGCTGTTAGCCGTCTTTTGGTCCACCTGGAAGGCTATTAGGGACTTTCCCGGCCTGGGCACGCCAGGGTGGTCAATTGCTGGCACGGGCTGATCTCTGGGTCCGGGTGGACAGGCGCAGCCATCCGCCGGGGCGGAGACGGCTGACTCGGCGCCCCCGTAAGGCAATATTTCAGCGAGGTCTAGCTCAGTCACCACGTGCTGGAGCAGATCTTCGCTGCTGCCGCCCTCCATGGCGGAGAAGGGGCCATCGCCCCCCTCCTCGGCCTCGTCGGAGGGGTGGGGCAGCAGGTGGACAAGGACCTTCACCACGACGTTACTCACCGCCCTATTGTACCTGAGCCGCTGTTCCGGCTGAGGTCCTGTCCTTTCCCCGCGCTCTGACGGCCTGCCGACGAAGAGCTCCTCGTTCCACACCAGGGGGAATGCCTGGAAGGGAAGGCCTGGGAACTTGAAGGGGTTTATCGTCTTCCCCAGTGCCCCTCCGACGCCGCTGGCGGCGGCGGTCGTCGTGTTGAGGGATGCGCCGTCGCCCACCTCCGCCTGCGGCTTGTCGCCCCTAGTGAGGGCGGGCGACTGTTGGGATCTGTGGCCCTTCAGCAGGGGCCTGAAGTGGATATACATTCTTGCAATTTCATGCGGGCGTATCAGGCCATGCAGGTAGATGCCCCGGTGCCTCAGGTAGCATTGCATCTCGAATAGTGAGGGCAGGTCGTAGCAGGACGTGAGGTGTGCCATGAACTCGTTGGTTCGCGCAACGGACAAATCGTATTTAGGATTTAGAAAATCGCAGCTAAGCCCCAGATACTTGGCTATAAAATCTGTTCCACCGCTCTTCACGCCCCCGCGTAGTTCATCGATTATCATGTAGTGCGTGTTGCGTATTTTTTTCCCGGACTCCTTCAGCAGCGTAGAGCAGTCGCCGTAGCACTCGCGCACGCTGTCACAAAATCTTTGCAGGGCCAGCAGCCGCGCCTGCCCGCAGGGCTGGTCCATCCTCTCCCTATCCGACTCGTGGCGTATGAGCTTGGCAAACTCGATCGTTTTGGCAAAGAGACTACGCAAGGGTTGAATGAGCAGCATGGTCATGTGGAACCCGTAGAGTCTACCCTGAGGCGTGAGGTGGAACTGGGCTGTGTCTGTCGATGGGCATTTTCCGTTAGAGTTTCCGCTGAGGAGCTGGTTGGCACGTTCGGAGAAGAAAATTTCCCCCAGAGTCGTGATGAACTCCAATTCTAGGCACTTATCCAGAAGATTGCCTTCGCTACTGATACCGGAATACTTTTTAAATATTGACAAAAGCAGCGGTTGCAGGAGTGCCAGTCTCCGCAGTCTCCTCGTAACAGCCTGGGGCGAATCTAGCCTCACGCAGGACCCCGCCAGTTTTTCATGGTACTTGGCTAACAGCCCGTGCCTGGTGTAGCCGTGGACAGGGCAGGGCACTGGGGAGGGCACGCCCTGGCTGGCGTGGCGTATGAGGACGTTTTTGGACCTGGGGTGCCAGTAGTCTGCGTTCCTGCCTACGGCCGTGCGATGGGTCCAATCTGGACCTTCAGGTGTCTCAGGAAATTTGTTTTCAGATAAAATTTCCGTCTCGGTCACCCCCAGGCGTTCAAGAGTCTTATAGTACAGTTTGGGGTTCCACTGCTTCAGGTCCCCCGACAGATCTACGTCCCTTGCCTGTATCATGTCGATGTAGTCCTCGGCCAGGTACACCGCAGAAGCGCAAAAAAACTCACGGTGACATTTCCATTCAGTGAATTCCATTTTAGTTTCCAGTCTCTCGATGCGTCCATCGCTTATGCGGTACCACGGCCCGTCCTCGTCGGGTCGTAGCAGCAGACTGTAGCTGTTGACACCCCCCCTATCACCTTCACGAATTACCAATGCGTATAAAGAGTACCACTTTTCTCCCTCCTGGTACTGGATAGGGCCGGGCATCGCCAGGGTCTCCTCGCGGTCGGGACCCGTCCTTTGCCCGTGTTCTGAAGTCCCTGAGGATGCAACCGTTAAAGAGTTGGAGCACCTAAGTTCAGTTTCTATATCACTGCTCTCAGAACTATTTGTGTTTTCCGTGGTAAAGCTTTTAATGCTGTTATCTTCATCGCAACTGGAGTCATGTCTGTCTGTGTCACGGGCGTCCTTTCCAAGGTTGGAGGGGGGTACAAGAGAGGTGGCGTCCAGCCTAAGCGGCACGTCAAATAGTTCTCCCTTCTTTGTGTTTTTGTTTGGTTGCAGGTAGAAGAACAGGACGTCAGGGTATTTTACAAAGAGTCTGTCCGACGTTTCTAGGGCTTTTTGTAGGGAATAAATATGTTTGCAGCGTATATAAGTTGATGAAATGTCGCAATTTGAACGAAAGAGCCCTTCAGAGTCTGGACTGCCAGAGAATAAGCTCTTGCAGGTAGACTCCAACTCCGTCTGATCGTGCAAAAATAACGACTGTTCTTCCTCGCTTGTTGCAGTTGCGGCCATGGATTTCCTGTTCATAACGTTTTTTAGGCTAATTGAGTCGCCTAGTCTGCGTTGTTTGATTATTTTTTTAACATTAGCCAGGTCTTTTAGCAGTATGGTGAAAATACAGGTGTGTATCTTCGTCAAGGGATCAGAATTTTCTAAGAATTGAAGGTCGTTCATGTGAAGTGTAAGGAGCAAGCGCTTTATGTTGGGTACCTGTGGGTCAATTCTTTCACCGTCTTGCGTGTAAAGCGTGTTTTTGTAGTTGCATTGTTCGCAATCAAGCGAAGAACAATTCACGTGTAGCGTGGGCTCAAAGTGGAATGGGGAGCTTAGAGAGTTGTCAAAACGATCCAAATCCTTGTCTCGTAGTATTTCATTCAGGTAAAAATCCTCCGTTGACAGCCCCAAGGGCCTAGCGTTTTTTCTCGCCTTGCAAATGGCGGCGATGGGATACAGGTACATGTAAGCAAAAGTGTCCTGGAGAGCCGATATTATATTTTCTGACCCTGGCGCTGTGGCGCCAGGGTCAGAAAAATTTTTTTCTCCCTGACCGTTAGTTGTCATGGAACAAATCTCTTCGTAGGGAAATGATAAAATCCTCTTCCTAAACTCCTTTATATTGTAAAGTATGCATACAAATAAAGATAACACGTCTGAATCAAGCGTTGGCTGTATTGATGGAACAAGGGGCTCTACGGCACTCAAAATCCTCTCCATTACTACCTTCTCCTCCTCGTGCTTGTGCCATGGATTAACACACGAACTCTCAGAAAATGATATAGAGAAATCGTCGCTCAAATCGCTTAGGCTAGATTGAGAGTAATCCAAATGTGAATGATCTGAAACATCTGATAATATCGAATCCAACTTGTCCGACAGCTCGCAATGGGGAATTCGAAGTGATGCCCAGAGTTTTGTGGGTCGGTAGGGAGGTACTCTGGACCAGAGCCGCGGATAGGGGGGCTCTGCTTTACCGCGTACTAAGATCGTCCCATCGTCGTCCATAAAACCCGCGGCTTTAGTAAGCTTTGCGTGGGAAATCATCTTTTGCCAGCCCCTAGAAGTAGCGTCGCTGCTGAAACTCCAGTGTGCCCAGGATGTGACCGATTGTTTTGGGTCCTTAAAATTTACAACTGTTAGCTCAAACCGCACATTTGGGAATACCCAGTAATCTGGGTACCAATCTTGTACCACTGCTTCCAGAAATACAGATAGATGATTTGATTCGCTGTCGGTACCGGCAGTGCCCCGGGGGTGTAACAATAAGCGATAGTAGAACCCATTGCAATGGCCTTCGGTTAGGGATTCTATGTCATTTTGTGTCTTTGCTAGTTTCCAAAAATTACGTACAGGAAATTCTAAAACTTTGCACTCGTCGTCGTAGCGGAAGGGGCTGCGATCTGGAATTGGAGGCTCCAATGGGAAGGCAGGCTCCAGAGAACTTGATGTCTGGTCTATCAGCTCCCCGTCCATCCTATACAGTGGATATACTCCAAGTCACTTTTGTTAGGGTTTTAAAATAACCTCCTTGGTAATATTACTTGGCGCAGATATATATACATGGAGTGATTGGCTGATGGGGTACTAACGGTACCTATACTATGTTTTGATTTGCCTGACAGCAGCAGTGATAAGAATTTTAAAAATTCTAACCACTTTCACTATTCCCACTCCCCCTAATCAATATTTGTAGTAATTTATATGTTTTCAGTGTTTGAGTGTTATTAACTTCCTAACCCAATTATGGGTAATCAGGCATTTTGGGACAGCCCAGACTACTCCAAATTCTATTCAGAATTTATTGATGCCATAAATGATAAAAATAACCCAAAATATTCACTGGCATTTCAGCATGTACATGATGTTATTCTTAAAATGTATGCCAGGGGAACAATTTCCGAAAAAATAAACTCATTTCCTAGCAAAAAAACTAAAGTTGTTTCGGGATATATGTCGGGGATAACAAATGTTTCCAATCTCAATTTTGTTGCATTACCTATCCCTTACCCTAAGATCCAGTTTGACAGGTGTAAATTGGCTTCTATTGCCATTCTGAAGCTTATAGACCGCCTATCGCAGGATAATCAGTTCATAGTATCCAACTTCTCAGCCATTACAGATGATTTTATGGCCCGTTTGTACAATATATATCAAATGGTATATTTGAAAAATCACTCTAATGGAGCAAAGTGCGGTAAAAAACCGGGAGTCAGATGCTACTTGAATCGATCCGATTTTGTGATTGACGGTGGCGATTCAACTACAAATCTATGTGGAAAATCCGGTGAATGTCACGGAAAATATTGCAACAGGTGTATATCATACCCTTGTATTTGTACTATCAACGACACTGAATGGCCAAAATTAATCGAGACAAACTGCATTGCAGTTGCCCATTCCACGCATTCCACAAGTTTACATCGTATACTAGGCCAATATACAGATCAACTAGCTGATATTACAGCTTCAGTTGCCAAAACCATACATTTGGCAATTGAAACCAACCAGACAAAATTAAGTGTTGACTCAAGTATCATGAAGATGGAGAGGTGCGTGCTGGTGGTATACTATGAAATAGGTACCATTTTTGACTGGGGAAAGGTGGGAACAGCACTACAAGATGAATACAGGATTACTGTTTTTTATCACACATTAGCAGAGCTTGTAAAAATGTATGAATGTAAACAATTGAAATTTGACGGTGATGATCTAACGATTGTTAAATTTGATGCCACATATGCCATTAAATTAATTTACCTTAGGTCATGTTACATTCCACAACATATAAATGGGGAGGAAGAATGGAATATTATGGGGATTTTAGAACTTTGCAATGCAGTAAAAGTTCCTAGTGTCGCAACGCAACTTGTATGTAGTAAATTAGGGCAAATGATTTGGTCAGCGCGCAAATTTATCGATAAATTACATCCTCAACTTTTTGAACCTATACTTAACACTAAAATTGATCAATGTGATCCGGCTCGGAACATGGATATGAAACATTTGGCAATTGAAAATCCTTATAAGTTTGTGCTAAAAAATCATTTGGAAGGCGGGCATGGAATTTTCTTCAATCAAAAAATATCAGAAACACTTAAAAATGGAATAGGTCCCAATGAATATATACTAGCTAAGAGAATCTTTCCCCCTCTGCAGAAAGCTATATTTGTATCTACTGACGCAGACCGTCAAAGCGTTGAGTGCAGGGTCGATAATTCTGTAACTGAAGTTGGCATCTATTCATTTGGTATATTTACCCATCAATCTGGTGAAACTGCTGATGAATGTAGTGAATGCAATGCTATAATTGAGATTCCTGGGTACCTATCGAGAACTAAGACACCTGAAACGACAGGGGGGGGCATCTGCTCCGGGTATGCCCACCTGTCCACCCTAAAAATTATCTAGTGAAGACATGTCGTCATAGATGCCAATAAAGAATCATCCTTTGTTTGCCCCGACTGTCTTTACGATAATTTATTCTGGTATGTTAAATTAGAAACTCAGTTTATTCTGAGGGGATTCAATTTGTTTTGCATGGGTAAAAATATTTATATGAGTACAGATATAGTAGTATGGCTAGTACTGGTACGATAATAGATTGGTTATGCGGGTTGTGTAAATAGTATTAGATGTACTAATCCACTCGAGCCGCCGTAGACAACCAATTGGGGATTTTCACCTGAAGTGTCCAGACACGTTGGAGATAACACAAAGTCACAATGGTTTAACAAGTTTAGCGCTGTGGTGTTGAATGTCAGAAACTCACTTTCACAGCCTTTTTGACGCTTGATATTTTTACCCGACTAGTTGAGTAACGACTTACGCGATAATTCTTTACTCCTCTAATGATGGTTAGTCCAGTGGCAACTAGTTTGGTATAGCCTAAAGATATTTCCCAATTTAAGTGGTCCAGTACGTCCTTCGCTCCAAAATTGTCGCAGCCACTATTCGTAGTGTCATTATTGATTATTTTTGGTGAACATGTAGATGGTATTGGAAAACTTCCACTACGTTCGTCGCCATTAAACATCCATTCAAATCCCATAAATCTGAAAGGATTGTGCGATAAGAGCTGTTCCAGGGGGAAGATAATAAGTCTAAATTAGCTACATGTTACTCATTTCTTATAACCATCAAACACTTGTTATTAGGATTAATTGTCAATCCGTGGCAAAGTGGCTGATATTGATAGGGCGTTATATCGTAATGGGAAATTGAATGACTACCCAGCCAATCAATCACAAACAGCGAACTACTGTAGCCTATTATGTATTTAGAGTTGTGTGTCCACAAAAGCTGATAAATTGGTCTGTTGGATACAGTATAACTGACCAATTCCCCAGATTTACCGAGTCTTATATCCCTAAATCACTATAATTCTACCAAATAGTAACTGTTCCCATGGTAGATCCCATTGCAAGAATTTCTGAATTTGTCGTAATAGCCATTTTTTGCACGTGCGATGTGGACAAGTAGTCAATATTTGATGTGATAGTTTTGTATACTATTTTTGAACTGTATAATCCCTCAACGTTCTTTGAGGTAGTGTATTGCTGTACTGTGTGATCCAGTGAATTTTGGGAGTCGATGGATTTTCCATATAATTTGATAACTACTAGTTCATTGGTATCAGTTGCAGCAGCTATGTAAAAGTGATGGATATGATCCGCTGTGCAAATTTGAGATGCTGTTATACTTGTTATTATCATTTCCGGGGTGAAATAAAACAATTGAAGTAATTTGCCATAGTGTTTAATAGCTTCAAAAACTTCCAAATTTCCATTGTCAAATAGGCATGTTATCATGTTGCAGCAACTAAGTGATTGGAATTCAAAATCGTGAGTGCTTTGCGTTGTGTGGGTTTGGGCTTGACATTTGTTCCAAATTATTTGCAGGGGTTTAGCAGAAAATTTCGTATCATAAATCGGGCTGTAATATGATGAGCTTTCGTGCCTTAGTGAATAGAGTGTTATTCCGCCTTTAAAATCATTTTTTTCATCCTGTATATTACTACCGTTTGAAAGATCATTACCTTGGCTTATCTCATATGATATGGCCAATAGGCAATGTGATGTATTGCCATTGGATGTGGTCAACCAAGGGCCAATACCAACGCTTGTTACCGCATTTTGAACATCGATAAATGTATGTAACTCGCACAAATCATTTATACACTCAAATTTTGAAGAGCAGCATGGATCAAATGAGAGAATATCATCGCAATTCCTTAGGTAGACGTTTCGTATGGTCATGAGTTATGAAATATCGCTAATTTAAATAGTTAGGGCGAATTTTTTGAAATTTGCGAGGTGAAATGAAAAAATTGTGACCAAAAACTCTGGCATTCTGATACTAGTTCCACGATATGTGGGTAGCACCCTAACCATGGTAGGGATACTGCTTGTGTAATATGGATAAGTCATGACAGAAAGTTCATTAGACGCTAAGTATTGAAAAGTGTATTAAATTAATGATAAATCAATTGTAGGAAACAAAAACATTTTGCTAAATAACGATGAAATCATGAATTTGGATGTATTTTTGTATGTTTTCACTAAATAGTTTTATTAATTCTATGAAACTACAAAAAAATATTGTACAAAAATAACGGACAAAAACTAAAAAATTTATAGATCTCCGTCGCACTAGGTCAATGATACTATGGCTGATTAGACTAAGATAAACTAAGGTGGATATAATACTGGGTAGATCATACGAATGATTATAAGTTGTCAATGGTGATTCATATATAGATTAAATGCGAATGGGGTTGTTGCCGAGTATCGTGACGTGGTCATGTTGAATCACTCTTCAATATAGAACAACGATAAAAATCACCAATACTGCAATATGGGTGAACATACCTCGTTTGAAGAGTTCAACCGTATACTGGAAGCATTGTCAAGCGCTGATAATTCCATACGCGCTAAAGCAGATGAGAGGCTCATATATCTGAAGAACAACGATCTCAATAACACAATATTGCATATTTTGAACGTTCTACAATCTGAAAAGAATACTGAACGTCGTCTCCAAGCTGCTGTGCTATTGCGGCTAGTGCTTGATACCCAAAAAATCTCCACGATTGCCATGAAAACATGGCAAGCAGTCAATGATTCAGTCAAGAATTCCGTAAAAAATACCTTGATAAACTCTCTCCACTATGAAATGCATGCCAGGGTATGTAGTAATGTTTGCGATACTGTATGTGACCTTTGCATTAACAGCCTGACCGACAATGAATGGCCAGAACTAGCGCAATGTGCTCTACAGTTAGTGCATAATGAACAGCCATCGAAGCGAAAAACAGGTCTTAAACTTATTGGTGATTGTTATGAATATTTTTCATGCCAACTTGACCAACATGTGGAGTCCCTCACCAACATTCTCAAAAATTCACTAACTGTAAATGATGTACAAATCTTGTCTGAAGCAATTACCACCATTTCCAGTATATTGACACAAGATTCTACTGCATTAGCTGATGCTGTGAGTTCTACTGCGCCCCTGATTATCCAATCATTGGATAAATTGCTGTTGCCAGAGGGGGGGCAAATGATTACATCTGAAGAAGGCGAAAGGGTTATGGCTTCAATTGTCATACTCATAGATTCCAATACAAACTTTTTGAAAAGTAACTTGCAACATTTCACGCACAAAATGATGTCCATAGCCCTAGCTGAGGGTCCATTGGCAAATTTAGACCCTGGGATTAGATGCTTAGCCATTGAAGCCCTAGTGACCATCCCTGAAAAGAAACCAAAACTTGCTATAAGCTCACAAAACTTCGTTCCTAACCTAATTGAATGCCTTATTCACGTGATGTTGGATATAGAATCTGATATCTATACCGAATGGCTTGAGACGGATGTAGATGATCAGGGAGATTGTCAACGTCTTTACGATGCTGGAGAAGAGGGGCTTGATCGTTTAGGAAGGGCACTTCAATATAGTGAAGATTCTAGGTTTATGACATGGTTGCTATCTTCAGCCGTGCAATACATAAACCAACCTACTTGGCCACACAAGTTTGTAGGTATCATGGCCATATCTCAGACGATAGAGTACCTGGACGAGGATGAGGCAGAGGATAAGTTAGGGCCTATCTTCAAAATATTGTTAGAGAAGATAAAAGATCAAGATTTTAGAGTCCGATTCGCTGCCTGTCAGGCCATTGGCCAAATTGCATTAGACCACCAACCGTACGTGCAATTGTCGTTTTTCAAGGAAGTGCTTCCAGCTCTGATAAATGCTTTTGATGATAATTCTATTCGCGTTCAATCCCATGCTTCATCAGCATTTATAAACTTTGCTGAAGAAGTTCAGAAGGAAAATTTGTTGCCATACGGGGATATAGTAGTGCAAAAATTACTGGGTAAAATCAACATAAACACTCCACGTTTGGTGCGTGAACAGGCAATTACCGCAATAGCAGTAACAGCGGGTGTACTTGAAGAACACTTTTTTAAATATTACACGGCAATAACACCTCTAATGAAAGAAATTATCATAAAGTGTACTAGTAAGGAGGAAAGGACGTGTCGTGGCAAGGCAATTGAATGTATCAGCATAATAGGCATGTCTATTGGCAAGGACGTTTTCCACGGTGATGGAATTGAGTGCATGAATGCGCTTCTGCAAATAATACAGGAGCCAATGGATCCAGATGATCCGGTTAAGGAATATTGTGATGAGGCCTTGGGTCGTTTATGCCATGCACTTGGACAAAGTTTTGTGCCCTTCCTTCCAACTTTGGTTCCGATACTTCTGAGGTCTCTAGAACAAAAATTTAATTCTGACTTGAATGCAGATGATGACATGACTATTATGTTGGCAAATGGTGAGGCGGTTGGGCTCAAGACATCACAGGTTAGTGTATAGTATATTTTCATCCATTAAATTCGTCGTTATTTTAAAAAAATGATTTTTAATGTATAATAGTGTATCTAGATTTATCATTGCCATATTGCTATGAATTAATACTATCCAGTGGCCTTGAATTTTATCTCCAAGGTTAAATCGCAGTTTGATTAAATTTATTTAACATTAAACAAAGCCCATAATTTAACCCAGTTAAATATATGGGTTTTTTCTTGTAAATTTGCACAAGTTCGCCTTTTAATATTACAATAACTGATCCAGGTTGAGGAGCAGCAGCGTACACTAGACCTAATAAGTAATATCGCCGAAGAACTAAAAGATTCCTACGCTGCATACATCGGCATTACTGCCAAGGCAATTATGCCTATACTTACGTACATACTCACATATGAACTCAAAGAAAAGGCTCTAACTTCAATGTCACTACTTATAGCTGCCCAGCGAATTGTATGCGAGAAAACGGGTCAAGGAAGGGAACTGTTGCTAGATATTATCGTGAATACGGTGAATTACGTAGTCAGTAATATTGAGAAGGCTAGAAATGAGAATTGTGAATTGGAAGTGCCAATTGAAATACTGTCTGCCGAAGTTAGTGGCTTGCACAAGTGTGTAGATTCCGCAGGGCCAGGGCTGCTTAATGAAACTATGATCACCGTCTTTGGCAAGAAGCTCCTACTCTTACTTGAAAAATCGACCAAAATCAAGGCGTTTTACGTGGAGCAGATGAAGAACGAAGACTTGGACCAGGATGATCTGTTAAAGCTGCAAGATGATGAAGAAGCTGAGCAGACTTTTAGATCTACCGTACTCGAGATATTTTCAGCCTTGATGAAACACTACCCTGATGAATTTCTAAAGTGTTGTCATGCAGATTGCATGAATTTCATCCGTAGTTACCTGGCTTCTGACTCATGCGATGATAAATCAGTCGCTCTGTACATGTGCGACGATATGCTAGAGAATTTACAATCACGGGTAGTACCATATTGGGATCACTTTTTACCAGATATTATGGCAAGCATTGATATTAAGGAGACGAATATCAGGCAGGCTGCATGTTATGGTGTGATTCAGGCATCTAAGGTGCCAGAATTTGCTCAATATGCTTCGGAGGCTGCAAATAGATTGGCCAATTCAATTCGCACTTATTCATCTAAGAGATCCAAAAATCACCAAGTAAGCCAGACCCTATGTATATTTTAAATTTATATTCCATGGTTATAAAACAATGTTGAATAAACAATTTCAACTTATTATGTTCTATAGTATGAAATTAATATTGATTGTTAGAATTTTTGGTGAAGACAGGTTGAGGAATATATTTAAACCCTTATTATCACTAATATATAACTATCTAACCACATGCCTATTGGCACTATATGTCTTTTAATTAATGAGTGTTTTTTCTGGACGCATGTGTGTTAAATGTGGCGATTTTTATATCTGAATTGCAATTTTATGTAGGCTGCAAATGACAATGCAGTGGCGGCATTAGGTGACATAATTCGCAAATTCGGAAATAACATTTACGGCATTCAAGACTATCTAACGCTATGGATGAACAGTTTACCACTAAAATCGGACGAAGATGAGGGGAAGAGGGTGCACACTGATGTAATGGAGCTTATACTGCAAAAGAACCCCTCCATTTTGGGCGTGGAAAACGCGAATCTGCCCAAATTAGTGAAGATGTTCATTAAAATTTATGAAACCCCATTCTCCACACAAGCTCTCAATTCCAAAATTGTATACTTGATGAAGCACTTGGGTGATGTATTTCTAAATGAGTTACTGCCTTCCATGACTAAAAAGGAGCAGGTGCAGCTCGAACTCATTATCAGAGTTATCAACACCAAAGGTAAAGGTGTGTAGCATTATGTTTATCACTTGTTACGCCGGATTTAAGTTATAAATTAACTATTGCCTTCACATCCATTGATGATGAATACCCACCACTAGTGCTAGGTTAATACTAATAAATTTTTAGGTTTGGTCTTTTTCTTCTGGTAGTTCATATATTGGATTAGAGGGTGTATATACATCGATATGGGATAGGTTAGTATATCTTCTAAGAGTTAGCATTTATTGTTTAATTATATATTTGGTTTAATTGTTTCGTGGTATATATATATATATATGGCATATGCATCGTGATATTTTTATATATTAGCATTGATTAATTGTATTTATAATTTTAATTTGTCTATTTTTTGTATAATAAATTTTGCATGTTTTTGAAATATATCAAAGAGTAACTACGATCCTATGCATACTAATGTATACGGAGTATACCCAACATTATACCGTGACGTGGTAATGTCTATCCATGAGGTACGAATATTTATTATTTACACGATTTTACTCTATTTAAGTGACACATTTGCACTTAAAATTAGTCTAGATAAAACTTTCTCCAAATTATCGCCATGGAAGTTGATTGATTGGCAAAAATTGTCAAAAAATCGCGCCGATGCTGTTACATCGACACATCCCTTGAGACATCCAACGTGGCAAATAGAAATAGAAGCTCCTGGCATTGACTTGCCTATTAGACTACTACTCAAATTCCACAGGGATGGAAAAATAACTACTTCCAACCCAAATATCGCAGGTACCAACACATTGATTTAGGTCACTGGCAATACGGACCTTACGGTATCATCTACTCCCTAAATACAGTCAAAGGAGAAGTTTATCACTTTTCTGCTGAAATATGCTGGAATAATTACGGAGAATCTGCATTTTTTCGCAAGGGTGTGATATACTCCGATCGTAAGGGAAGATTTAAGTTCTTATTTCGGCCAGTGCATGGAAAATTTTCTGGTAAATCCATCAAAAACTCATGAATTCATACATGACTATTTAAGATAATTAGTTGTGAAATGATAATTATGGGAGATATTTAAGTGTGTATAATTGACTATTGTACAGTTGATCCAATGAATAATAATTTATTTAGCCTTTTGTGTAAATTAAATACCTTTTTATAGGACTCGCAAGTCATACTGCTATTAGTGTCGATTTGCTGTTTATTTAGTATCTCTAATACATGATTCAATAACTCTTTGTATAACCCATGATATATTGTTAGATCCGTTATACTGAAATTTGACAATAGCTGATTACACAATCTAACAATCTGCGCTACATTAACTTCTTTACTCGTCACCAAATAGGAATTTAGAGATTTTAGTGCAACATTTGCAGCTTGTGGCCCTTTATATCGCTGGTATAATTTGTTTGCATTTTTATATACAAGTAAATGGTCCAGTGATGTAAATGTTAAATTCTTCGAATGAATGTCCATGAAGCTCAAAAATGTGCGACACATCTCAACATAGTGTTTTGTGTTAGTACATGGCGTGTTGGTAATATAATTCAGTAATAAACACAAGCTGTGAGAGTCGACATTTGAATCCGTTAATTGTGATAGGTGAGTAATTAATTCTCTGTTTAAATTGTCCAACAAATATACATTTTCAATGTAATTGAACAGTTGCGACACTTGGTGAAGTGTCAATGCTAGTCTGATGAAGGGGAAGGTTTGTAATTGTATTTCAGTAACTTTTACTAGTTTATCAATCAGCATGTTGATATCACTGTTAGAACTTGCCGTGAGGCGTATTGATCTCCAGAGGATTAGAAGATCGAAAGTTTGTAACAAATCGTTCTCATTAATATCGTCTATTTTTAATCCATCTTTGCTTTCAGTAGATAGTTGTAATGATTTATCTAATATGTCATATAGTTTACTAGATGTCGCAAGGATAAGTGCAGATAATCTTTTATGATTACGAGAATATAAAGATTCCCTTAGAAGCTTTATCAGTTTATCCTTGGTGATATTGAGTGATTGTGATTTAGCAGTGTAGTGGAAGGACCGATTGGAGCATAGGGGATGAGGAAATTTTACAAAAAAATTGCGTTTTCCATTCATTGAAACATTAGCTAATGTTTTATACAACAAAAATACAACAAAATCATACAATCAATCAATTGTGTGTAGACACCGTGGAAGCAATTGTCTCCAACACATTAATAACTAAAAATTTGTGCTGGAAGTCAATAAACATGTTTATTGTGTGTTATAGACCCTGTCTCAATTAATTATGAGAGAGTTATTTCGTGGTATTGGGTGTAATGTGGGTAATGACAGGCATGGTATGGACATCAGATTCCACTCCCCACAAATTGTGTGTAAAGGCTGCAATTTTCACCATTCTACCGGTGATTGTGCTACTATGTCACGTTGTTACCTAAAAATTTTGTTATACCTCTTGCACTAATTAATTGATTGATTGATCACTACATATTCACGAGTCATACCACACATATTTGGCAATCGCTAGCTATCAATTTATTTTTAAAAGGAACACTGAGTTTGATTTATTGAAAGTGTAGAATACCCTGGATTTATTTGTAAAGATTTTCCAAATTTTTAACCCTCGTATAGTTAAGGATGATTAACAAAGACTTGGCTAGCGACAGTCTAACTGAACATTCACTGGGTTATGCAGGGCTGAGCATATTTTCCAACTGTGCGAGTTCAGAATTATCAGATAACTATCAAAATAGCTATTCTCAGTTGCCACTCGATCACGAAGACACTACCCCTGCCGAGACATCTTATGGCAATGATGATAAAAGGGATTCTAAAGGTAAGTTCCAAACTGAATATTTAGTAGTAACTCCTAGAAATATAAATAACTATCAAAATGTATACTCGGGCGACTATTTAAATGGAATAAAAGCTCCAATTAATGGATCAAACACGACACAACTTGTTGATGATCAAACTAATAATCACAAGCATTGTTCCAGTGAATGTAGTGATTTTTCCATTGATATTAATAAATTCAGGTCATTAGTAAGTGGAAAATTGTTTTGGCTAGAGACGCATGAAATTTGTGGATTGATACCTGTACCTCAAATGTCGAATTCAGCCACTCAGCTTCCCATAAAATCCTACATCGTATTCACGCCATATTCTATAGATATACTCCAAGATTTGACAGTATGTTATTATCCATATAGGCTATTTTTGGACAATTACCCAATGGTCAGCGCCCCTTTTCCATAATCCATTCCTATGCATTCGATTCCATGTATTTTCAGGTCAAACTCTGCAACAAGAAGCTTGATGATAAAACAATCTCCAATTGTTATATCAAAAATAATATCAATGCCTATGTATTTTATCGCAGTCATCTTGGTATTATGGATAATTCGACAAAAGCTGAAAAAATACGTGTCACTTATAGTGTAATAAAGGATGTAAAATATAATAACAAATCTCTAAAGGCACAGACCAAACAAAGTAGAACCAAAAATGTATTGGTTCCAGATAGGCAATCGGATAGTGCTGGTCAGCAACCTATTAGCCGGTGGGTGTATGAGGAGGCAAACTTGGACCATGAAGATGATCCCTTATGGAATGTTCCAAAGGCGCTAGTAAGGGAGGCTAAGTTGATTACAGGAATTATGGAAAAGGCCAATATTCTGAGAGCAGACGTATCTACTGCAAATCACAGGTACAATGCTATGCTAAATCGCACTTACATAATCGAAAAGGTAGAATCTTCAGGATTTGTAGATGATGAAGATCATCGCTCAAGTAACTCAGACAAGGATTTAAACGTCACTGATTCAAATGAATTAGATAATGGGAGTCTTGTCAAAGTGAAATTTGAGTCTGATTACTTTGGTTATGATGATGAGGATTTAATAAGGGTATTCGATGATAACCAGCTATCCAATGCACTGGAACTGATGATCTCCATATCTATAAATCAAGCTCCAAACATATCCGTAATAAATCTGGCTCAGTATTGCCCGAACATCTTTTGGAATCTTGCCTTCAAAGGGAATGTCGAGGATCGACTAGCAGTGTTATCCCCCAGCATTTATAACCAGTGCTCCAAGCGTAGAAGAAGGGGAGTGACCAATCTAATTGAACAAGAAAAGGAAAGTAAGACTTCCCCTTCAAACATCAAATCAATTAACAGGTTAAAGTGTTTGCACTACGACATCGCTATTGAGAACAACTTCGCAATAATGCAAAATATCTACAAGTTAGACGCTGAAGCCAAGATATCGAATCTCGAAAAGTTAGAAACCACGGCAAATGCGTATGTTTGCACATTATTTAGTATGAGACACAGACCATTGTTGACGCTGGATGATCAAGAGATTGTGGAGGCTGTTGTTGATAAATCAGGAGCCATGAAGTAAGTTACAACAAAATTTGATCACGTTTTACTTTTTGGACAAAAAGTAAAACGTGATCAAATTTGAATACTCAGTTTAAGCGTGGGGTTTTTTACAATTTATAAAAATATATGGGCACATTGCTTTTTCAATACTTCACTGTCATGTATTTGATATACAATTGTTACATGGTAAACTACGTTTAAAAATTGACATAATAAATGTTTTTGAATAGAATAGCTGATCTTCAAAAAATATTATTTAAAATACTTGACTAATATGTAGATGGAGTATGTCCTCCCTAACTGAACACCAACGTCGCGTAGTGTATGCTGAATGCCTTGCCCGTAACTACTTTCCGCCTGTATACTTAATACAATCATTTGGTAAAGGTCGAGGTGTTGAGGCGGCCTATGATATTCAAAAGGAAGATTTTGTCATGGGTAAAGTTCAGCGTAACTCAGAGTACAAGGGGGAACTTGTAAGTGAAAAGGAGGCTAAAGAGAGGGATAAGAAGTATAACCAAAAATCCTGCTTTGGGTCCTTTATATTCTATTTCAAACATGACGGGAAGCATTATTCCATCGATGCGACCAAAGAGTATATCCAATATGGCGCTGCTAGACTTATTAATCACTCTAGGAAGAATCCAAATTTGTCCCCTAAAACACTGTACGTTAGCAACGTGCCGAGGTTGTTCTTTATCGCCAAGAGGAGAATCAGGAAGGGTGAAGAGTTGCTGGTGGATTATGGTGAGAGAGACCCAGATGTCATCAAGGATAATCCGTGGTTAAACAACACGTGACCTATCTACAAAATTCATGCCAATGATTTTAATTTTGTGTAAAACACTTATAAGCTCGGTTATTAATTGCTACCTGTATTTGATTTGATAATTGATATGTTATTTGTTGTGTTGTGAATTCAAATCATCTGGCAGGTGATGATTCAATAATAATATAGTATAGATGTTAGAGGGGGGGCTCAAGAAAGAGGTTGAAATTTCTGAAAGATGAGTCCAAACTCTGAAAAGCCTCCACCAAATGTTGGTAATCCAAATCATTAACAACTCTTGTCTGAGACTCGGGTCTTTTCCCAGTATTGGGGGCAAATTCTGATACTTCTGCATTTGAACTTGCTGCGATAGAATTGGCTTCAACCAATATCTAAGTAAATTAATCAGTTACCTTGTGAATTCCTAAATGTGCAACTTGTGAAAAAAATCGCAGAACCGTAGGATGGGTGATTTTGCAACCAATTGTGTGCAAATAGTATGAAACTAGTTCATCAGCAAATACGCCTGGGCTTGACAGTTTCTTGAGGAGACTCAGATCGATTTCTGATAAATTTGTATCCATTAAGCACTATTTTTCTATAATTTATATAAGCAATGCATTTGTAGCATATATAACGCTATACATTACTAGAGGCATGCATACAGTGATTATAGGGTAGGCAGTAAATGTATTAGGCATGAGCTATTATTTATATATGAATAAAGATCAGATAAAACTACACCAAAATTACAACCTCATGTAAAAATAGCTACTTTTTGACAATCTGCACAACATCCTGATCAGCCAATACGTGGTCCTTTCCCACCTTCTGCGGGTGATGCTTTACAGAGCTCCCCCAAACCATAGCGTATTTGAACTGATTTAATAATCCCTTGTGGATTCTCAGGCAAAAATCTTCCACCTTTGTAGACCCCTGTCTAAGAATTACAGGCGCATTGTAATCAGGGATTTGTCCCCTGGGTTTTGTGTAAATTCTAATTAGTTTCAAATGATCCCAAATACCTTCCAGCAATCCTGAAAGGTTCCACTAAGTAAGTTATAATTATATTGAAAAAATAATTGTTTATACATAAATAATCAGATATATGTGTGCATAGCGCAATTTTACATAATAGATTGAGACGGTTGAGTATTATTTGGGATTTGTATGGATAACATTAAATTTTGGTTACCTCCAAATTAGCCGATATGGGCACACTGTGTGGAATCTGCGACAAAATATCCAGTTCTGGTAGTGTTATCTGGTCAATCTTGTTCAATATATATATGCAAGGAATGTATATACGATTGCCTTGAATGACATCGATTATGTCATCTACAGTGGCATTGCATCTTATTGCAAAGCTAGCGTGATATACTTTGTATTCGTGGCAGATTGACCTAATTAACTCCTCGTCCACGTTCTCCAACGGCACAGTTGATGTCACAGTTATGTTGCCTGTGTTAGATATTAATTATGAATATTTAAAAATTATATAACTTCCATTTAAAACTTATAGCTCAACATTAAAATACGTACCTTTATCCCTTTTTTGGTATGTGATATTGGGCGGTGACCTGTTGAGTCTAATCCCAAACCCTTCCATTTCCCTCTCCAAAATCTTCTTGTGCTGCATAGACTTGGTGCTATCTAGAACGACAAGTATTAAACTGCAAGTCCTAGCAACGGCAATGACCTGTTTGCCTCTGCCCTTGCCATCCTTCGCGCCTAAGTTACAAATTGTTAACCTTCAATTATTCCAGGAAGGTCTAAAATCTGAATTTTTGCACCTTTATAACACAAAATACCGGGGACGCATGTAAGTGTGGTAAATTCGTACGCTGCTACCTCTGAAAAACTGCCAGTTAACTTGTTGAGGAGTGTTGACTTGCCAACCGAAGGAAATCCAACCAATCCCATCCTGGCATCCCCTGTTTTAGACACGTCAAATCCATCTCCTCCACCGCCACCCTTGGAAGAGCCATCTAAATTAACTAGCTCAGACCTTCTATCAGTTGAGCTCTGAGCTTAGACAACTTAGCCTTGAGCAAACCCAGGTGATGATTGGTGGCCTTATTTTTCTGGGTCTTAGACATCTCTGCCTCCACATCTGCTATTTTTTGGTATATAGACATTTTCACAGCTGTTAATTAATTGTATTTATGTTGTGTATCATTAAAAAACTAATGTAAGACATTAGCGCTGTATTGAATCGTATAAAATGACTGTAGGTGTTTTATTTGATGAATTTATATTTAAAAATATTCGATTGTTTCATTAAAATTGCATTTTAACAACTAACCGATAGTGGAACCACTATACACGACACCACCCACTAATCTCTATACCATAACACTTAGAGCATATGCATAACACTTATTTATATATTAAAACCGCTGTACCAGGCAATTAGATAATGACAATGATACATATTGGCCTAAATAATTACTTAGAGACTATTACATACAAGTATTTTCATATTTTAACTAATTAATGCATAATCATTTATGATAACAACTAACACTGTATGATAATCGAATATTCGGAGGATTAATGAGTTAGTGTGATTATTTGGTAAGCTAAAAAATAAAATTGGGTGAGTGTCTAATGATTGCTTTGAGTCAACAAGGGCGGTACACCGCATTCGGCCATAAAAATTTGGCGCATCCGATCATTAAATACATTCATATATTGGTTTGGAATATGTATGTAATAATTTTGCTAAATCTCCTTAACTGATACAACCCAGCCACTAGACAGATCAACTTAAGCTACTGAGTGTAAGGCGGTATCCGTGGCCCACAATAAACTAGATGCCGCCTTATCTGAACTAAAAGTTATGACTCAAACATAAGATGGTAAATGTGTAGCTTATGGAATAGGAGGATACTCGGGTGGGAGCCTCTGATGCACCTGTTAGCATATGCTCGATTGTCTCTTAATAAGCCGTCTGAGGTCTAATGAAAGTGTTTGTCGCGTCTTTCCTTTTATACCTGTTTATACCAGTCTCAATAAAAGGTAAGACATAGTACATATTCTAACTTGCGCATTCATATCTGCTAAGTAACTCACTAGATATGTCAATCATGAAACTTAGGTCTTATTCCGTATGTATAAATGTTATTTGTCTTACCATGTTATTGCCAAGCTTTGTAATGTAGGAAGTCAAAAAAAGGTTAATTGGAATGTTACCAAATATGAAGAAAGGGATATAACGGTTGAAGTGAATGGTACCAATAAGGTGGAAATAGTTTGTGATTATCAACATGCAATACGAATTACAAGTGCTAAGTCAATATTTGAGAAAAATACATCGATCAAAGAATTAGAAGTTATACATGTTCTGAGGGATCTGTGTGAAGATAGAAATATTTGTAAATTTATCCCTAAAACCGTGACCTTTAAAAAATATGACGATACGACCCAACTCTATATACCAAATCTTTGTGTGACAGGCGTTGATTGTAAACACAAATTAAACATAAAATATAAATGTTTAGATAACTTTATGTCTTCCTTAAAAGAAAACCCCGCAGATACGTTTATGGTTAGCCAAGAAGATAATAAACATCAAATATCGATTTCTTGTTACAAAAGGGATTATATAGAAATAATCTCTGTTGATTTTCTTAGATACAAAAAAGAACATAGTCAGGAGGCACAGGAATTGATCAAAAAAGTATATGAACAGTGTAACGGTAAAAAATACTGTGTTTTTTCGGAACCCTCCAGTAATAAACTAGGTTTCCTTACTGTTACTTATAGGTGTTCTGAGCCTCTGTATTCTTATTATAAATATACAAATCCCAAAGATGATATAAAGGTTGGTCAATTTTACCTTTTAAGTAACGAAATGGCCAATGTCAAGATAATATGCCCAATGGGTCTTGTCAAGATTAAAAGTGCTCTATGGGAGGTTGATACAAAGTGTCACGCTACTAACAACATTTTTGATAGAACCAATGTAGTAGGAAAATTTTGTGATGAAAAGGCAATTTGTACCTTCGTTCCCTCATCATACATCAGTATTGACAATTCATCACTCAAATATTTGAACATGGGTGGTTTGTGCCGTTCTGAGTACTACCACAAACTAAAAATTACATTTGATTGCCAATATAATCATATGAATAATTACTGGCCCACATGGATTAAAACCAAAGATGTGGTTATTGGCCAAAACACTAAGATTGAATGCGATGCAGGTCGATCAGTTGACATTTACACTGGCTATTGGGGTACAGACGACAGAAGTGTTCGCGGTGGCCATTTTTTAGATTATAGTGAAAAGATTGCCGAATATTGTAATGGAAAGGGATCTTGCGATCTGAAACCAAGTGCTGTAGGTGGTAATGGCAATATTGTCATGCCTACTTTTTTTCCGAATATCCCTTACAAACTAAAATTGCGTTATGCCTGTAGGAGACATGCCGCAATGCAGTACGATAATTCTGGATTTGATAGGCCCGATATTTTTTATAAAATTGAAGAAGAATGCGAAAAACCTCCGGCGTATCTGGCTTCAAGTCACCAACAAATTGCCAAACCTATAAATATTTCAAATGGTACCATCATTTCTGTGAATTCTACATTTGACTTCAAATCATCGATGGCTATTATAATTGGGCACAAAATTAGAATAACAATTGATGCACATAGGAAGGAAGTTACCATAATTTCTGGTTATACGAGTTCTAAACATAATATAAATGAGGACATGGATAGGTTTGTTTTCACAATATTGGTGCTTGGTGGGAATGTGTTTTTCAACTTTGAATATAGCATTAATGGCAGTGCTAAGATCGAACATTTCACCCATGAACACATTATATTCGAGGATAAAGATGTCAAAGATATTGTTAAGATGTATTCCAACATAGCACCGAATGAGTTCAAAGTTTACTATGGTGTTTTGAATATGTATAATGAACGTGAAGTTTCTGGTACCTAGAGCAATTAGTCATGTTTGATCGCGGTTATATAAAATATGTTTTTGTAACTTAATTTGTATAGAAATTATTTTTGTTCATTATTTCCACCATTATTGATAGTTATAGTTTCCTTAGTGATACCACTTTCTATCATTTCCTTGAGTTTAGAATTTGTCTTATCAATTTCAGATTTTGTCAATTCCCTGCGTCACAAATTAGTTACTTTTGAGCCCGTATATACTCCAACCTTTTCTCAACAGTGAGTATCGCTTCTGCTTTATCTTGTTTCATTATGATTGGTCCCACAGACTTGAATATTGTCTGATTGTCTTCGCAAAGTTTCAGTTCCTAAATTAAAACAATTCAATACTTCTAGGACTTGTTCATTCTCCATTTCCTGAGTGTAAAGTTGTTGGTACGCCTTTATCCGTTCCTTGTTTTCTATGTAAATACTGTGATTTACTCTTGTTAAGTTCTTCCATCGTTAATTATTAGGGTTATGTTTGGCATTTACTAATTAAAACTGATAAATGAGATGGAAGGTTATATATTGCATAAGTAGGTATTGTATAGTTTATGGTCAGCTAGGGCATAAGGCCGACTGTTATGGACCCATTACTAATAATAGGGCATACCCTATTGTAAGGGGAGTGATATACATTCTGTGGTAAACTTTTTCAATAAGATAGTTAATCCTCAACTGAGTTTAAAAAATTAATTTTTTAGGACAAACTAATTTCACCAAATACATTATTTGTGTTGTGTCTGTTGTATGTATTGCGCTCTTTGTGTCAAATCTGTTATTTGTGAATCCAAAGTTGATGCGATTTTTTGAAGTCCCTTAAGTCTCGCTCTCTCCCTCCGAATCAAATTGTACAACTTGAGCTCCAGTTCCACACTAGGGTCGTGATTTGTATGTCTGGTGGTTGGGATCAGTAATTTCATCACGGGCGAGGCAAAAGGGCTAACGTCACCTGTCAATTTACCTATGTAAATGAATTTTTTACCATAATATCCAGTAATTATCTCAATGATCAATGCCAAAAACATTACTCTATATAATATTAGTGTGAATAGTCTGTGAATTGGTATCATTGTGATTTAGTGAGTGAGTGGTATGCGATATATTATATTGTATTAACTATTCGAATCTTTCCTTTAAAAAAAAATAATATTCTACATAAAATTATGATATGGTTTCTTATTGTGTGTGGTGATGTTGTGTGTACCACCAATGTGGTACGAATGTGGGTAGTTACCAAACGCCGTGTCTATAATACCACCTTAACTCCTTTTGTTTGTCAAATTTGTCACTAAAAGGCTCAAGTTTCTTAACTACTTCCCGAAACTGTCCGATGTTTGTGCACTAAATTGTTGATTATTTACTGATTCTAACTGTTGATAACTCAACCCCTCTAATTTCAGTAAGGGGTATAACATCTTAAATGCATGAGGTTTAATGCAATTTTCAGCGTCCCTGCATTGAAACTCTTCGATTATTTGTAAATATTCCATAAATAAATCGCTACGCCGTGTCTTGTTCCTAGAGAAAAAGGCAGGATTCTCAAGTATAGCTTCGGCAACCATTATCCCAGTGCAGCTATATTAAATGATTCGTTTATTAATCATTATAAACTCCACAACAACGCCTACCCTGTATACTCTAGACATTTAATAGCATCTTCCAGGCTTGAAACTCCTCCGTTTGCAATAATAGGTATTCTTACGCTATTAACCACGTTTTTTATGACATCCCAATCGGCACTTTTAACCTTTGATCCCCTTTCGTCCTTTCTTCTGCCATGAATGGCTATTATGTCACAACCCGATGCCTGTGTTATGAATGTCGTTACTTCCAATTGTCGTGAAAGATTTACTGTGTATTGAAAATCCCCGTCTAATTTCCTTATTTTGCATGTAACAGGCACATTTAGTGACTTGGATAAGGTGGATATTATTTCACACATAGACTGTGGATTATCTAGTAGAAAGGCACCATAGTTGCCGCGCCTTGCTATCTCCTGTATGAATGTTTGTTAAACGCAACGTTAAATCAACAAATAAATGCAATTGTTCGTTTTTTATATAGTTAAGAGTGGGTACCTGTGGGCATCCAAAGTTTATATCCACTGCATCTATTTCCGACTCAATAATCCGCGCCGCTCTTACAATTGTGTCAGGATTATTGCCGCAAAATTGCGCAAAAAGTGGACGATCCTGAGGTAGCGTGTGGAAGTTCTTATCTCTGTAGGTTTTTGATGTTAAGAAATTTCTAGAGTCACTATTATAATACCTAGCATGTAACATGGGAGTGTAGGCCAATTCTGAACCATAACGACGGCATAATAATCTGAGTGATTTTACTTGTTAGTGAGCATTTGTAACAGCGCGAGGAAAAGGCATACTTAAATATATTGAGTATTACCTAAAGGCTAAATCACTCTGAGCAACCATTGGTGCCACCACTGCAACACCCTGTAACACATCGTTCATCTTGTAGCCCTTAAGATCTATCATTTTTCGGCAATTTTCTGAGTCCATTGTGGAAAATTGTGCATGATGTTCCATTTTATGTGTTGAATGATGTATTAAATGGCTATTGTGAATGCTTTATGGATAGCAATTTGTCAAAGTCCAAGCCGTGCAAGCTATAGGCACGGCGTATGAGTTCCCTGCGATTATTGTACGCCTCCTCGGCGTAACGCCTAATGTTGAGTTTTTTTATTATATTCCTGTACTTTTGTCTTCTAATCCTGCCCCTGAGTTCAACTATTCGTTCCGAACTATCAGAACCATCTGTTTCCGAGTGATCAGTGTGTCCAAGGAATAAAATATTCCTATAACCTATGCCTGTAGTAAGAAAAATGTGTGTATTTTGAGGTTCTTTAGTCAATAATTGGTGAGTAAATTTGTTGCAAAATAAATGATTAGAGAAAACTGGAAAAGGTGTGCTCGGAATGCGATATATTTGGGTTTCTATGTAGTGTATGACGCTACTCATTCAAAGAGACTAGGAAAATAGTCAGTTATATATTGGATATTGTATTTACAGTGATTGTTGGTAGAATCCTTTCCAAGCACCAGAACGACACAGCTTGGCACCGATCTATACTACACCATAGAGTATAGGTTAGGGATATATAATAATAAAAGAGGGTGCTTAATGTGTAAAAAAAATAATGCAATTAGTTACAAAGTATATTTTACGATTTAACCACAATATCTATTGTGTAAGGGATACTTTTATACTCTATAAATACATTTGCTTCATTATGTGTGTGTTTAACAACTTTCCTAGTTGTGCTTGCGATGGAAAGGTGTGTTTTTGAGCTTTTTGTGGCATATTTTTCGCTATAATTTGCTTTACTATTGATACTTGTAAGCATACCATTGGCATCCATGTTGAGTAATTCAATAACTTGATTTAGATACTTCAAGGATTCGATGGTTAATTTTGAAAGTATCGAATCTTCCATTAAAAAAAATGGGACTGTTGAGATTAATTGAATCAGCCCCTTATAGCTTAAACTGTTAGCTGTTTCTAGCGCAGCTAAGCTGCCTAGTAAATAATTATACATCGCTAAGTTTGTGTTATTGGATAGGATAAATGTGAATAAGGTATTTGATAATTGTTTGCTTGTTATCTAAATTAGCAATCGTATAACGATTTTTGACTAAAGTGTTTTGCTTACCAGCGAGGTAGATGAATTGGTTGTAAACTCTGGTGTTCTAGCCAATTGCATTGTGAAACTAATCCTCTGAAATAGTGCACTTAACAAATTATAATATTTATTACAATCTTTAGATTTTATTCGAGTATCAAAATGTCTGATCGCTAGTATTAATGGTCTATGATCCAACTTACAAAGTGATACTATTGTTGTGGCCAAGCCTATAGTTGACAATGGTTTTTCAGTAATCAAGTCAAACAGCTTATCCATAAAATAATTCAACTGCCAATTGAGTTGGGATAACCCATGGATAACATTAGTTAACAAATTTTCCCTAAATTAACCGTAAATGTTATGTACATATGGTGTGATGCTTACCTCTCCACTCCATAATTGTCCAAGTTTTCACTACATTCTTTAGCTAATCCTCTTGTTATTATATCCTTAGATAATTCTGGGAAGTATTCCAATTTGCCGAAAGTGTAAAGTGATATGCTTAGTATCTTCAAGTCAATCTCATCATCATTTGTTGCCAGTGTCTTGTCTAAATGCTTTAGAAGAGGTTTTATGTATACGTCACTAAGCTGCAATTTCCAAAGAGCATGACAAGTAACAGACAATTGTGTGAGAGTGAATTTTTTGATTATTTTAAGTGCAAATTGCGATATGGCCATTAGCAGATATGGAGAGGATGTCCAGTCAAATTTTTGGAATGCGTTCAATACCAATGATATTCCCTGAGGACTAAAAGTCTCAACAAATAAAGTTTTATTTTCTAATTGTCTCAACAATAAATTTTCCAGCAGTTTTAGCACAATCTTGTGTCGGATATTAAGCTTTGACATCCCATTCAGTAGCAGCGATACGTCCTGTTCATTTATATTCACAAGTGGCTGTGCATTGTACGTTAGTGTAGTAGCTAATGATTCCACTAATTCCTGTGACATAACATAAATTTGGTTGATATGCCCGGGGAACAATGATTTAAGTCTGGTGTATGAGTTTAATGTTATGACTAGATGTTTTATGGACGTTCCCCCGGCCAGTTCTCGAACCAACAATTTTTTGTGTAGGAGATACAGGGTCTCAAACCGCTGCGCTAGTAGCTGCTCTTTGGTCTTATCATTTCTAGTGACTAGGGTACCGGTGGAATCTTTAATTTGGATGTTAGACAAATAAATACAAAGTTCATTTAGGTTATCTATGGCATGCAAATCCCTAATCTTGGTTCCGTGTGATTGTTTGTTTACCCAGAACAGAATTAATGACCGTATCCACCGAGAAAGAGACTGAGTCGCAGGCTTGTGAGAATTATTTTGCGAAGTTATGGAGCGGTGTCTCGGATAATTGCAATTAGCGTTAGTGCTGTGATTGGTGAGTGAAAATTTTTTGCAGTAATTTACATGTTCATGCCAAATTTTGCAGCTATGCAAACTAGATAGTCTCCTGATACTATATATCATGACACTAGATACACACCCACAGCTCCAATAATATATACATGGTGTTATCACTATGGACTAGCCTACCCATACCATTACATATATATGTATATATAAACAAGATAAATGCTAGTTACAACTAATTAGATGCTACTATAGCACAATTAATGAACGGAATCTGGTAGTTTACAAAAAAAATTGATTCAAGTAGCGGCGGAGGAGCCAATATTAGTAAGGGAATACCTCACCAACTCTCCATATATATCAGATGCCACCTTAGACTTCATCATAAATCCCACTTCATATAGGTTGTATTTTAAGCATGTCTCCAAGAAAGGTGAGTTTGCACATTTTATGTGTTTATTAGAAAGTTCAACTATGGCTCTTGTGTTTCCTATTTCGATCAACTGTTCGCGTGTGATTGATAACTTAAGATTCAAGTCGATATTTTCCCCGTCATTTAGTGTTAATTTCCCACATTGACCGAATAAATTCATATTTAGTTCCCCATCCCAACTGATGCCTTCTTTTAATAGGAATTTCTAAATGATATAATACTTACGCCATGTCCGTGGGAAAAGCCCATATGCCATTCTCCATCATAAACTTCCCCTGTGGAAGCGCATTTAAACATTCCCTTTCCTTGAGGCAATAATACTTTATCAGCAATACTAGGGTTATCCTTGTCTAGCAGCTTTAAAACATGTTCTATGTCAACGAGTGACATAGAACCTATGTACTTGTCGCCATTGGGGAATAATATTGTGAGTGGATAAGTTAAGTTTATATTGTCATCCTTCCAATTGCCTTCTATAGTCCAGCCAGAAGTGAATGTTTGCTGAGATGTTTTCAGGGCCATTGTCGCCTGTTTAAGTTTGTAAGTTGTCGTATCTAAAGTATATATCTGTTCTTCAGGGATTTTAAGATCTTTATCTTCATGGTTTCCCGTATACCTAACGCATAAAACTCCCTGGCCAAATCGTATACCGTTAATCCAAGAACCGTGAAAATTATGATCATCATCATAGCACATATAGCCCATGCCATTAGGTATGTCGTGCTACATTACGCATTAACTTACCTCAACATTACCTATATATATACAACCAGTTTGGTATATTACACTAGCTGTGCCCACCAATGTACCCTGATTAAACTCGCCTAACTTAATTAATCCCCTTTCCAAAAGCTTTCCCTGGCCGTGAAAACGGCCATCCTTAAACTCCCCCTCATACGTAGTGCCATTGCATTGGACAATTATCCCCGAACCGTTAAACTGGTTATCTTTAAATTGGCCCCAATATTCCATAAATTCAGTTTTTAGGTGCCCAAAGCCATTCTTCATGTCACATTTCCAATTTCCAGAGTAATAGAACAGTGGATTCATAGATTTTAGTACACCATGTCCGTCTCTTTTATCTTTCTTCCACTCCCCTTCATAAATAGTGCCTTTTTTGCTTAAATATTTCCCTTGTCCATGTCTTAACATGTGCCTAGTTGTGCCCTTATATTCATCGCCATTGGAATAAGTAAATGTTTTGATTTTACCGTAAGTACCAGCGTGATCGGCGTTTGACAATGAAAATTCTGGTAAATTGTGTGTCTCAATGAATTGTCTTGCATTCGTCGTGTCAATCCAATACTTTAAAAAGGCATAAGAGAAATCATTTTGGGTTTCATAAATTTGATCGGCAAGTAGTTCGGGGATATACCTTTGTATGTATTTGTATTTTATGTCGTTGAATCTGTTTTTTTGTACTTCATCGTCGAAATCTATGGGTGTATGGCAGGTTCTATCTAGGGGATTATTGGCTTCACTAAGTTCGTAATCTGAACTGTAAATTTTAGTAGAATTTTGGTAATTAGCACAGATTTGGGATTTATCAGTATTCTCATCAATTTTATGAATGTTGTGAAATTTTTTAGGGTCCAAATCTGATCCATTAAGTTTGTTATGATCAGGTAATAAGTCTTTAACATTTTTTGTATCTTCGGATTTATTGGGGTTAAACTCTTCAATTGATCCACCGTCAGAACACTTTTCATAAATTTTGTTTTGTAAATCTGAATTTGATGAATCTACAACATAATTCGACGTTAAATTGTCATTCTTAAGTCGAATCTTCTTCAATTCAATAGACAACTCATTTTGCACATCCATATCCAGCGTTCTCATTGAAATGAACATATACCCAATGCCATCTACTGATTTATTCAAATCAAAATCAACAATGGCAGAAATGTAATTTATTTCCCTTTCATTTGTGGCAATATAAGCTATTTTGTGTAGTAGGTCAAAGACGTATTCATTTAGAAGTCTAATGCGCGACTCAAATTCTGCGATAGTTTTTAGTTCGTTTTCAGATGATTTCGAATTACTCTTGGCGATTGAACGTGATAATTTTGAGTTATTAACTTTATTACTGTCCCTATCTGATTTATCTCTACTCCTGATCATATTTGATCTAACTTGTTCGCCTAATCTATCAGACTTATCATTTTTATCTCTGTTAGATAATATTCCCATTGTGTCCGCATAAGGTAGCCGAAAAGAATCGCTCTGCAATTTTTGCTTGGATTTGCGCACTGGTTTAGGTGAAGTAATATCGATCGCCTTTTTTAACCACCTAGGTGTGGCACCTGGAAATAGTTTGTCAAAAAATTCCACAATAGATTCCCTTTCATCATTTTCTGAGTGATCTAACGAGTCATTTTTATTTTTAATAGAAAATCTTGCCAGTGATATTAAACTAGCGGGTAATTTAGATACAGCAGACCTGATCAAGTTTATGGCAATGCGCGATGATTCCTTTGCAGCACAAATGACATCTTTAAACAAATCTTCATCGAAAATGGATGATATGAAAAAGCATTCCTCGTGAAACGTGAGATAAGTAATCCAGTATATATTGTAATTGCAAATGTTGATTAGTGTATTATCCAAATCAATCAACATGTCAACAGGTTTTTCCAGTTTTTCAAATGAATCAAAGTCAGTTATTCCAATAAGGTAACTCTTTTTAGTGGAAACAACCCCAATCATATTTCTAGGGCAGAGAAGCATTAGGGGGTTATTCTCGTGGAAGATCTTAAGGGGTAGTCCATATCTTTGCCAAGTCAAATAGTCACGACCAAAGTTTTTAGCGGGAAACCCAAGAGTCAGAGCCGCTGGTATCAATCCCAGTATGGCCAAAATGTTGGAAGATACAGAAAAAGCACTTTTTGAGTATAGCACAATCCTGCGCTCTAGTAAGATAGATTTTACCAGTAGTGAAAGTAATGCAGAATTAAAAATCATAACCGCCGATTTTTCATTGTTACTAAGGTCGAAAAATAAATCCTCGTATTGAAAATTATTGCTGTTCAAACTATTGTTAATGTGATGAAAGGCATCTTCCAACATATTCATATCAGGCGACGCAATATTGGTAAAGTGAGAAAGTACCACCGGTTTCAATCGTGCCGAAACTGCACCAAAAAAGGGAATTTTGAACAGTAAACATACTGATTTCCAGAGTATTACTGGTACTTTTACATTCCCTTTCACATGGAACGAATTGAACCTCCTGTAGTAGCTAATGGCATAAAGGAATTTACCCGTGGATGCAGGTAAAATCATGTACAAAACATCTGCAGTCATAGAAAAGTTCATATCAGCAAATGCAAAGTGAGGTAACAGCGATATGCATTCCCTGTACTCATCTTCAGTGCTGGCAATGCCCTTTGCGAAGTCTATGCCAGGAAATTCCAGGGGAAAGAAGTATTTTTCGGGGTTTAAATTAGGAGGGTATATGTAATCTGTGATAGGAGAGAATTTATTTATGCAACTTAGCTGCGTAATGCATACAACGTTGTCGTCCATGGTAACTTATCAGGTCAAGTCGTTAATGTACAATACCATATCTTATTAGCGGATATGTGATATGTCGCAGTTTATGGATTTAAAAACTAAAAGCTCATGTGGATGATTTGTAAATTTTGGAAGTTTATGAATTGATAACATACTAAATAACTACTGATGAAGTCGTTAATGGGGGCTTAACTCCAATACCCATACAGCACTTTAGTGCCTAGGTACTACTTTTTTGCTATATCGCTTGTTGTATACGTAACTTTTTATTTAAAAAATAATAAAGTTAAACACTTTATAGACAATTATGTTGGTATATAAGGACCTGATTACCGGTGACGAATTATGTTCCGACGCCTATCCTCAACTCCCCCCCTTCGGACAACAAGATCTGGCGGAAGGTATGGCACGAATAACTCAGTTGGTTTTGAAGTTAAGTCCAGTAAGAGGGCGAAGGGCAACGAGGATTATGGCATTTCGCACAACCAGTTAGTTTACATTCATTTAGGGAAGATGAAATTTTTGATGCGGATGATCAAGTTGAAATTGTCATCGATATCGTTGACAGCTTCAGACTACAAGAAACTCCACTCACTAAAAAGGAATATGAGTCGTACATCAAAAAGTACATGAAAAAAATCACCTCGATGCTCACTGAGAGCAAGCCAGACAGAGTGGATACTTTCAAGAAGCATGTTACGACCTTCGTGAAACACATATTGTCAAATTTTGACGAATTCAACTTCTACATAGGGGAATCAATGGAGCTAGAGGGAGGGCTAGTGTATTCCTACTACCATGGTGAGGAGCTGTCTCCCCGCTTCGTATACCTAATAGATGGACTCAAGGAAGATAGATATTAGGGGATATTGCATTAAGCTATGTCTGAAATAATTTTTAATAATACTTTTTCTGAAATGAGTCTAATTATTAATTTCTTTCCGCAGGATAAGACAATTGTCACGATAAATTCCCATGTCAGAACTTGTCATCTGTGGCGCTTGTGGTGTATGAGTAGAATTAGCAGTGACAGTGTATATTAACGTATTTTAATGCAATATATGTGAAAAATCAATAGTTATTTGTTATTTTTCCAAAATTATGGTATAATGGATGAAATATACCATGATGAATTTGTATACGTTTATATTCCTTTTGACATAAATGCGGAAGTGGAGGAGGTTAGGTTTAATGGGTTGGAAAAGGAGTTCAGGGAGCGTCTAATTAAACACTTTTCAGTACATTCACTGCTGCCAGATGAGATTAAGCAATTGCATAAGCAATATTCGAAGGAGACTAATGGTGAACATCAGGATTTGATCTCTGAATGCATTTCAACGTCCAACACATACCAGGTCTGTCAATTGATGTTTCCAATAATATACTAAGTTATAAATGCTAAATACTTAACAGAATGTCCCTAACATTATACCCCTAATCACATATTACCGCCAAATTTATTACCATAAGTTTTGATGAGTATCCTAAGCTATAAATACTCATTCATTAAGCATTAACACGTATACCATTTCGTATTTATGTCGAAATATTTCTACATAAATACTTGTTGCCAACAATATAACCGTTACAGCTCGTTACCTAATCAATATATACTTATTTAGATAATACCACTGACACTGCCCACGAAAAATAGTGGGTTTAAAGGGATCAACTGTTATATAGACAACGTAGGAAGGGTTAAAGGGTTGCCCACGAATGCAAGAGCCACGAGAATCTGCTCAACAGGTAAAATCGATGTGATCCAGATATCCGAGGAGACTGTTTCATATGTCTGACATTTGACGATGAAGAAGTTTTTAAACGTCTTGACTTTACCAGTAATGATTACCAGAATTTGTTAGCTAATCCACCAGATCCTACAGGGAGGTTGTTGTATCCATTGAATTAGGTGGGACCCGTCAAAAGCATTATCCATGCTAAGTGACCCAAGTAAACAAATATCAAATTTTACAGCTAAAAATAATGAAGTTGTAGATCAGACATACTGCGAAAATTGCAGAAAGGTATGTGTTACGGCCACTTAGGAATTCGGCAACCAAGATAAATTTTTCAAGTGTGGGAGGTGTAAGAAGGTCAAATACTGCGGGAAATTGTGTCAGAAATCCGATTGGATATTTCATAAAAATATATGTACCAATAAACCCTAAGAATATAAGTGTAGGTTCAATTCCAATAATTGTTGTGCAATAGTTTAGGCACTAACATTCGTGTTTTTATAATTGCACAAAAAAGTCACTTATTATGACGTGGCACTTTATCTAGCGATTGTGATAATTGCGGTGGCAAAAAATCATATTTAGATAATTCCATGTTATAGTGACCTCGGCCTTGAGACACAGATCTGAGTCTAGTTGTATAATTGGTGAGCTCTGCTAATGGCGCCTCTCCTACAATATTTTTAGTGTCTCCAACTCCTTGGCTAGTCCCCTTGATTTTTCCTCGCCTATGTCACAAAATTTATCATAATTGCACAAAACATCACAAACTTACCTCTTCATAAAGTCGTCCATTACTGAGCCAAAGTACTGGGTAGGGCAAGTGATATTGACCTTCATTATTGGCTCAAGTATATCTAACCTGGCCAATTTGCCAGCCTCCCTAATGGCATTGGCTGCAGCCATTTGAAAGGCAAGATCCGAACTATCGACATCATGATAGCTGCCATCCCAGAGTATAACTTCTACGTCTGTTATTGGATATCCAGCCTTCAAGCCTGTGGCCAATTGGTCACGAGCTCCAACCTCAATGGCTGGGATATAGACTTTTGGTATTGCACCGCAACTTATATTGTTCGTAAAAATTATCCCCGCTCCTCTTTCTGTCGGTTTAACTTCAATCCATACGTGCCCATACTGGCCATGACCTCCAGTCTGCTTAATATACCTAAGTCAAACCATTTAGCCCACTTCCCCTCAACACGTGCTGATTCCAAAAAAGTTTCCCTATATGCAACTTGAGGGGCCCCAGTTATTGTCTCAATGCCGTGCTCTCTCCGTATCCTGTCTGCTATAATTTCCAAATGGAGTTCCCCCATTCCACTAATTATTGTTTCATCCGTTTCTATATCCTAGGTTGGTGGTTACGTACATGATGAATCTTTAGGCAGGGATCAGTATCTACAAATTTGCGGAGCACTAAACCTAACTTGTCGTGATCCCCCTTATTCTTTGCCACTATACTTTTGCTTATTACTGGTATGGGAAATTTTATACGTTCCAGAGTCGTATGTTTCTTTGGCGAACACAAAGTGTCTCCTGTTGTTACAGTTTTAATGCCAGTGAGCGCAGCTATATCCCCCATCTTTACCATTTTGACGTCAACACGTTTGTTGGAGTGAATAAATTGTAGTTTTTGTACCTTTTCAGATTTCTTGGTGTTGGAATTGTATAGTACATCACCTACGCGTATTTCGCCCCTGTAAACTCTTATGTAGGATTGGGTTCCAAGCTGACTATCGCTACTTATCTACTTGGTATTCAAATTTACCTTGAACACTAAAGCTATGGGATGCTTGTAGTCCAATGGTGGTAGGTTTTCATACTCATTGCCACATGTATCATTATCTTCAGCAATTGAGGTAGGACTGGACAGAGATTTGCGTTCATAACCGCTTTCCGTGGGATTTGGCAAATATTGTGCGATCATATCTAATACGCCTTGGATATTCTTATTCTTAAGAGAACTGCCGCAGCATATAGGAACGAGACGGTTTTCAATTGTCAAAAGGCGTATCCCCTGGTGAACGTCTTGTTCATTCATTTGATCGCTAAGGAATTTGTCTAGTAATTCGACATTGGCTTGAGCCGCTTGTTCATATAGATTGACTCTAAATTACTCCAAACATACCTATACTTCTCAACAATATCTGCTATATCATCCGGCACTGGGTTGGACTTGTACTGTATCCCCTTTTTTGCTTCGTCAAAAGTGTAGTAAACTTTCCTAATTGAATAAATGTGTACTTTAGTACGTTTATCACTCCATGAAACTCCTGGTCTTTGTAGTATGGTAGATACAAAACAGCAGGTGTTGCACCAAGCATGCGCTTAATTTCTTCTACGCAACGGTAAAAATCGGCACCAGGTCGATCCATTTTGTTCACATATGCTATGCGAGGGATTTGGTACTTGTTTGCCTGATGCCACACGGTCTCTGATTGGGGCTCAACACCGGCAACACCGTCAAACACAGCCACGGCCCCATCCAATACTCTCAATGACCTTTCAACCTGAATGATTGTGGTTTTGTGTATGGGGTTTTTAATGGAATATTTGTATATAAATTGGTTTGATATTAATTTAGGGTGGCAAAATTTTTTTTAAGAAAAATAAAAAAAAATCACAAAAAACCTAATAAAACCCCGTTTACCTCAGCAGTAAAGTCCACGTGTCCTGGCGTGTCGATAATATTAATGCGATGTGTATCCAATTTATCGTAGCCTCCAGACCAAAAACAAGTTGTGGCTGCGGCGGTGATAGTTATTCCTCTTTCCCTTTCCTGTTCCATGTAGTCCATAATAGCCTCTCCTGTGTCAGCTTATAAACAACCGTGATGCACTTCGCCGATGCGATAAGATACTCCAGTAAAATATAAAATTCTCTCAGTGGTTGTGGTTTTTCCAGCATCAATATGTGCCATGATGCCTAAATGTGTGAGGAGGTACCTATGTTGCGATAGTTGTGTAGGGGTACTTCCTTGAAGAGGATAGATTCCAGGGATGATTGCGATTTAGATGGAGGTTTAGCATGTAGTTTAAGCGGATTCAATATTTTGAATTCCTGAAAACAAACTCTGTGCCCACTAACAACCTCCATTGCGATAGTCAAGGGGATGAGCAATATGATAGTCAGAAAGCTCATACCATATGGTGCAACCAAATTATCTTGAAATGGTCTCTAAGTTATGGAATTCGGCATGCAATATTTGTGACGTAAATTTTATATGTCTTACACATTTTTTATCGTGTTGTATATCTCATATAGTGAGCGTGGTTTCATATTTAAGTGTGTCACTTATCTAGTAAGTTGTCTTATTTATTCTAACATATACCACCATTTAATGCAATAGTGATGATATATAACTATATGATTTGAGTTTTATTGTGCATTCCTTGGTAAGTTACAAAATAATGTGTAACTGGAAAATCTATATAATATCTGGTGCATCAAAATAATTATGTTGTCTTTCTGATTAGTAACTTTAGGTTCATATATACATAATATTTTTTAGTCGGCATAAAATAAATCGTAATTCAACGGTGTATATACTTCTATTTTTATCCAAAATAAAATGCCTCAACTAATGACTGATGTGTTATGCGTCTTGTAACGTATTCAATTCGTAAATGAACTGTTTAAACGATACATTCAATCTTTATAATACGAATATCATGAATATATTAGGTAGGATAATCATATTTGGAAACGTTTGTATGATTTTATATCAAATATGTAAACTATGGTCGTGAGGTTACTTGTCCAAAATTGAAATGATGGTTGTATGTTGAATATATATATATATATTATGTGCTAAATTATATAAGTGTTAGTCTTTGGGAAATTTTTTAAGGAATATATTTTATATATTATTAATGCAGTGGCATGAAATTGTTATGATGAAGATTGTTCAAATAATTATTATTCAAAATTATATCATGCAAATTCATAAACTATCATTCATTCGTGTTAATTGCACAAAACATACTAAATAGTGCTAGTGTTATGGCAAGTTTAACAATTAAAACAATTAATTACAAGTTATTTGATGTTATCGTCTACAAAATCAATAATACCATGTGAAAATGGTTAGCCCGAAATTAGTGGCTTCTTCGGTAGCAAATCATAGGCGTGTTTTTTACCCAAGTTCTACGTTGGTAATAGTATGAAATATATATAACCAGTGCCAGATACATAAATTAATAACCAATACAGATCTATTGGTAGACATAAATTTATTTCCATGGTATCAATCAAACTAAAACATTTCCATACCTCATCTAGCTTATCGCGATCCATTTCCAGCTGGTCATTTACATAACCCTTGTGATCTGCCTGCTCATCTTTGGCCCATGTACAGTTAAGGACCTAAATTATATATTAGTTACCAGTCCTCCAACGAGACAACCATTAAGATGGCACATTGCAGCGATAGCGAATAGACGCTTGGAGTATGTTACAAATCCGTATTTCTATATTAATAATTTAATAACTATTCCAATCATTATCTTGCAAAAATAGCCATATTTACATATAAATATGTATATATAATTGTCATTGTAAACTAAAACATACCTTATGAGCTATCACGTTGACATACGTTGTCTCCCCGAAACGACGGAAAATGGACTCCCACTCCGAATGTGGAACCTCCGGTGCTACATTATTGATATATATTGATGAAGAGTGTATTAATGGCTCATCAATCTCGGGATTTCTAATACGATTATATTTTGTGTGAGTTGACACTAGGCATACAACAATTGGATTGCCCTTTACACATGCACCCTTCATTGAATTGTAAGCAGCCATCGCTTCGTCATCTGTGTGGTATTTTACAAATCCATAACCATAGCTTGTGCCTGTCGATTCGCTTTTTACAATCTTCATGACATTGTATTTACCCTAGCAGCAGATACATATTTAGAGAAGCATTTAACCAGGATCAACAACTCTTTGTCACCAACAACTAAATGAATAACATTCTTACACTCTGGTAGATTTCCAATGTATAGGTGATAACCTTCTAGTATCGTGTTTTCATCGAACCCAGCCTGTATGTATTCCATGACAACGTATAATAATAAATTCTAATGGAATCCTTAAATTTTAACTGAAAATTTGACCCTAAATTAGTTATATTAAAATATAAGATCAGATTTATCATTAAATTATAGCTTTTATATGAAATTATATTCGGGAAATATTTATAAATCAGATTAAAAGCATAATTAACAATTTCAAATCCAATAGATAAAAATATTATATATATAAGTTAGTTTATTGCCATTTTTTGCATTAAGGGAGAACTTTGGAAGAAACAATAAAAAGAGTTGATTAGCCTTAGGCGCTTACCAAAATTTGCACCGATTATAATCAATTTGCAAGATCTATTTTAAAATATTCATCAAATTAATGAATATAATACGTTTCAACTTTAATTATGTAAAAATGGAAGATAGTAGAGCTCAGCAAATTACCTTGCTAAAGTTAGCATCAACCTGATAAGTATGCCATACTTTATCAATGTGCCACACCCCCGCAATTAGTGTTAATTAGTGTTATTTAGACTTTACCGCTTCACTTAACTAACTAACTAACTAACACAATATATTGCGTGAAAATTGCAAAATACCTCAACACATCCAATGAAATTATTATGTAATTGACACTTAACCGGTGGAAAAGCAATATAAGGTATACATGGAATTAGTACGAAAGGACACTAGTTATGCTAGTGAGATAGGGGATGAATCAGAGTACACACCCCTTGAAAACGATCTAACCCCTCAAGTTACTGGAATTGGTGGCGCTGAATTAACTTTTTCCAAGGGAAGAATCCGATCTCTTCACTTGTACAATTTTAAGAGCTACAAAGGCCTAGTACAAGTGGGACCTTTTACTCAGTTCTGTGCCATTGTAGGCCACAATGGTTCGGGTAGACTACTGAATTATGTAGGCAAATCAAATCTATTGGATGCTATCGCGTTTGCTTTATGTATTAAATCACCTAATTTTAAAGGTATAAAAATGACATGTATTGAAAATTCGAAATTTTTTCCATAAAAATAGTTTTTCTATTTTTAAACTAAAAAATCATCCAGGGTCCCTATCTGATGTAATATCCAAGTGTGATGATGAATTACCTGCTGCATACGTTGAAATCCACCTTACTGACTCCCCCGAAGCTATATTCAGACGCAATGTTACTTCAAAAAATGTAGTTACTTATTTTATTAACGGTAAACCGGTCACACTCAAACAATACCACGAGGGACTACTTAACTACAAAATAGATATGATTGGAAATTCAAGTTTGATATTCCAAGGTGCAATAGGTAATGTTGTACAGAGGAATCCGGTGGACATGGCTAAGTTATTCGATTCCATTAGTGGCAGCCATCTATTAGATGCTCAATATAGGGAATTGAAGAACAGTATTGATAAACTGGACGCTGAGTATCATGACATGTGCGTGAGGAAAAATCACTTGGAGAAACAGGCTAAAAGGTATAGGCAGATGTCAAACAATGAAAGTGAATTTAAGAAATTGTTGACTAGACAGGTATCTATCAGAACATTTAGAACGATTTGCTTGCAGAGAAGTACCGGTGGGAGATCAAGAAACTTGATGAAAAGATTGCAACATTAAAATCTTCAATTTCCAATAAAAGGTAGGCATTTGTTTTTAAATTAATCATCAGTGCAATTTTTCTTACTTAGACGTGAAATTGATGAGTTGATATGTGCTATGAGATCTAGGAGAGTTGAAATAGATTTGCTAGAGGATCAAAGAATCGAGAGGGAAAGAGAGTTTAGCGAATTACAGGAGAAGAAACTCGAAATGAAACGCCAAAAAATATCAATGAAGTTGAGGAACGAACGCATTAAGGCTGAAAAACTAGCCCTTGAAACAGCAAAAAATGAAGCAATTACCCGAGCACAATTCACTAAATCGGCGATTGATACCGCCCAAAATAATGTCAATTCACTGAAAGACGAACAGATAAAACTCACTGGTAAACTGGAATCGTTGGAAAGTGATTATATCACGGATAATTTTTGCAAAATATCGTCTAAAATCGACTGGGAGTTGTATCGCACCATCGAAAGCCATTTATCAACCAGTTTGGGTGAAGAAAGGATGATTTTACGTACTTTACAGCGAAAATTAGAGGGAGAAAAAAGGGAATTAAAATCTGCAACAAATACGTTACAAGGGGAGGTGAAAAAGTTGAACGAATTTACCGATAAATCTGGGAAATTGGAGATGCTATTCAACGAGCTACAACTACGTGTAACCAAGATTGAGTGTGAAATGACTACATCCCAAAAAACTCTCCAATTGACGACATCCAAAATTGAAGTAATCATATATTTATTTTAGGGACTTAAAGCTGAAATAAGAGATAAGGAGAGGGCTTTAGCTGAGGCTAGAAATCTGTCCAGCCTATCTGATTTGTACCGCGAGGAATTGTCTATTAACCACGAGAGACAACAGGTAGTAAGGAGGATGATGGCATCGGTACCAGGTGTCTGTGGATTGCTGAGCACATTATTTCAAATTGAAACAGAAAAGAGCATCGTTTTGAAGGCACTATCGTCAAATTTGAATTTGGTAGTAGTTTCGGATTATGATACATCATTGGTGAGCAATTTAAAAAATATTCTTTTACAAGAATATTTAATTAAATAATTTCATAAAAAAATTCAACATTAATACAGCGTTGTATTGACTGGCTTAAACAATGCAAGCGCTCCTACAATGGATACTTGGAACTACTCTCATTGGACAAGATATCTTCAACCTCAAGGCGGAAAGACGTTCGTAACAGACGTGACCACCGATATCTCATAGATTGTATATCATTTGAGGAACGTTACAATGCCTTATTTGAACATTTTTTGGGTAATTACATCATAGTCAAAGACTTACAAGCTGCATATTCAATGGACAATAACCAACATAACAGTGGTATAGTATTTATTACTGAGCGCGGTGAAATTGTCAGGGGAAAAACAATTACCTTTGACGTCGGAAATTCTGATCGGCTAATGAAGGAGTTTGATGTATCTAATTTTGCCGCTCGTAATGAGAAAGTCAAACATTTGGAAGTGGAATTGGGGGAGCTTGAGAATAGTCTTCTCCAGAGCGAAATGGATTCTCACAATCTGTCCAACAAGATCGAGAAGTTCAAATGGGAACTCAAAATAGCAGTGTCAAAGTTGGACGTATGTAGAAAGCCTGTAGATTTTAACCAGCAGAATACGCTCATAATTCAGGAATCGATAAAATCATGGAGTATTAGAGTTGATCAACTGAACACAAATATCCGTGGTTTGGAAGAGCAAATTGAAGTGGTTAATAAGAGGATTGAATTGGTGGAATTTGAGGCATTTCGACCTTTATCGGAATCATTGGGAGTGGATAATATCGCTAAAATACACCGGGGAAATCTGGAAATGATGCATAAAAGATCTACAGAGATAGATAGAATAAAAGCCAGGTTGGCACAGATTCCCACTGAAATTGACGAACTTAAATCGGAGATAAACAAATTAAACCATAAACTCAGTAATATTCAGGAGGAAATTGATGTTATTGTAACTAATAGCACAAATGACAGTGTCAATTTAGATACTACTGAACTAACTTGTATGGACCTAGATGATACTACCAGTGATTGTGAGGACAATAGCAGTATTTACAACAATGATAAGCATTTAGACCAATCACTAGTAACACTACAGCAGAAAGATTTCGAAGATGGTAAGAGGATGGAAGAGTTGAAGCTGAGTCTAGCTGCATCAGAGGCCAATCTTGAATCTCTGACATCTGATCGTGCAAATTTGGCAATCAAAATTAAAACTGAAGTTGGAGAAAGTGTTTTGGATGATAGTTTGAATTTTATGAGTGAACCTAACACTAGGGAGCTGGAACGGGTTCAACGTAGGCTGGATGAACTTTGTGGTTATGGAGACTATAGCTTCGAATTATCTCAAGTTGAGTCAACACTTAGTGATTTAAAGGGCGATATTTTGAGGATAAAAAAGGCAATAGATGACTCAAAAGACAAATTCTACCAACTTCGTCAGCGAAGGAAGACAATATTTATGGATTTCTTGTCCCAAATAAATCGCACAATACCACACATATTGCACACATTGTTCAACATAAGCAACTCGAATAACATATATACTCAATACTGCGAGAATATACTTTACATAAACAACACAATAGATCACTCGGTAGATGAAGAACCATTCTATTGTCCAATCCACTACAACTTTTCACCAAACTGCTACAACTTAGATATTTCAGTTCAAAGTGGAGGGGAGAAGTCCCTTGCGGGGTTAGCTTTGATTTTAGCGTTTCAAAAGGTCAAAGGGACACCTTTTATTGTGCTGGATGAGATAGACGCATATGTGGACGCATATTACATCAAAGGGATCTTGAAGTACTTCAATGAATGCGACAGACAAATAATTGCCATATCTCTAAGGGATAAGCTGTTTAACCAAGCCGACAGTTTAATTGGGGTCTTTAAAAACCGTACCACGGCCATATCTAAAACTGTCACTCTCAACCTCACCAAGTACCAATCTGCGGAAACAGATGATGTTATGTGCATCGAAGATAGGGGTTCAAGAAGTTGCCAATCTGTAACACCTTTTATGTAATACGAAGTGCGGATAGTGGAGTGATCTTTTGACAGTTTAAATTAAGATTCCTAGAATAAAAGATGTAATCTTGTAGTTTATTATTGTAATTTAAAATTTTTTTTTCCGAAAAACGTCGTAATTTATAATTAATTTTCCCTAGTTAAAAAATTCATTCTGAAAAAATGTCAATATATTTTATGTGCTAACCAACACGGTCCCTAGGAATCAACCTAAGATTGCTTCCATACTTAAGAAAAACAGCAGCTACATAATAATTCGTTTACTGGCAGTCTGTGATGGATTAACACCAATGCCATCTGCCGTGATACAAGCACAGGTTTCAGGATTCACCTTGAACTGTATGACGGAATGATTACTTCTTGGGCCGAAAACTTAATAACAGCAGAAAAGGGAGTAGATTCTGGGACAGAAAGTCTAAATGCTGTTTCACTTACACCTTGAACGGCTGCCTAGAGTCTGATGCGAGTACTATTTTGAAGGTGACCTTGCTACATTAAGTTACAATATTAATGTTTAATTAATTTCATAAATGAATTAAAATTCAAAAGATTGGAATTTGAAACATACCCCTCTTCAGGTTCCTGTTTAGACATTGCCAGGACAAGTATACAATGCACGATACAGTGTCATAGTTTATATCGGGCACTTTTAAAATTGTGATAATGATCTCAAAATTTTTAAATGTTAACACTAGAAATTAATTATTATTTATTTTTGAAAAACTAATACATTACAAAATAAGTGCACAGGCTACATTCATTTATTAAGAATTATATCTTTATAGTATCAACTGAAAGATCGCATAATCACTATTTACCAACAATCAAATCTATTTTCAGCGTTTTCTGTAAAATGATTATAGATGTTATATATATATATATATGTTAATTATAATGCTACCAGGTGCCTAATAACGATATTCAATACTGTACATGATTAGTAATCATGACATACGATCAAAAAATAACTCTAAGAAGCTACACCCATGTATCCATGTGTATAGAATTCCATGCGATAATTAAAATAAAAAAATCATAAATATAAGTTATACAAGTTAAAATATAAAAAATGCATAATAGCTTCAACCAATTAAGGTTGTTATTCATTATCATCATTGATAATCCATTTGTTTAGACACTCCAAACTCTCAGAAAATGAAGCAAAATTATCCCCATTCTGATAAATATTCCCAACCAACTTAACAAATTCACGTACATCCAATGAAATTTGTGTCTTAAGCAAATCAATGTTTGTAGTAATAGTCATCTCTGATTTAAACTTAAATTTCAAACTTTCGTTTTGGCGCAATGCAGCCTCTACAATATCATCCAATTCCCTGTCGTAATCCTTGGCCACTTTTTTAATTGTTATGTCCAAAATTATCTCGAGAACTTCTTTGTTGATGGATATGGCAAAGTCGACGAATGAACTGAGTGGTACCATGATGAATGAAACGAAAGAACTAGGTGCGGTTGGTTTGATGCAGTTTGCTAATCTAAATTGGGAAGGCAGCGTTTTTATGAACTGAAAAGTGACGCTACAATTCTGGAAGATTTCATCTGATACATATTCCACCTGGAATCATTTATTTGACTTACTAATTCAGTAGATACTTTATCCAGGGTAGAAACAGCCTCTTCAAGGAAAGAATATGAAATTGAAGTAAGCTGATCGACAAACTCGCTAATAGGAATTGTTGTCTCTTGGGACTTGGCATCTGTGCTCATTTGTTTAATCTTCTGTAGTACGGACTTTGGATATTCAATGTGAGAGAGTAGGGCATTAGATATTTTGCCATTTTTAGCAAATAAATGAGTCAATTCCTTCAAATCTGACAGAAGATATACTGCGTGAGAAGGAGTTATGCCCTGAGGCCATGTTTCATCACCGTCAACCTGGCACTCCTTCATCTCTCTCTCCCAGAAAACAAACGAACGCAAATGGCTCGTATATAGTTGGATCAAGTCTGAAATTACTCGTGCCATCAATGGGTAATATTCGAAAAACCGGAGTGTTTCTGTTATCTGCATGCATCCCCTAATCAACTCGTCAGAGGTACTTAAATATAGTTTCATTTCATGATCATTTAAAACATCCACAATATCCTGCGGTGATATGCTGTCGTGTAGTGTTTGGTTATGCATCCTCTCAATTATGCTATTTGTCAGAGATTGTAAAAGTGGCGATATGCAAAGGGCATTTGCAACTGATTTAGGGATATCGGTGCCCCTCCAGATTGCAATTGATGAAGGGCCAGCTAGTGCCTCTACTGAATCTAGTAACTTTACAATAGTTCCAACAGCCTTTAAGAATGGTTCCTTATATACAGGGGCAAATATGTACCGAAAGTGCCGTTCAATTGTGCTGAATATTTGATTACCCAATATCGAAGCCAAATCGCAAACCATGACTTCTGAGCCTTCATAAGTGGCCAATTTATCCAAAAATTTATTAACCGATCCGCCATTTAATTCTAAAAGTATATTTTCGGCAAATTTTTGGAATTCGTTAAATTGCTCCTCCGGTCCAGCATCTAAAGCTGCTGTACTTCCTAAACACTTTTCAATAATATCATGAAATAAAGTAAGGAAGGTGGGCATTGATTTTTTTGGCGATAATGCGTAGTAGCACTTTAACAAATTCAAGAAATTGTTTAAATCATTGGAATCTGTAACATTGTTCTTACCAAAATTATCAACTCTTATTATTTTTGATTTTAATGATTTTTGTACCATTTCTAACATAATTTTTATTGACCAATCTGAAAACTGTTCCAAGTTGTTTAATGATTCACACAATTGACCTATCGCAGTAGTAATTATATCATCATCAGCTACCACGATTGTGGCAGTACTAGTATTTGGTAATAAAATTTCTTGCAAATTGTCGTTAACATTCTTCAATTCCTGAATACTTTGCCTACTCTTGCCTATTTCAATTGCAATGACCCTCAAATATTCCACATTTGACAAATTGAATGTTTTCCCAGAGTTCACATTTGTTCTTGAACCCGCCAAATTTAGGGAATTTGCATCATTTATATAATAGGGGGTAGTATATATATATGAGTATGGTGATAAAGTATTATTATGATACTTATCGCTGTCATTATCTTCTATCTGATCCTTAAGTTCACTGCAAATATCAATGAAATGGCGCGTTGTAAATAATATTGATGAGATTACACTTTTCACAGCACTTAACTTCCTTTTTGTATCCAATAATCTTGAAATTGTACGTTCCAATTTTTCAAGTTTACCAGTAACACCTTTAATCTGGCTTGCTGTTGTCGAAAGTCGTGTGCTAACCGACTGCAATTGTTTGGATGTACTTTGTACGTGCTTTTGCAGTGGCGTAGTGTGCTGGAGTGAAGATTCTATTAGGTCTGAACCACGATTTTCTGCAGCCTGAAGCAATGCTTCGAATTCCAACTTTAATTTCGTCAAAGTGCATCCAATGCTTAATCTCTGCACTATCAACATGCCTGGGTGTTCAAGCTCTACACCTATCCTATCCAGCCATTTTTCGTCCATAACACCAGAGGCAGAATTTGTATTCATGCCACCCACATAAGTGTCTAGCTTATCTATATATGCCTGTTAATTTTCCCCTATTTTTAAAATTGTTTTCCCATATACTATACTAAAGTGTCACCTTTATTGCCCACACAATTCACCACTACACAGGCCACTATCGTTAGGTGATTACTATTCATGGAGTGTGACGATTTGGATGAAATTATGAGACTATCAGATGCAGACGTTAAAATACGCTGCAATATGATTGAGTCGGAGACTAGTATTCTTAAGAGCGAAATCAACAGAATAAAGTCGCAGTTAAAGATACTACAAGATCGCACTAAGGAGAATGAGGACAAGATACAGCTCAATAAGCAATTGCCATATCTAGTATCCAATGTGATAGAGGTTTGTATTCTATTTAAAACTGTAACGCATTTTAAGTGTCTCATTCATATCATCATATCAATTTATGTCAATATAGTATTTACCAATAAATAGTTTATCATTATTGTGCTAAAATAGTTACTTGAGTTAACTCCTGATCAAACGGATGACTTGGAGCCGAGAGAATCCAAAATGGACACAAAGGATAAATGCATAGTCATAAAGACATCTACTAGGCAAACCATATTCCTACCTATAATAGGCCTGGTACCCGCCTCAGAACTCGCTCCTGGTATGAAATAATTGCTTATATAGGCGACTTAGTCGGGGTTAATAAGGATAGTTATTTGATCCTAGACAAGTTACCTCCGGAATACGACACTAGGGTCAAGGCAATGGAGGTTTGTGAGAGGCCCATCGAGGATTATACGGATATTGGTGAGTCATTATATTGAAAATTTAATTGGCACATAATGCTAAATTACCATTACTTGGTTAAATTATTTCATTTTTGTTGGTTAATTATGCAAACAGCATAATTTATCTACATGAGTCACAAATGTGCAATGCACTTTGATTCACTATTAGTTTTGGCGATGTGATTCTTGTATTTGCGATTTATTATTGTTTAATGACATTTCTAAAAAATTTTAAAACATTATTTAACAGCTAAATGATTTACACAACTGTTTAATCATTATGGCTTGCTAATTCATTTTTCAATATGTATTTAGAAAATTCTTTTATACACAGTTTTACTACTATAAATATAACAATATACAACACTTATTTAGGCGGATTGGATAAACAAATAGAGGAATTGATTGAGGCAATAGTTCTGCCAATTACACACAAGGAAAGGTTTGATAAGGTTGGTATTAAGCCACCTAAGGGAGTATTAATGTATGGTCCTCCGGGGACTGGTATGTTTATATGTTATATAGGTAAAACACTTCTGGCTCGTGCATGTGCAGCACAAACCAAAGCCACATTCTTAAAACTTGCAGCCCCTCAGTTGGTACAAATGTTCATTGGCGATGGAGCTAAAATGGTCAGGGATGCATTTAACTTGGCTAAGGAGAAGGCACCCACAATTATCTTCATAGATGAGTTGGATGCAATCGGCACTAAGAGATTCGACTCTGAGTTATCTGGAGATAGGGAGGTAAATTATACTGCTATTTAGGTCCAACGGACTATGCTGGAACTACTTAACCAATTGGATGGGTTTAGCAGTGATGACAGGGTTAAAGTAATCGCGGCAACAAATCGTCCAGACTCTTTGGATCCTGCTCTACTGCGTTCAGGTAGATTGGATAGAAAAATCGAATTACCTCATCCAAATATTGAAGCTAGGGCACACATATTCCAAATACATTCAAGGAAGATGAATGTCAATAAGGGTAATAAGTTACTGATTCAGAAACAAACTTTGACGAATTAGCACGTTCGACTGACGATTTTAATGGCGCACAAATAAAGGCTACTTGCGTGGAAGCGGGGATGGTAGCATTGCGCCGTGGAGCCACCGAATTGTTTCATGAAGATTTTGTTGAGGGAATTGCTGTTGTACAGGCCAAGAAAAAATCCCCCCTCAACTATTTTACTTGACACTCACAAATGACAGGCCTACCGCATATTTTAATTCATAGCTCCAATATTCACGTATTAATCTTGCACGATTTATTATCACTATGCCTATATATACCTTATGTAATTGGTGAATGGCGATATGTGCCGTATCTCCTGTATAAATAATACACTATCCACTGGTACATAATATAAATTGATAATAATGTAATAGTCTAAAGTGCAAGCAATAGTAATGTATAAGTAGAATGGTTACAGAACCCCTTCCACTAGAGGAGTAAACCTAAATAAGTTTTCTAGCTTACTGTTCTGGCTGTTGCTTTAATTCGTCCAAATTTGTGCATTTGTTCACAAAAAAGGTGAAAATGACCCATATACTGCATTAAAACTTTTTACTTGTAGATGCTAAACAGTAATATAACACTGAATAAGGCAGATGAAAGGAGTTTGATTGCTAAATAAGCCGTGTACCTACGTCTCTTTTGTATTTTGTAGATAGCAATCACTTCGGATTTTTCTTCATTGTTCAAATTTTTTATCCTGTATCACTTATACAACTAACTCTGGGGGCAATTCTTCCTTGGAAACTTCCTCAGATTCTCCCTCCGTCTCTCCCAGATGCGGGACGAATGGCAAGGAATCGTAAAAGCTATTAGCTAGTAAGTTAGTTGAATGGAATGGTTTGTTGAACTTTGAGTGTGCAATTAGTGGGGTTTTGCGTTTTAAATTCATTTTTTCTGGGGAAATTTTGTGTTTAGATAGTCGTATTGCATGGATAATTTCATTGTCCACCTGATTCTTTTTTTCTGGATTTTTATCCGCGCTAGCACTGTTATTCGATTGTTTACCAACAATAGAACTACTACTATCTTGGGTTGGGGCTATCGTCAGGGGATTTGCATCGCTTTCCGGTTTCGGCAAAAAGTGAACTACTTCCGATAGTTCCGCTACAATCATGGCTTGTAATGCGATTCCGACTATTGATACACATAGGTAAATGAATGTTATGAAGACCGATTTTTTTGCTGCAGAAATTATGCTAATTCATGAACCATTTACCCTAATGAACAAGCGATTGTGAAGAAGATCAGAATGGCGTAGGCAAGGGTTAGTAATGATGGGCGAAGGTAGCTTATGATGAAGAACATACATACGCCAATACCCAGTTGGCTCAAAGCAATTATGAACACTCCCTATATTAGAATTGTAAATTATACATAGTAAATGCAATGAAGTGGTATAAAGGGTAATTTATTGTAAGCAACCCGATAATTTATTGATGATAACAACATCAAACGCAAAATTTACAATGCATTGTTTACACATTCAGGTAACATTTAGGTATATAAAACTTTTAGTTTCCCAAAACAATCATAACAATACACATATATAATCCATACGTGGAAATATTATTACAAAAACCTAGATATGTCTAACCAACAATGTTTATGACATTTGTGAACAACTGTGATGATGTGTAGAGTTATTTCATGTAAAATACACATAGGACTATGTAAAAGTGGGAAAATGATGTAGTTACCTTCCTAATTGAACAGAATCCTAAGAAACTGTTGGCCTTCAACACACTCCAATCCATGTGTGTAGTGGGGTGTTGTTGTTCATGGTACACCAGCTCACCCATAGACTAAACTTTTTGCTGAAATATAATATTTTTGTGCGTCAATTTGCAACAATGCTTCATGGTTTAGCAACTTCCTCAGTGAGTATTCATTTTATATGGTATTAAACGTAAAAAACTGTACCTTTTCATACTTTCAAATTATAATGTATAGATTAACATAGCCATATGTAACAATAGTACCAACCTTGTCGGACAACTACGCATATATACTAAAGAATCCTGAATCCAATTCATCATTATGCATAGACCCTGCGGAAGCGGATAAGGTGGTTCACTTGGCAAATCAAAATAAACTAATACTTGAGGCATGCTTATGCACTCACAAACATTACGACCATAGTGGTATCTACTAGTGGTTATTTAGGTGGAAATGAGAAGATCAAAAAATTGGTGCCTGGGATTAAAGTATACGGGTCTAGTTATGAACCGATCCCAGGATTAACAAATAAAGTTAGTGACAATGACACGTATGAGATTGCCGGATTTAATGTAAAATGTATAAGAGCAGAATGCCATACAATTGGGCATATTATGTACTATGTTACACACAAGAATTTTAAGGAACCAATAATATTCACTGGAGACACTATTTTTATAGCTGGTTGTGGAAGGTTTTTCGAGGGAAATGCTAAAAAGATGCTGGAAATTACAAACAATTTTAAACGACTACCCCCAGAGACACTAGTGTATTGCGGACACGAATATACTGTCAAGAACCTCAAGTAAAAATCCCCATCATTCAGGTTTACCAATGAGCTGGAAAATGGGTCTAACCCAAATGTACTACATGCACTTGACATCGCCATGAAATTGAGGTGCGAGGATAAGCCTACGGTGCCATCTACGATAGCTCAGGTATTATATTATTTATATTATATCCAACTTACAAACGCCAGTCATGATAAGTTTCTATACATACAAAATTTTATTATAGAAGGAAGCACATTCATATAGGAATTACTGCATAACCCTTTTTTGAGAGTTTCTGAGCTTAAAAGGTTATTTGGAGATGTTTCTGATGAGGATGCCATGAAGAAGATCCGCCAAATGAAGGATGTCTATTGATTATTTAGCATATTAATTTTTTTATTGACCCTATCTACTGTTTTTGTTTGTTTTTTAAAAAAAATTAACAATTCAAATGCATCTAATTATCGCACATATTATTATTAGCGAATATACAAGGACGTTGCAGCAGTCAGATTTAATATGATATACTATTGTCGTAACAACGCATAAATATACCATTAATGGCATAAAAATCAATGATAATGTATACGATTTCTAAACGCCCACATTGTGACTATGACTAATGGTTGTGCGTTGTTAGTGAAAAATTAAATGATTAAAATCTGTTATTACTCATGAAAACATGCCATATCGAATTTATCGCAGCATAAAGTGTTGGGAATGATATTTGTGTGAGATTATTTCCGGAAAGAAATAGTTTTTTACAACAGAAAATAACCAACATCTACCGCTGCCATGTGGTTACTAAGGCAGCTTATTTTTTAATAGTAGAAATAACCTTCTTTGGCAATCCACTGGGAAGACTAGCCTCAATTTTGTTGGCTCTAGCCTGATTGGTGACCACAAAGGTGTATAGGAAGCGGGAGCATCTAGTCTTAAACTTGGTAACAAAATTACCATTTCTAAGTTTCTTCTTAACAACTATAATCCCCTTTGCATCCGGGCGCTTTAGGGTGGTTAGGAAAGTTTTGACGTCCTTAATCTCCTTCGCCATCGCAACACAACTATTAGACGCCCCACAACAAAAACTCGCCATTATAAATATTGTGTAACACATAATTAGAATTCGTAATTATGGCTGTTAAGCTAAAAATTGTGTAAATACTAGATAATTATTGGTGTGACAAATCAGATCGGGAGTCCGCATAAAGTTAGGGTAACACTGCGAATGACATTTTCCCATTCTCATCATGAAGTCACACTTTCTAACAAATTTTATAGAACCACAACGCCGTTTTATATGTATTAGGCTTTAAATACAACCCGATCTCTTCATTTGAAGAAACTGTCCAAAAGCGCATTAGCTACTAGACACGTCATACGACGTAACAGTGTAAAGTCCTAGTAATAGTTTCTTTGAAATATATTTTCAAAGAAACGTTAAAACAAGTCATATGTCAATCAAGACGCATGACATTTAACCAACGATCTTACCAACCCTTATTTTGTTTAGTCGAATAGGGAGAATCCCATATCATCATCCTCCTCTTCTTCCTCCTCATCCTGTTTATTAGCACTGTCATCTGCAGCAGCTGGAGCTGAACTCGGCGCAACAGATGCTGCCCCTACAAACGCGCCAGGGTTATCATAGGCATATTTGATTTTCTCCATTTGGGGAAATATAAAATCAGTTTCTAGCCCAACGGCCACGAGATTCTTGAAGGCTTCCACAATCGAATGCGATATAGAGAATTCGGTTGGGAAACCAGTGACTCTGGCGGCGGCGCTGGTAAAATTTATGCCCTTGATCATTTTTTCCATAATTTGTTCATCTGTAATGTCCAACACCGATGCACTGTATAATTGACCTCTATCGTAGACCTTTTCCACCTTCAACCCATACGAAAATGGCTTTATATTCAATTTCTGCAGCAATGTAGCTGAAGAAGCAGTTACTTTTTCGTTTGCCTTGATGAGATGTACATCTGATTGGATTTCAATTTGCCCCTTAAAAATTTTGGTAGATATACCCAAGGCTTGGAAGAAAGACGTCTGAGATGGATCCATGCCAGTAGGCCCAGCGGGGACGAAAACATCGCAGGGAGCGATTACACCCTGGCGCGCTGGAGCTGGGACCTTGTTATTGATAATAATACCCCTAACCTCCATGGGATCTGCGATGCAAATGACGAATCCAATGTTAAGCTTAATATGAGGGATTAAGTTTTCAGTCCCAGAGCCTGGCGGAATTGACTTCAAAGCTTTCCTCATCATAGTATTTTTTCCCATCAGTACATACGCTTTGCCACGCAAGGAATATCTAATTCCGGCTAATTGCCTTGAACTAACGTGGTCCGCGTTCACAATCAGAAGTTGGGGATAAGTTTCAACAAGATTCACCAACTTTTCCATATATGCCTGCTTCTTCGCAGCTTTCGCGGGGCTAGGCATTTTGTAATACAATTGTATTTCTGTTGTGAACTGACTAGAAAAGGTGTTGCGAGCAGTTACCGTTATACTGTTGTGTGGGGTGGGAGGTCTTTGCCCAGTATCCATGTATAGAAGGATTTCTTTTTAAATGTTACACAAATTTGAAGAGGCAGTCTAGATCGGTATACACCTACCCATTTTATTCGCTCATTTAAGGTTTTACTGTAGGATTTTGCTTAGTTGTAGACACAAAGTATGTTACACAGTAGATACACGAATTACATTTGCAATTAATTTCGATTAATTGCAAATATTTGATTTTTATTTCCCCTAACAATTTATATCTCTCCATTTGTACAGAAACCTATCTCACTTGCTATTACCAATGGACAAATATCGTACATTGAAACAGAAACATGGTATAAATCAATTCATTTAGCTGTGTTAAAGGAGGCTTATTTGAGTTTGGAGGATAATGTTAAAATTTTGACTCAAAACTCTGAAGCCCAATCGATAGAATACGATTCCAAAATATCCAAGTTAAATACAACATTAAGCGATAAAGATGAACAAATTAAATCGCTACAGAATGAGCTCACCAGTTTACAGGAGAATAAACAGGTTTTAGAACAGAAACTAACACGTTATATCCAAAATGAAGAGTTAAAGACCACATCTTTTAACGAATTAAGTACTAATGTTGGCAGAAGGTCCATATATGACGATTCAATTGATAGCATGTACGAGGTATTTAATTGTTTTAATGAATATTTTATTTTAAATGATCAAAAATTTGAATAATTTTTGATCATTTCATACTATAATTCACATACCTAATTAAGATATCTTCCCGCACCAATACGACACAATGTATAAATTTCAACAAGACATTAAGCAAATTCTTAGCGCTACTAAATGAATCTATGCAAGATAATCAACATACAGTACCAATCGAGGGAAACGTTAGAGTAAAGATTATGCGGGGAAAAATGGGAATTTTGGATGATGGATTAGATAATTTGGGCTCACTTTCAGCGTTAAATCTGGATTTGTTGAGATATATAGATAAAATGAAGTTACATGTAAGTGTAGTTTATATTTAGATATGGGACATTGTAACTAAGCTGCAAGATAATATTTCGCTAGAATTGACAAGTGAATTGATCAAATCATTACGCTTGTATCTAACAATTGAAGAGTACCTGTTTCCTGATATGCAAAATTTCAACATTTCAATCACCGACAAGACGTGCAAGATTGTCTCTAAAACCACATCATTAATGTATGTTTGTTGAACTAATTTAGTAAATCTTTGGCCAAGCTAAATAAAATCATGCACAATCTCACAAACACACTATCACTCATACACCAAATAATTAGTGTTTATGACATAGATGACCGGATAAAATTATTTACATGGAGTAGATGTGAACAATTGTTGAATGAGATTAATAGTACAGTCAAAAACATCGCAGAGTGCGTATCGCATAGGATGTGTCTTCCTAAAATTTGCAATGGAAAATTTTTACCCTTAACTGGGGGTACCGAGACGCTAATGGAATTATATGAGCTTTTAAGTGGAGTGCCCGATTTAAATATGAATGTTGCAATCGTACTATCAACCAATGTTACCGAATTTCAAGTATCTGCTGATGAATTATTGTGTGAATGGATAAGCAAATTAAATAATACGCCACATTCCATCAAAGATCACGCAGTTGATACAGCAAACACGAGTATCAATGAAAAGCTTCGTATTAAAGAGCTGGAAATTTCATTAGCAGAGTGTGAAACACAGGCTTTTATCGCGAATTATCAGAGAAACTCACTCATAGCATACTTGAATAATATTAGTGAAATCGTTAGTGATTTGGACGGCAGTCACCCCTGCATTGGGTCCTTTTCAAGTGGATTTGATGGAGAGGAATTAATCGATTTATCCACCGCAAGCAAAAAATCAGATTCCGCGTGTCACAAAATAGATTACCTAATTTCGCCCTTATCTTTGCCCCTAAATAATAACAATTCCAGCGAGCTAGCCGGTTATGTGACAACACTGGTAAAGGATGGCATGGCATTGGCTGAAGATAAAGCCAAAATAACAAATGAGTTGGCAGATTTGCGTGCGGAATTGAGTAAGGAGAGGGAGAGGAGAGAGGCGGCGGAAGAGAGTTGTAGGGCCAGTATACATGAACTGACCAGGCATTTGGGCACCATGGAATTAACTATAATGGATTATGAAAATAAGTTATCGCAACTAAGAAAGGGGCATTAGCCAATTTTAATAAACATTAAATAATTGTACACTAGTCACCATTCACTTAGCTAAATAGTTAAAATGAAATTTGACAAGAGAGAACTGTATAGGGATCTAAAATCTAGCAGAGATTTGAGTGACAGGCTAAAAACCTTCTTGCCCTTAATTAAGCAATCAAATGATGCAATAAAAGCTAATCCAGACACTTTATTACACTCTGTAAGCGATTATTCAGTGGAGCCACTGTGCAATCCTTCAATAGATTTGGTTGAGGATGAGCGTATCACAATGGGTAAATAAAAGCTAATTTAGATATCCAAATGGGCGTGTTTGATGTAAATGATGATATTGAAAAAAAGTTGGTATCTATGAACGACATAACAGTCGTGCATTTGGAAGATACGGCGGAATTGAAAGAAAATATGGACCCTCTAATTACAGAAATTAGTTCGGAACAATTCGAAACATAATTTTTTGTAAAAAAAAATCAATATTGGAACAAAGTTAGTTAGAAATAGGTGCTACGACAGGTGTGACGATGGGGTGTGCAGTATATACCCTCAGTATCAATTGCCTACTTTACGACAATTTTGAAACTTCACCATACAACCTTTCAAAAATGACCTTACAAAATAAGCTGAAAGAAGCATTTCTAATTTTTGACAGGAATGGAATGGGAACATTGGACAAATCATCGGCACTAACGGCACTTCATTCTGTTGGCTTAGTGCTGAACAGCGAAACCCAATCCAAAATTGATGCTATGAATATGAACGAATTCATAACCTTCGGAGAAGAGTTAGCCAAGGCAAATACCCCGGAAAAGTGCATCCAAGATATCATAACGAATTTAACTGCGAACAAGAAGACAATCAGCGTCAAAGATTTTGAGCATGTAGCGTCTGCGATTAGTTGTATAAACGCCGCAGATTTGAAAGCATTTTTGGCAGTTGTAAATCCAAATGATGCTAGTGTTGTCAATCCTGCAAATTTGTTAGCACAATTGTCAAATTGATTTAACTGTTAGTCAAAATCGATAAACGGCAAATAATTTGGGTTAGTCAGAGGCATCGTCCCTGATTATCTAAATTAGATATAATATCACCTCCTGTAATTGTATTGAAATAGTGTATTTTTGATCTTTCTTGATTGGGTATCTGACAAATTTACAGTCCACTCGCATTCGGATCTGTGTGAGTTTAAGCATATTATTTTTTATTTGATTTTTTTAGAAATTTATTATGCATCAATTTAAAACTATCTTAATACCTGTTCCAATGCCCCTGCTATTGTGCCGCAAATGACGTTCGAATACTCCAAATCACCGAGCGAATCCGACATTTCAATAAACATTTCCAGTGGATTATCTTCAAATGTAATGTGATACAAATTTTTCTCCTCATCCACAACTTCAGAATTTGCGTTAATACCTAAAAACATCTTGAACCCAACCTTAGCAATTGCTTCGACACTTTCTTTAAATGATTTGCATGAGAAGGAACCGGCCTTAGATAAGTATTCGTCGATTAATCTCGAGCCTATATTTTGCCCACTAAATTAGCAACTAAGTACATTTTGAACAGCTTTTGATTGACCCCGTCCACAGAAATATTGTCTTTGACAATTTGCGCGACTAAAGCGCCATATGTCAAAGCCAGAAATTCTCCATTCTAAATTAAACTATGCATACAGCCTTTTCTGATTTGAAGTAGACAGTTTCACCTAATTTTGTGAGTCTGTCTTTGGCCATTAGCAACTATTCATAAGAAAAGATAACGCATTTGCTGCACAACATCACATCATACTACAACAGCCCTACACCTATTGGTGCAGTAACATGACCCAACGAATTATTATTAAATAATTTGACAATGAGTATTCATGCGAAGAAAATTGTAATAGATACAGGTGCTTACATGCGGGCCACTCATTTAGATCGCTACGGCGAAAGATTACATACTACGCAAAAAGTAGCGTTGGAAATACAAAAGTTCAAAGATGACCCTGCTCTATCATGTTTGAGGTCAATTGAAACTATAAATATTGAGGATCCTGAGGATTCCGATCTGGAACTAGTTAGATCATTTGCCAAAAGTACTGGCGATTTACCTTTTTTATCTCAGGCAGACATATCTGCTATCGCACTAACATATAAATTTTTTAGGCAAGGAGGAGGTACTATCAATTTAAACCCTAAGGAAAATATTGAAATTTTACCAACAAAATTTGCCAATGATAGTGTAAAATCGAAGGGTAAATTTGAATGCAGTGGGTTTGGGTTTAACAAGTGGATAACCAAAAAAAATTTAAATAACTTACCTGGTGACTTGAGTTCTGATTCCAGCTCAACGAATTGCATTGTTGCTTGTATGACAACTGATTATTCGATGCAAAATTTATTGTTGCATATGGGATTATCAGTCATTACAGTGAACGGCTTGGCAATTAAAACCGCGAAGCGCTGGGGCCTGATCTGCCGTGCCTGCTACTTTGCCACTAGCAATTCTACATTGTTGTTTTGCGAAAAGTGTGGGCATAATACATTGGACAAGATTGCCATTAATATATCAAAAGATGGCATTGTCACTGCAATTGATAAGCGAAAGTATATAAACACCAGGGGCACAATTTATTCAATCCCAAAGCAGAAAGTTGGAAGGCATGCCAATAACCTTATATTATCACAGGATCAAATGCTAATGCCTGGGTTCATCCACAACATGCGTGCGAATCAGCACAAGAAAAAGGATTCAATTGAGCACTTAAACTTGGTGAGCCATGCATCAGTTTGTTTTCACATTTATTTATTATATATTTTTTGTGAAAATATCTTAAAAGATTACAGCTAATTTAGAATGGAGCAATAGTAGATATGGTTAAAAGTTATGAAAAGCCCAGGAATCCTGTTATGCATGGGATCAAGATAGGGTTTGGGAAGGGAAATCCAAATTCCAATATGTGGGTTAAGAGAAACAGGTTTAAATATTAAATTTTTAGTTTTTTGTCAAAATTTACACTCCAACACTAGTATATCACGCTCACACAGATGATGTATGTCTATGTGATTGCCACACATTAATTTATGGCGGGATCCCATCGATAATATAGTTGTTACTTTGATATTAATATACTTAACTATTTCTATTAATAATTAGACATATCTATATCACCCTATGCATTACTGTATAATGTCGATGTGTAATATCACTATCGTAACATTAATCTGTGTACACATGATAAATGTAGCAAATTGTAGTACCAATGGTAGATGTGTCATGATAATTTAGTTGAAGATGAACTTTTTCCATTTGAAGACCTCCCCCCTCTTTGGTCCGATCACATGAAAAGTGCTAAACAGACGTTAGAAAACTATCCCAATCCATTCCAAAACTACAAGGCTTGCAACAGGAATTACCCTAACTCATATTTGTGTGACCCGGGTAAGCATAGTTCTCAATGGCAGCATTTTATGGCGAAATATGGCATTTACTTAGGTGGAATACTCGAGGAGTATGAGGCCGACAAGATAGAAGGTAATCACTAAAATGATGGCCAGAGATTCTCAGCAAGGAGCGGAAGAATTCTAATCATTTTTGCAGTGATTTTGGAGATGTTCCATATCAGTAATTTTCATATTTATTCAGATTTGGAGTCGGCATAGCCAGCGACGATTTGAAAAGCGATAAGGAATTGCTGGCCACTGAACTTTGCAGCAGATGGTCTCTTAGTCACTCTGGCTGCAACGATGGAATTATGTTAGTTTTATTTCCTTCCAGTAAGGAAATTGTTTTGCATTGGGAAAGCGGAGTAGAACCAATAATTAATGCGAAAATTGCCTCCGCTTTCTATCGGATGTGTAGGAACGAATTAGCCACTAGAGGATTTGGTCAAGGGGTTGAAAAGTGCGTCAAATTTATTGCAAATGTAAGGCTTTGATTATATGAAAATATTCTAAATTAAATTTGGAATTTTAAGTATGACTAATGCAGCGTCTAAGCGGCGAAACATTGCCGATTGAAGAGACGATGAGGAAGTAAGCAGCAAAAATGACTCAGAATTGTATTCCTAATAATTGCCACAGTTACGGCTCTATTTTACATAACTTGTATGTTTGCAGGTAACACCACGGCAATATTCAGTGATGGTAGATAGGGCGTTATAATTGGGTGTTATAAGGACACGATAGTGATTTTATGTAGATCTGCATATAATTTTACATAGTAACTGTTAAATGGGCTTATAATATATGGAATGTTTTTTTCAACGTATATTTTTGGTATTTTCCTTGTAAATGCAATAGGATGCGGTGACCGCGAGTCCAGGCTGGGAACATTATAGACGTGATTTATATACAAATTTCACGATTCAGATGTATTACTATGGTACATTATGTTACAAAATATGTGTAAATTTTATATTATGCACAATAACCACTGTAGGCCAATCTATTTCAGTCTCATACGTTCACGAGCTTAAAGAAGCAAGCAGGCCCTTATGGTTATCGCGGCTTAGCAAATATGCCAATGCAAGCAGGATTACGAATCATTCGTCATTCATAAATTATGGCAACATTTGCATGATCAACAAGCAAAGGGTACCCATAGACACAAAATTGATTAGGAAATTTGCAAGGAATATCAAGCGGATTCTCAAGTGGGTTTGAAGTTACTTAGAATCCCTCATGTAAAAATCTCCATAAAGTTTGTAGATATGGATAACATGAGACAATTATACAAAGTTCATTTTGGAAAGGATAAATCAGGGGACATAATATCTCTACGCATTTTACCCAAACTGCACCATTTTGGAACAAATTCACCAGAATCTCGACGGGGGGTTGATGAACGCAGCGGTGGTAAACTTCTGGGCCATATGTTTATGCGGGGCAAAATTTACATTTGTCCAGAATATATTAATGAGCAAAAAGATATTATTCCAAGCGATGACGTTGAGATGCTAGGCGTGGCAAAATCAGTAAGAGAAGCTAGGGACATATCCATGAAGATAGGCTACCTGCTAGTGCACGGAATATTGCATCTAATTGGTCACGACCACCAACGAGATGAAGATTTCAACAATATGCTAAAGATGGAGGATTACGTAATTTCCAGGCTGAATATATCGAATAATCCATTAGTTTAATAAATTGAAATAATCAATTATGATAATTAAATGAGATATTTAATTGTAATGTTTATTTGAGATATTTAATTTTCTTAAAAAACTTGAAATAGACGAGTGAACACTAATATTGATAAATAACCCACCGACACATAAACTCTATCTGTCGCGAATTTTTGCGGAGATTCCACAGAACACACCAAACCTCTAATCCTACCCTCTAATTCATTCCTCCTCACGGGCAGACGATGGGGAGCGGGGCGGTTATGGATTGGATGCTTAACCGTCTGTGCCCCAAACTGACCCCTGCAAATAGCATCCGCAGCAATTCATACCCCTTCGACCATGAATTATTTGACCGCAACCCGTCCTTGTCCACACCCCAGTGCTTAAAATCGGAGAGTAATGCAGACGATATCTCCAGTGGCCATGGAGGCGGCAAACAATCAAATTTATATTTTCGACAACAGTCAACATTGGTGGAAGAGTCCATCCATGCAATGGATACAGGCGCAGTGCATTCAGTCATTGTTGGAAGCCCCGACGATGCAGAGTTTAGCAACGGCGAGATTCTGGTCGAAAGCGAGATGGAAGAATTATACAACAAGATAAGTTGCCAGAATCTAAGCAGTTCTATTTATTTGGACAAAGAGTTCAGGATTCCGCTCAAGTTAGACACCAGTAACGAGGTACCTAGATACCCCTACCAATACGAGCAAATGTACTACCAAAGCGGCGCACAGGAAGGTTAGTGATTTTTTTAACGCAGAATTAGATCCATTTTCGTTCAAAATCATTCCACATGATGCGTTTTTAACAGATTCATTCAACGCTATAACCACCCGCATGTACGCCCATAAGATAGTCCACGAGCCACAGGCGGGCGTCGAACCCAACGGGGCCAACAGGGCTGATTATACGCTGCATACTGGCCAAGGGCGAATTGGTGGCAGCGGCAGCTGGGAACCAATCGCCACTGTAAATGGATCTGATCCAGAAGACCTGGATGAAGAGTTTGACTTTGACGAGATTGAGATGGAGGGTGATACGGCGTGTGGCCAGGACGAGAGGCAACAGGCGGGCACAGAGTCGGAAGAAAAGGAGGCCATGAAGATAAATGATTACCTTTGGGGGGAGACTAGTTGTACATTTAACTCTCTTGTATCTGTTATACAAGTTTCTGTGGCTCTAGATGGGTTGGCCGAGAAGATTGTAGCAGGGGAGGAAAAGCCCATCTACTCTACAATTGACCTCAGGGAAGTGGAAAACCAGCGTGAAATATGCGCCAGAGATAAATTTTTAGCGTATCGCAAGTTAATGTGTAACTATCGCATATCTGAACCCAAGTCTCAAGCGTCAGACAAGGGGGGGCCTAGAGATGCTATGGTTGGAAGGAATTCGTTACTGCACGCAGCCAGTCGTTTTTACATCTCATTGGTGACGCACTCACCTTGTCCTCAAATTATTTCGTTACTTCGCACTATGATTTACGATTTGAACGCTCCAAACACTATATATAGGATGTCGAATTGTGGTACTTCTGGCGGGGATAATGGAGTTATATGCCATAACCCGTACCTTCTACGTGATTTGGACGGGTTGGCATACCTCCGCCCACCCATATGCTATGGAGAGGATGGCTATAATGATGCAAGCGGGGATATGGGAGAATCATACAAGAAATGGAAGCGTAAGATGCAGATTTTAGATAAGGAGACGCGTTTGGCACTTGTAAACATGGGAAAGTCACTAGAAGATATTGAATCTACGTACATGCAAATGGAGAATAGAAAGACTACTAATTCTGTGCTGGAGTTTTACCAAATGACACAGATATTTGGGAAGGTCAGTAAGGATAGTCTCTGCAACCATTCATTCGATGAGATATATAACTCAAAGTATCCCTACCAGGGCGCCTTTGAGGAGGCGGACCTTTCCATACGTCCAATCATGCACAGCCGTATAGCCCTAAACCTCACGGGCACGCAGCCCGTTTGCGGCAAGGGAGCCAAGATCTCGATGGCTAGGTTCCACAGGCCAGATTTCCGGGAGGGGATTTTCAAGGCCCACCTGCAGTACATCCGCGGAGGGGCTGACCCTAGCGGGATTTGGGCGCCGTGGAGGTCCAGGGGACCTCTGGAATCGACTGTTCTTAGCAGATACCGACAGGGCGATTATGACGCTGGAGATTTGCCGCTGGGTATGTACATGGAGGGCGAAAAGGAGGAAACAAACCTCACGCATCACCCTGCGAATTATTTTTTAGAGGAGTTTGATTTATCACTCTCAGATGACTGCTCGTTCGCAGTGTTAGAATACGTTGAACAGTTCCCATTCTACCTCTCTAACCCGGGTATGGCCTCTCGTGTCTCCAGGTACCTGCCCACCTCCGGGGGGCCTACTGGAGAGGCAGAAGACGGTAACCCTAATGAATCCGCCGCAGCATTTGACATGTTCAGGGACAATGCCAGGCTTTTGGGCCCGCTAGGTATGGTACATAAACGGGATGGGATCGATATGTTTGGAGTTATGCGGAAGGTCCGCTATGGAATGGCCGTGATAGAGAATCACTTATACCGGGCTCCAATATTTCACCACCCACTACCCCAAAATGTAACAGACGGCACGGGAACTTGTACCAACACGAATTGTGACTTCCTTCTTATCAGGCGCAGTTGGTGGGAGGATGGAGAGCGACGAATAGCGATCTTTTTGCGTCAACTTGTGCCAATGGTGAGATCTGACTCTTGTGGGGATTATGAAGGCGGGGCCCTGTATACCGTGGGACAGTGTGAGCCCAAGTTAGAGGTCCCGGCACCCGATTCAAAAGTGTATTACGAGGACATGAAGAACCTCATACGTGCCTGGGTTGCCAGGCGCGTCTCTGAGTGGCCAGAGGGTACTGCAGACTTCAAGCGGCTGCGGGAAGAGGCCAAGGCTACATTTTGCCCACATGTTCCAGATAGGGATGTGGCACAAATTGTGAAGAGCGTAGAGGGTCAGCCCAGCCCCGAGGCGGCCCGCCCAATCAAGCCCGAAACCGTATGCCTATTGGAATCAGCACGTGCTGCCTTGCAAAGGCTGCAGCTAATCGGGATATCCAGCCTACAGACGGTTGATCGATTGGCTTCAATTCTTATGCTGATCGAGGAAGAAGAGCGGGAGTGCGATAATCGAGACAGGAACGCCCGTGAATTCCGTCGGCAGCTTCAAATTGAATATGAAAAGCGAACAGAGGCCCTTGGGATCGCGGACATGGCCCGCGGGCCCAGAAGCGATTTTCCCGCAGACTTTACCGTTTCACTATACGGCCATTTGGGACCCAAGCACTTTTCACCCCTTGTTAGGTTTGTAGAGGAGGCGCTGAAGCTCACGCCCTGGAACATAACGCGCGACTGCCGTCTGGTCCTCAGCAATAAAGGCTCTGCCCAGTTTATGCTCTACGGGTTTGCCGATCCCTCGGGGGGGAGGGGAGAGGCCATAAACCTTCTTAAACGGCAAAATAAAGACGCCCAGCACTTTAGGGTGGGTTCTGTGGCCGGAACGCTAGAGGACCTGCGAAAGCTGTCCATGCCCGAGCTACGGAAAAGGCTACTAAAATATGGAGTCTCTGATCAGGTGATCAGCTCTTTGCCGCGCTGGGATCAAGTGGCCCTAGTACGTCAGTACAGGAGTGGGTTCGGTATCGCCGGCGACGGGGCTGACGACTTCAAGTTCAGGCTTGCGCCTGAAGAGTACCAAAGGCGCATAAACCAAATCCTCGACAGGCAGCACTTGGCACTGGCCCTCAGCGACCCGGCTGTGGATGAGGAGGCGGCGTTGGACGGCTCGTCCTCCGTTGGGGATCAGGGCCTGGAGCTCGACGACCTGGTGGACGAGCTGGCCGGGGAGCTGGACGAGGCGGTGGGAGAGGGGACATGTCCCACTGCCCCTGCGGACGCCGAGGAGAGGGAGTTGAGTATACTTCGGCAGCGCCAGGAGGTGACGGCTGTCACTACAGAGGAGAAGTGGAGGGACGCCGAGAGGTACGTGCCGGTCCCTGGGATAATGTGGCTGCGCCGCGACAGGGGGAGCTCCACCGAGGAGTTTGCCAACGAGCGGGCTGTCTTCGTCTACGGCCGGGAGAACATAGAGAAGTTCATCGAGTGGAGGAGGAAGAGGGGGGCCCTCGATAGGAAGCACCCGAGGGCCGAGGACGACGGCTCCGGGGAGAGCAAACGTCTCTGTCGCGTGTGTGGACAGCCTGGCCACATCGCATCCAACATAAAGTGTCCGTTCTACCGCGAGGGAAACGTACGCGTGGAGAGGAACAGGAAGGAACCCCGCTCCCTGGAGAGGGGGGAGGGGTTCGAGCTGCTGTCCTCTCTGGATGTTCTTTCTGAGGCGTCCCTTCTGGACGTCGTGCCTGAACGAGAACGAGGGGGGGGAGGGCCTGCTGTGGATTCGGACGAGGAGCTTGGCGCCCTTGGGCGTCGACGCGGGCCTCGCCTGCCCAGAGCCCCGCCGCACGGTGCAAGGAGGAGCGTGTCTAGGAAACCCCGACGGCCATCCTAATTGGTACCGGTCGGGTATATGGAAGTGTATATTAATGTTAGTAATGTTGATGTTGGGTGGGCTATTGCCCGCAACTAACTCGGTGTGTAAATGTATAGCATGCATAATGCACCATAATAGAAGTGATAATTATTTTTAAGTTAAGCGACGCATTTAGTCCACGTGAAAATCGACAAGTTGGTGTTACGTGTAGTATTTCCGTTGTGTTCCTTCAGAATTTATTGGCATTGCCTAGGTTAGGCCCTGTTAATATCTGTTATTTACACAGGCAAGACAGTGGTACTTAAAGTCAGTTGTTAATCGATATTATCACATTAGTTATCCGTTTAAGCATCCAAGCAGCAGCTAAATATTTGCATTCATATTGGTGATTCAATTATTTGCCGCTGTGATTAATTTATCGAATAGGTATAGGCCGTGACAGAAATTATTAGTATCCAACAATCCATTGATATATTCCACCAATGAATGTAAGAGTCAAATATTACAATTTGAGTAAATTAGCCAGGCGTGTAGGTGATTCAACTTAGAGCTGTTATAGTAATGTTGATAAATTGCTGTATAGTACCCTATAATGATAATTTTTACAATGGGTGCACAATTGTTTTTAAAATCACTTCGCATATATTCAAAAATTAAAGCAATGTGTTATTTACGGGATAATACAGTTCGCTAATTGAGTGGCAGGGGGTAGGATTCCAAATTTTTATATTGCAGAGAAGAAAAGTGTAACGCAGATCGTTTTATAATTGCTAGTGTCGAATTTTAATTTTTCATTAAAACCTACCATAAACTTAATATCATAACATGAGAGTACGTATTATCTGTTTAGAGCCCTATAAACAGGTAAATGTTGAAACAATAGACACAGTACTCTGAATAGGCACTGGCGATAGGTGTGCCGTGTTGTTGTTAGTGTTTTAAAATGTTATTCATATGGCCACTCACAATTCTTCTCCTATCACAGAAAATCAACCGCGGAAAATGCACTGATCTTCAAGTGACTATATACTAATGTAGAAAGAACGTTCTGTGGCTGGACCGGATGACAATCCAAAACGAGATTTCGACAAGTTGGACCTTGATTCTGGTACTGCAGACGATGCGTTTTACGAGGAGTGGGATGATGTTATGAGGAACTTTCATCCAAAGGCGTATTTAAGCGTAGTAGTCTCTGGAAGAAATATCGAGACCTTTTATGAATTGGTGGAGAAACCTATGACACTTATAAGGGGGATTTTTTATACATTAGAAGAAGAGGGGAATGAATTTGAAATAGGATTGATCATTAAATCGCCTAAAGGTAATTAGATTGGTTATTCAGGTGATATACTATACAATAAAATGGCCTCGGAGGGCATTTTCAGTATAACAGCAACTATACCGGGGGAATATGTGTTTGAGTTATCTAATTTAAATTGGATGACAGAAGTGCCTGCAACCTTTATAATAGGCACAGATGACCACGGACTACTTTTATCTGAACACATTGAAAATACGTCTAATAATTTGTCAAGATTAAAATCTAGCATCGACGGCATTTACAGTCAGTATCACTACTTATGGTACCGTGGGCAAAAACAAGTGGCAGCAGCTATTGCGGAACAGAAGAAACTCATGATATATGCTATTGTTCAGCTGATACTAATCTTCACTTGCTCCTTCATAGGCATATGGAATATAAAGAAGATGGTATCGAGTACCCGCACTCTTTAAATTAATTAAATCTATAAATTAAAAAACTCATTTTTAAACCATTCTATGCCATATTAACTAGTAGTCTAAAATAGCCCTATTTAATGTAAGAGTGCGCCGCCTTGAACCCTAGGTGTGAGGGTGTGACGTGGGTGTACGCCTACACTCTGGCAGATCTACTTTTGTTTTTAACTCTATAAATTGCCTTTTATATGTTATTTGCCAATGTCTACACATCTCGATTAACTAGTATTTTTTATATTATATAATTTCTGCACATTAAATTTCCCCTGTGAGAAAATTTTCAAACATGAGGAAATGGCTCTCCAAGAGACAATTAGATCTAAAAATAGTATTTTCAGTGCATGAGAATATTAGATTCTCGATCAACTATAGTCCTTCACTCACACTAGTCTTAGTATCGAAGTTACAAAACATCACACTTGACTTCGTATCTATTCATAATCTTAATTATTGTAAATTTTGGAACTATACATTAACTATTGTTCAACAGCAGAGATAACCCATGAGAGAAATTATTGCCTTGCACATAGGTCAGGCCGGTATACAAGTTGGTAACGCATGCTGGTAAGGGAAAATCAATTAAACCGATAGAGTTGTGCCATCTGTACTATTTGTATCATTGATTATTAAATTGCTTGATATATCCGCCAACCTAATCGCTGTCAAAATGATAATCTTAATATACTTGGATAATACAGGGAACTATTTTGCCTTGAGCATGGAATCAACCCTGATGGAACCGTCGAGAAAAATACTGAGTCATCTGATGGTCAAACCGATTCTGCCTTTCACACCTTCTTCTCAGAGTCCTCAGGGGGGAGATATGTAAGCAAAATATCACAATGCAAATTATAACTTACATATATACTACATTCGTCCACATAAAAACACCCATCATTCAGGTCCCAAGGAGCATCTTTGTAGACCTTGAACCCACTGTAGTCGATGAAGTAAGAACTGGAACCTACAGTTCATTGTTCCATCCAGAACAATTAATTTCTGGCAAGGAAGATGCTGCAAATAATTTCGCCCGTGGCCATTATACAATCGGTCGCGAACTGTTTGGCGGATGCATGGACAGGATCAGGAAATTGACAGATGCTTGTGACAGTTTACAAGGGTAGGCAGCCGATATATACTCTTTGATAATATATAACCCATTCCATATTAAACATGTATCAATAATGATAATGTTGCATCATAAATCCATTATATATGTCCTATGGATGATTTTATTTTCAATTACTTAAGTTAACATAGATTCTTACTTTTTGGAGCTGTTGGTGGTGGTACTGGCTCCGGTCTTGGAAGTTTGTTGTTGGAGAATATTGGTGCTGAGTTTGAACGCAAAACAAAGTTGAACTTTTGCATCTGGCCCTCACCACAAGTATCCACAGCAGTCGTAGAACCCTACAATTCCGTTTTAACAACACATAAACTGTTGGAGTTTACGGACGTCGCCGTTGTACTTGACAATGAAGCCATTTATAAGCTTTGCAAACGTAATTTGGACATTGGTAGACCGGATTATAGGGACCTGAATAGAATCATTGCCCAAGTCATATCATCCTTAACAACTTCGTTGCGCTTCGATGGTGCATTGAATGTAGATATGAACGAGTTCCAGACAAACCTTGTCCCATATCCAAGAATCCACTTCATGTTGTCATCTTATGCCCCAATTGTGAGTGCGAGGAAGGCAAAACATGAGTATATGTCGGTCAGCGAAATCACCTTTTCCGCTTTCGATGTTAATTCAATGATGGCTGAATGCGATCCATACAATGGAAAGTATATGGCTTGTTGTCTCATGTACAGGTTAGTGCAGTTTATCATAAATCTAAATATTTACTCATATTTTCATATGAGTAAATCCTTTAATACAATAAAATAATTCTAGAGGTGATGTTGTCCCTAAAGATGTCAACAGTGCTATTGCCGCAGTCAAAAAGAAGAAGTCCGTACAATTCGTCGATTGGTCCCCAACTGGTAAATTAATCTTATGATTTAGGCTTCAAATTCGGAATAAATTACCAAGCGCCAGCATCACTCCCGGACCAGGACATGGCCAACGTATCACGCGCTGTTTGCATGATTAGCAATTCTACATCGATCGCCGATGTATTCTTTAGGATGGACAAGAAATTTGATTTAATGTATGCTAAAAGGGCGTTTACCCATTGGTATGTTGGAGAGGGCATGGACGAGTCGGAATTTGAAGAGGCTAGAGAGGATGTAGCTGCCTTAGAGAAGGATTATGAGAGCGCTGAAGCGGATTAGATCAGCTATAAACTACTAATGCCTTGACATTTATGTTTGGCAATAAATTTCATTGTAATCTTGAGTATGATTTAAGCATACCATTAATTTCCTCATTGCCACAGCAATTATTTAAATATATTATAATATAGTGCCGTACGCGTTTAGTGATATTCTAAAATCTCCTAATAACATGCGTTATAATCATTAATCAAAAAAGTGTCTTCGAATGAACCTGTCATTTTCATAGTTAATCTTATATAGTACAAAGAGGGTCATTAGCGCAGGCCAGTAGACCCACCACCAGCCCTGGGATAACTTTGCCCAAAATCTAAATAAATTACATCAATATTTTTTTAAAATATAAACACATGAAAATATGTACAATCCTGCAATACTCGATAACAGGTTTAAGCTATCTGAAAAAGATTATAGACAACTTTATATATATAAAGTAAAATTCCACTTAAATCAAAAAAATATATATGTATTTGATTTTAGTACACTGCGTGCCTACCTCGCTGGGAATTGATGTATCAATGGATAGAATATCTTCAGTTGGAAGGGAGAAATGCTTTGCTGATAAAAGCCGCCGTAACATTTCCTCCTATTTTTCCAGAGCATTTCTTGCTCAGGCGGAATGGGATAACTTCCCAAAGGTTTTTGGTGATACTTTGGAGTTATCTTCAATGGGATGCATGATTGGGAGTCAGAAGATGGCTTGCTGAGTATGGAAATATTGCAGAAACTTGTGTACCAGTAGTACCTACTCTTGCTCATAACATTAGTGGCTGTTATTTTTGGAAATAGTGCTGGCGGGGCCATTGCTGATAAAGGGTGCCTGTCGGGGGGAGGGGGCAGAGTACCATATAAAAATATATGGCGGATTTTCTGAGGATGAACTTTTTTGAAAATTAACCCAAAGCCCATCCAAAAGACGTAGATTTTTAATATTTGATAATTGTTCTGTTTCGAGCATTATTATAGATGTTTTTGCAACAAATTACCACTATACACACTATTGAAGTAGTCTATCTATATAATTGAAATTAAGTTTGCAGGAAAATCAATGTTTAATTTAGTTCATTTGACAATCGTTTTTTCAAATTAAACAAATTCAATTTAAATGTTATAAACAATAGCGCTTCTTCTCATCGTGCCTAGCGTACATCTTTATAGAGCCCATAGATCCTAGGCATAACAGACTCACTCCGACCCAAATCCACCCGTATGTAAGACATTTAGCTACAAATCTATATCAAAACAAGTCACAATATCTAAAAGTATTTTACGAATAAATCATGGTCAAAGTAACACAACACATATGCAATTAGTTGTACTTTAATGTAATTGTTAAAGAATATAAAACAAAATTTTCAAAAAAATTATGCCTTACAAATGAACGCGATCGTATAGCGAAGGTAATGGGATATTAAAGGCGAATGGTCTCAGCCTTTCTTCATACTCCTTCCCTTTGGTGCTCCTAGCCAAGCTACTAGTGAATCTGCAATCCAATAACCTGAAAATCAACAACCTACTATTTATTCTAAACAATATATTAGTGTTCATTGTAGCTAGGCTTAATGGTAATAATTAAAGGGCTTCATACCCAACTTGGCGTCAGTACTGTTGTTCTGGGTTATGTGGCTGGCCTGACCAAGAGGTACCCGTATATTGCATATAGCCCATGCATTGTGCATAAGACATAGATTGCTGCATATTAGCATTTGTTTCAGTACGATCATTTTCACCATCAATTCCATTCTGGATTGTCTCGTTCAACTTGGTATTGTGGTTCGATATAGATTTCATAATTGCTTTGTAACAACGCCAAACTGTAGTTAAATCATCATCATTAGACAAACTATCCAGCTTATTGCGTATATCATCAATTTGTCGCGAACATATATTGTCGAATTTAGTTTCAGAGCCCATATTTTCATCCTTTATTTCAGTATCATGAGGATATGGTTGTGATAGATTATAAAAGTCAAAGCTGTACAGGTGATAGGGTAGCAAGTGGGCCAAAACGTCCCTAATAGAGTAAAACTTAGTGCCATTTACGTCGTAAAGTGTAAATGGGGATTGAAGCTTTTGTATTTCCCCAAAAACAAGACGACAATCTTCGAAAATGCATTCCCTGAGCTTAGATCTTTCATTGGCAAGTTCACGCTCAATACTGACGAACGTCTCAATAGGAACGTTACTCCCTTGGGAGCTCTGGATTAAATATATTTAAAAAATCTTTGTTCGAAATTATAATTTTTTAAAATTCTAATATGTAATTTTGTAATAAATTTATTAAACGAATCAATCATTTAATATAGAAACTTAGATATATTTTATAGGATAAATTGATACCTTATCTACATAAATAAGGCATTTAATATCGAAATGGAACAAAACCATTGGTAATTATTAAACTCATTTCTATTAAATGTATCATGTAATCAGAAAAATATATAATACAACCATTGATAAAATTACATCATTTGGATAAAAATATGTGTAACACATAGGTCAAATTTAATTTACTTACTCTTTTCTGTTGCTCGTACTGATACCGTTGCATCTCTACATTCCTTTCACCCATTCCTTGCCTATATTTACAAACATTGTTTCTATAATCATAACCAACTATCCTTGGATTAATTTGTTCACGATCCCCATTAATTTCCTGTTTCTGCATATTAGGCGAATGATAAGGTTGTATAGATGCCGATGGGTCGTGTTGGTTGCGATATTGAATTTTGTAGGCACCATTTTCGTACTGCACATAATTTTTACTTTGTGGCGATAAATACAAATGCTGTTGTTGTATTGGACTTGAACTAAGATTGTAAGGGGGTTGTTGGTTCCAGGAGGGTGAGTTTTGGACCTGAGCCACAGGATGTGCGATGTTTGGATTAATCTTCAGCGCTATCTGAGGCATGTGATAGTGGTACTGAACAGGATCCAGGGGTACTGGATATCCCGGAGGAATGTGAGGAGATATGCCATAGGTATTTATGTGATGTTGGTATTGCATATACAGCTGTTGAGAGTCGATATACTGTTGTTGATGTTGAATGCTATTGTACTGTTGACCATTTTGCTGACTGTTGCATTGACTATTGTTGTTTTGGTTGGACGGCATGTTAGACATGTTCCTCATAGATCATGCGATGTTAACCACAAGAGCCATGTAACTTCTTAGTTAATATTCCAACTTATGAGCTGAAAATGATACTTGTTGTTCCGTGGCTATTGAATTTATGTGTTGTAGAGGGTACAAGCGACATACCACCCAGGTTCTTATATGAAAACTAACAAATGAATAGTATATATACAAGAATTTGTGATGTGTCCCTTTGGTTAAATTATCGGCAATTTAAATATCAACCCACCCTATTTGTCATGACACGTGTATATGGTTGTTGGCCTGTAGGTAGACCCCACCAACCAGTGCATATGTCATCCACTTATTAACATATACGGCTCAGGTAAATGCGCACTTTTGAGCTATATTTACTACTAATTTCCACATTTTTTGCCTTTTCTCTATCAACCAATAAAAATCAAAATAATATTCCTTCATTTACATATACAACACACACGAATAATCAACCAACAAATAGACCGCTGATGGCCGAGTTTAACAGCAAGGAATTTGTAGACCAATTAGTTAACGGCCACAAAATTACCGTGTTCTCTAAAAGGTAAACACTCTACTTATACAGTGCCTGTCCTTATTGCAAAAGGGCGATTGAAACGCTGAAATCCTACAATCCAAAGGATATGGTAATACAAAAGGTTATATAGCATGTGGAACAGATAGAATCCAACCCACACATGTCATCTATTCAGGATTACTTGGGTACAATTACAGGTAAAATTTTCGCGACCTAGGTGCCCGTACCGTGCCAAGGATATTTATAGCTGGGCAATTTTACGGAGATTGTTCTATGACGGTAAGTTCCACACTTAAACATATTTCAAATTTTCGATTCCCGGAATCGAAAGCCTTATTTTTTCTCTAATAAATAGTAACCAAATATTACACATTTGGATATATTTAATAAATCTGTGAATGTACATTGTGAAAATGTTATGTAAACATAATTAAAGTGCTAATTAAAACAATTGATTTGTAAATAAAAACTTTAACGTTTAAAAGATTACTAATATAGGTTTCCAACCATAATAGTGGATTTCTGAGGAAGACATTGGAAAGTGCTGGGGCTTTGTAACGTAATTAACAACATTCTTTAAATTCATTTCATTACCATCTATTTCAACTTAAGCAAATTGATATACTCATTTAACCTTTTGATTACTTCGACTGTGATTTTTTGTGTATCTACACTCCCTTTCTCCACTTCGTATGTTATTTCAAATTCCCCTGAAACATCAATCTCTTTGTCAGCATTTTCTGCAGAGTTAAAATTGTTGGTCTCCAAACTTCCTTCACAGCCATCGCTACCTTCCCACTTGGCCTTTATCACAAAATCATAGTATATAACCTTGTTTCCCCTCCTTATGGTTACTGATGACTAAAATTATTGCGTGCATACCTCTCCTGTGGCACTTACGTCCTTCAGTGTAATTGTTGTAGAACATATTGTTATTGGCTTAGATTCTAGTAGCCGCTTTATTTCATTTTGGGACCACTTAGTCATCGGTTTCTCTTCCCTATATCATGCCACATATTACCAGTGATATCCGTTGTGATTCCAGGCGGAGACGGTGTTTCCAGGTGGTGGCGAGGGACTGAGGATTGCTGGTTTTTCGCGCTCTGTTATTTTCCCTTTAATATCCTCTTCGATTGATACTGCGTCAATTAAAGTTCATAATGCTGAAATTTTATTCTTATAATGAAAATTTTAATTTTTATAAACCAAATTCCAATATATACAAACGATGATAGTGGATTTATTTATCTAGTGGAAATTTATACAATTAATTGTAATTTTTAGTGGGGTTTTACCACATTAATTTGCACTAGAAAATATTTTTACATTATAAAGAAGAAATTTTACAATGAAAAATGAATTTTCCCATTGACTTAAAAATGAGTACAAAATTCAAATAATTTGATTGTGCAACACTTTTTATAACATTAACTATATAAAAAAGATTTGAAAACAAGTACTAACTTTTGCTAGCGTCATGCGCCTTTAAATCTTTCGTAAAATTGGATAACGCTTTCTTCACTAGTTTAAAGTAATTGTTCTTCAATTCATTCAACACCGAAGTGTGGGTATCATGGCAATTAATTTTGGCGCTAAGAACGTAGCTTTCATCCTAGAGATTATTTAAGAGTTACCTCCAAATTTTCAGTGTCAAACTCTTTAATCTCAAATAACCCATTAATGTTTTCACAGTTACTTTCAACAGGTTTAGTCAACTTGACAGACCAATTTACCTTGATTTCATACTCATAAGTCACAATTTGTGCTCCCTTACGCATTGATACAGTCGTCTATGTGAATAGTTGATTACATGGCCATTGAAGTCTATTGCGTCTATGGTTAGTGGTGAACAGTAGACCTGGAAATTTATGCCTTTAAGAGCATTAGATAGATATTCTTGGCTCCACTTGCCATAGTTCTTCTCGTCCCTAAGTTACAACCATCTTACCAATGCCAATTATTTGATTTTTTGCTTGACATTTCACAAACTATGTACCCCATTTGATACTCGCTTACTAATGTATAGGTTCAGTGCCATTATAAACAATTTACACACAAAGGTAATTAATTTTAGTAAAAGCGATGAATTATTAAAATATAGCAAAGCAAAGCTATTAAACTGTGGAGCATATCACAGATTTTCCACAAATTTAGAGGTAAACAAACAATTCACCTAGTCTAATGAGAATATTAAACATGAAAATATCGCAAATACGTTAAATTTAAAGAATAACAACTACTTAGAAACGAAATCTCCCGTAAATAACCTAAAAAGCAGCTTCAACAGTATCGTAAAGATATTCTGCGACTCTACCGACCCTAATTATGCTCAACCTTGGCAAATGAGAAGACAAATTAAATCTACTGGTTCTGGATTTGCCATAGTGGGTAAGATAATAATAACAAATGCCCACTGCGTATCCTGGAACAATCGCTGCCTCTTGTCAAAGCATGGGTAGGTACGCTTTCGACATAGGTCTGCGGTTAAATACAGTTGTAGAATCAAGGCTATAGGCCACGAGTGCGATTTGGCTGTTTTAGAAGTGGAAGATGATGAATTTTGGCAAGATATAATACCTTTAGAATTGGGCCCAATCCCTCAATTGCATGATTCTGTCGTTGCAATTGGTTATCCCAGTGGAGGGGATAATTTGTGCATAACTTCGGGAGTTGTTAGCAGAGTGGATGTAACGACATATGCACACTCCAATTTTAGGTATGTTCACCCAATGATGATGTTTTGCTCAAATTTTACACTGAAATTTGTATCAACACCACAAATACTACTAAATTGTTACCAAATATTGCTAAATTAGGTTGCTTGGAGCCCAGATAGATGCTGCAATAAATCCAGGCAATTCTGGCGGCCCGGCCATGAAGGATGGGAAAGTCGTGGGAGTGACATTTCAAGCATACGACGAGGCACAAAACATCGGTTATATCATTCCCACAAGTGTAATAGAACAGTTTTTAATGGATCTATCGCTACACAATAGGTACACTGGGTTTGTAACGCTGGGTATTTCGTATCAGCTGCTAGAGAACAAGTCCTTGAAGTCTTTCTTTGGGTTAAATGACCTGAAAGAATCAGATTTACCAGAAGGGGTTACTTCCAGTGGGATTCTCGTTTGCCAGTGTGACACTACTAATGCGGATTCAAACAATTACAATCTATATGAGCAAGAAGTCGATAGGGTAGATAATGAAAATTTGAATACTTTCCTTAAGTATGATATAATACTTGCAATCAATGGCCACAACATAGCAGACGATGGAACGATCCATTTTAGAGATTCGGAACGAGTCCACTTAGCACATTCACTGGCTGGGAAATTTTATGGACAGGTTTGCGAAGTAATTGTTGTCAGAAATAAGCGAGTAATGACCCTTAAGGTTTAAAAATAACTTATATAGATCCAACTAAAGAAACCGAAATATTTAGTACCCGAACATCAATGGGACTTTAAACCGAGGTATTACATATATGGCGGCTTGGTATTTCTGCCACTAACTATGGAATACTTAAAGGTACAAGATAATGATCACTTAGGATGAATTTGGCAAAAAATATTACGAGCGAGCTCCTACGGCACTTTTAAAGCCGTTAACCGAAATTTACGCCAAAAAGCCGGGCCAGGAAGTAGTCATACTCAGTCAAATACTGGCTTCTGATTGTACTGTGGGTTACGACTTTAGGAATATAAGATTATTGACAGTCAACGACCGAGAAGTGTTAAATTTGGGGCACCTTGAACAATTGTTAAATGAATGTACACATGATTACGTTAAGTTTTGTTTTGAACAAAACTTGTGCATAGTATTAGGGGTTGAAAAGGTCAAACAAACGCAGCAAGAATTACTAGTACAACACGCCATACCGCACTATAAATCTGACACCATATAGGCACAACACTATATGTATAATATTAATTTTTTGCACATTTTCAAAAATTAGCCTTCTAAATGAATTATACTCATTTAAAGTATATATAGACACTTATTGGATACTTTATAGATGGCATATGTTAAGAATCTTGTCAAATCTTACGTATATAACGTTGCAGCTTGCCGTTAGCACAAGTATTATTTTTGTCACAAATATCACATTATTTACGGCAGTCAATAATATTACAGTTGATGCATTTAGATGCCATAATTGTTATAAATGGAACGTATTTAGGGTGTGGATCTACACACCAGAACCATTATCAAAGCGCTTTTGCACTACTAGGGCGGGCAAGACCCTCATTATCCAACGCACTCAAGAATTAGCTAGTAAATCCTCCCTCATAGTACAGCTAAGATACGACAACTTCAAGGAATATCACTCCAACCTCTTAAGAAATTCGCTTAACAACAAGTTCAATACACCTCAACTCACAAAATTAGACCCGAAGTCAGTAGATTCTAGTGCCAATGCAAATGACGCTTCCAACATAAGTTATACTAATGATGCTTGTCATATCGCAAATAAAGGGCTTGGTGAAAAAAAACTAGTTTTGAAAACGATAAAAAACACCCTATTCGAAATTGCCATGGCAAACGCTGGTTACAACGTGGAAAAATATTCAATTTCCCTATCTAACATGTTCCTCTTTATACTAGATTGTAATATGGTGCCTCAGATTATGAATTTCCTGTTCAAATTTAGGAATGGGAACAAATTTTTTAGGAAAAACTTAACAATCACAAATGCATGGTTTTCAAACATCATGCTCACTCCTGAAAGAGTTGAACAGCTTAGATACCTTCCACAATTAAAAGAGGCATACTGTAAGATATCTGGTAAGGCAATGATAATTTAGGTGTCATTAGGCTCATTTATGCCAATATTCCCAGGGCAATCAACAATATCCCCCGGAGGCTTAGTCGGGCACTCAGATTGTATAGGGATACATTAAATCCTAGTGCTGTTAGTGATACTAACTATATTGGTGGGGGTGAATAATTACAGCACTGTGAATTGTGATGAAAAATTTAGTAAAGTTTAACTATTAGTCTGTATCAAATTAACTGAAGTATGAGTTAATTGCGTGAATGTGAAATTTTATACAAGTAGCAAATAAGACAGTGAGTTATTGCATAGGATAAGGTCATCTGACAATAATGCATTGCAAGCTGAAACGCATATTTATCGCTAATTATTGAGACTGTTGGTGTTGATGTATAGGTAGCAATATCCTGATTTGATATCTGGCAACGTGGAACATTTTCCCACCTTATCGTCGTTAAATTGGACCCAACCAATGTCCCTTTTGGAGTGGTATACATAGTGCCCACAGTCGATACTGTTACCCACGTGCGTAATGAATCCAAGCAACTTGTATTCATACCCTCCCAAATTGAGTTTTCTTTTCTTAGCACTTTGAAGTTGTGTCCCTGGTTCTTTTTGTGAATAGTACCATTCAACTGCGGCGTCGCAATTGTTTTCAAATTTTTTGAGCAGTGGCAAAATCTGCATTAGTTATCCGGTATAATAAGTAAATTCTCAGTTAAAATTCGAATTCTATCCCAAAGATAATGACTTACATGCTGTTCTGGAATTCCAATACTTGTCAACAACTCCACATCCGCAGGTGAAGGCTTAAAGGTATAATTACAAGATGCAGGATTGTCTGTTATATATTGTATCAAGTTTTCAATCGTAAGCGTACTGCAATGACCAATTGCCCTCATAATATCATTAAGTGCAAATCCCATATCCTCCAATGACTGTATAATATCCAAATTGCTAGTACTGAGCACCTGCTTAACTTCCTGTTCATCAAATAGCAGCGGTGTCAAGTCAAGTGTATCGGGAATCTCAATGCCCAATTTGATTTTCTTGGGAACCCAATCTTCGGAGAGATAAAACCTCTTTACATGAATCAACAAGTACTTGGGGCATTCGATTATGCGCAACTGAATGATTATTAACATACATTTATAGAAGCTTTTGAGTTAGTATTTGTCTTTTCGGAAAAATAGTCCACAGTCTCCGAAACTAACCACTCACTCAAACATTCGCTCAAATCTATCGTCTTATCGTCACAATCATCACTGCATTTTTTAATATCTGTAATTAGGCGTTGTGATACTGACACAGAAAGCATCTGTGCTTCATTATCTTGGAAATTCAGTTCATCTCCACAAATTAGCGTCTGTCGGATCTATATAAATTGAATAATACCTTGAATTTGAACAAATCGGACACTGAAAAGGGGGTTCCACACCTTCCACCCAATTGATCTTCCACACTTTCAAATTTATTCAGCAAAAACGATAGACATTCTTGAGTGTCTTGTTGTGTAGGGTACCCATAGTCAGGATTCAAATAAACAAGTAGATTTTTAAACATACGAGGAGTTACATAGTTATTGCAATAGTCTATTTAACAGTTAAATTACCAGCAGGTGTTGCGCATGATATGTTGTTTTCCGCACATTTTTTAAGGAACTCATCCAAAAGAATCCGTTGTTTACCAATGTGAAAATCCGTGTTATATGAGTAAACTATTTTGGCAAATTGCAATAGCAAATCTCTTGATGGGTGGGCCTATGTAAATTGTTTTAATTACACTGTATGAATTACTAGTATTAGCTATGTTGCGGTAATTCTCGGTAAAGTAGCTTCTAATATCTTCAATGTCAAGTAATAATTGTAATGCAGAATTCAAATAGCACGTATTGCCCAGGTTTAGAAACCCGACAAACCCAATGCCCTTAAGCGAAACATCCCCATTACTCATACCGGACCAATCATAATTTTTGTTATACTCCAACTCAAACTCTGAAGTAGTGAGTTCACACTTCTTCATGTCACTAAATAATTAATTAATTTGGTTACTTTACTTTTATTCCAAAGTGTCCTAAATGCTGTGAAAGTTTTGTGTCTATAACAAACGAATCCTCATCCTAAATACAAACACGTAATACTTTAGCATAACTGTAAACTTCTGCAAAAGTGGGAGTTATTGTAGATAATTTTACAGCCAATGGGTAAATTTGCCCTGTTTCTTCATAGTGTGTAATTGCTGCCCCTTCACTGCCATCAATACAACCTCCGCCTATACCGTAATTTTTCCTCCCACAACCAATGTAACTATTTATGTTGCATATTACCCATCTGAAAGGTTTAACCACAAATTGACACTACTTCCACAACGATTGCATTTCCATCCACTCGATGGCAATTGGGGGGGGTTATCTATTTGGTATAAAGTTTCAGAGTATCTAGAAATCTGTATAAATGGCACTTTACCAATTTATCTTGATACATAAATATTTTAGAATTGATTCTTTCCCCTCCTTCGCGATTAATGATGCTCATGCATAACTGCATTAATAATTTTGTACCTGAAAAGTTAGGGGATCATCATTCTCATCAATAGATTCAATGGATATGTAGAAATTTTGTGGCCAAATTACCAATCTGTAACTCATTTCGTCACGATATGGTATTAGGGCTTCCAAGCTGATTTAGTTATAATTTTTACCTGTCAAGGTTAGGGGTACTGGGGGAAGTGGTATTAGATTTAGGCACTCGTATCTTTTTGATATTTAAATAGAGCATTTTGCCAAATTGTGCTAATAAATTGTCGTATATGAGTGAATGACGTCCGTATGCAATAAAGGACTTGAGGTTGACGAATATTCCTTCGGGAGATTCAGGTGTGTCGGTGCTACATGATATTTTGCAATTTTTTATCATCATTAATGAGTATATTTAATAAATTTGCCACACAAAATACGTACTTAAGACGCAACAGATGTATGCATTATGTATTGTGCCAATTCATTGAGTGTCTACCTGTAACAGCATTCATCCACGTAAATTTGCTGATTAAAATCGGGAACCACTAATCCCAATTCATTGGCAATTGAGTCCAATTTAATCATCATGTTTTTGGTGGTTAAAGATATACTGTTATTGTATACGTGTAAATGTGTGGCACAAACAATATTTATTACTGATTTGTGAATTTTATCGACAATTAAACACTGGCATGTAATGAATTGGTATGTAAAATTCACAAATAAATTTGTAAAATTTATTCTACTTATCGCAACAATAACAACAAAACAATCTGTTTGCCTTCTGCATGGCAAAAAGGCCACCAATTATCCCGTGACCATAAATGCCCGAATTAATTGGGGAGAAAATTCAATATTCAACTCCAATATATTACTTGACGCAAATGAATCGGATACATTGGGTAGTGTTAAAAAGAGGATTACTGATTTGACAGGTATACCTTTTTTATCACAGCGAATATACCTAGTTACTAACGGCAGCATCGATTATAATTTGGGGCCAATTAGTAGTGACATGACCCTAAGTGGACTCAGGACCAAGCAATCTCAGGTTTCTACCACGAACTTGAAACCACACTTGGAGCTGCAGTTGGACATAGGGGCGCCTTACTTGCCAGCAAATAAACTAATTAATACAACTAACCTTGACAGTTTAGCACATAATGATGTGGAACAGTTAAACAAATTGTACGAGCAGCTGGCGGAATTGTTGGCGTCTCAGTACAAGATTAGTCAATTGTTAGAACGATCGATGGATATAAAAAGGAATTGGGCATCTTATAAACATTTCACACTCGACAAGTTATGTGAAAAATTGTGTTTTCAAGACTTTAAGACTCATCACTCAAACTTAAATGATTTTGTGAGTAAGAAAGATATGATTTTGAATAATATTAAGCCCGGGTGTGAAAATGAGGTGGAAGTTGAAGAGGAAGTTGAACCGCTGCAATTAAACTTGTTTCAGGATTACCCAAGGGAAAGCCATCACATTTTCACAAAAATAGCCGAGTCTATAACCTTTAATTTACCGATCACTTACACAACCCTCGTGAAATTTACCGTTATATCGCAATTAATGAGAATTACTGGAAACTATCCGCCCAAGGTGAATGCGTTGTTAAAGTTTTCACCATTACTGCTTTTGTTTTCGAAAACCAGACATGGATCCTTTGTAACCAAGATTTTACTGAGGCTAATACCATTTAAATATGTACCGAGAGGTAATGTCTGTATCATTTAGTGTTGTTACATATACTTCCAGCTCCCACGGTCAAATCTCTCATTTAACCTATTTTATACAGAATGATGGTAAAAAATTTATTTTTTAATTTTCAAAAGAATTGCACATAAAAATACCCTCTTCTCTTGGTCACCAAAAGCATGCCCATATTGTTTTAATTATTTTTTGAAAATCGTTGTGTTTTTCAAAAAATATCGAATATTAAGTTGCCGCCTGAGGTTTATCGTTCCTTTTGCGATGGCTTAGCCCATTCAACCTATATAAATTCTTTTCGTACATTCAGTAACAAATTGTCGTATCCCCTCCTATTGAACATGTTGATAGCATTAAGGGCTTCATTTTTGTTGGAATAAGTGATGAAAGCGAAGCCCTTTGAGCTCTGCGTCTCCTTGTCCTTAGCAAGATATGCCCGATTGATACGACCAACAGTTCCAAACAAATCCATCAAGTCTTTCTCCTAAATAACCAAGGGCTTACCTTGACGTCTTCGCTTAAGTTAGTGACCCTGATTGTCGAATCCTCCTTTTGCTGGTCTGTCTGCCTGCGATCTCCGTCCTTTCTACTAGGGGGAACGTATTTATTGTTCAATTCAACTGACTCGGGTGCTAAATCATCAAGCAAATCATCTTTTAAGCTTCTAAACTTCTGCTTCAGGTCCCTAGTGGCCCGAATGGCATTGATATCTGAACCCTAGATAAACAAATGCATACAGTAAAGTAATAGTCGCTATACTGATCGTTCCAGTTCATCGTGTGTTTTGGAATATCAATAATGATATCTTCCTGAGAAACCATCGAAGTACCCTGCATTGAAACAGAATTTAGATTAAATGGGACCAAGTTTTTACGTTCATAAATTTCCTTGTTGATTCTCCTAGGTATTCTAATTTCCTTAATTCGTTTAGTTATCTAGATAAAATATATCCGCATACTTTTATTGTTTGGCCCTTTGCATTTTTGGAATATGAAATGACACTTTTGACCCCAAATTCATCAGGAGCACTTTCAAAGCCATAATTTTCCTTATTAACCATCTCCTCCGCATCATTCTCATCGTCAACATCAATATCTGCCCATTTAGTTTCCAGTGCGTGAATACCCATCGCAACTAATTATATTGACAAATATAATAAATTATTAAATTTTATTTAATAAATTCAAATATAAGCACCGCAATCAATACACAGATAATAATCTGCAATGATAGAAAAAACGTACTAAATTATGTGGCTAATCATTATAAACAACACCCGCAGTTATTCACTTAACAAGTTAACACCCTAAACTACGCAAACTGTTGTAAAATAAGTTGATTTTCCAATTACAATAGATTTAGGTCAAAATCCACAATCTCCTCTCTCCATTTTTTCTTCATCTTCCTTTTGTATTTGCCGCCATTTAACAAAACCATAGATATCCCCAACAAAACAAATGTTGCTAGTATAGTTAGCGCTAAATTAGCCCTTTCTACCTCCAACTTTGCTGCACAAAAACACTGAATCCACCCCTCCTCCAAGTAGCCAATTGATCTCTGCAATTTCTCCATTGCTGATATTTACAACTTCGCCAACACAGCCGCTGCCGTCATCATCACACCGTGCCAATTTGACCGGACTATCTGTGCTTGCTAGATTGTTACAGAATATGAGCGACTCCCTATCCCTAAACAGATAAGCATAGTTGGACACTCCCCTCCTGCTACAGCCTGGATTACACAGATAATTACCTTCCCATATCTCTCTGCAGATCGAGCGAGAGATAAAAATGGTTGTTTCTCCTGTCTTAGTGTTTATTGTCAAATTATCCCCTATAAACCCAGAGCCGCTTGATCTAGAACAGGCCAGGGTGGCAAGCAATGATAGCAATTTCTTGAGGCAGACCTCAGGTTTTGGCGAATCTAACACTACGTTCTTATCCAGGGACAAATAACTATGATTGCCTGTTTTTACATCAATAATGTGTGTGTCACATGGTTTTACACCAATTTCCTATGTCATAAACTGATTACTTGGCACAAATATTTGTTAAGCGAGTAATTCCCAGAGTGTACCAGTGGCACGCAGGTCAAGTTGCCGCCATCTACAGCATTTGTCGAGTGCGATGAGCGATATAGATATAGAAATGCTAAAATTGATGGTAAAAGATACATTTATGGCGATAAATTAAACTAATGTACATTCCACGTGTGTAACACATGGCTGTTGTAGGGCCTCAACATATCGACACCGTAAATGATATTGCCACACAAGCTACAATTGCTTATCAATACCCACTAGTTTTTGCCTATACGGATCATACAATACAGTTGGATGGCTAGTGGCCTGATACGTCGTCTATATCAGTCAGTTAGGCACCTTCAAAATGGGTAGTTTATGCTGTGGCATTTGAATTTTGTCCAACTTCAAAGAATCCCGTGGGCGATGTTGTGAATAATACTGTATTATGTAGATCAATTACTTCAATTAGTTGTGCAGGTGTGGGTGCTTGAAACGGGTGGATGATTCGTTCCCAACGCCTAGTAATAGGGTTGTAGAAGGCCGTAACTATTTCTTCCTCGGCGAAATCACTTCCACTGACAACATCGCTTTTTCCGCTAGATTAACTATTGAAATACCTCTTTATTGCCTCGAATTCTACTAGTTTTGGTAGATTTAAGCACACATACACTATAAATGCCAGTGTTGCCGCGGTTCCTAGAATCTGTGTAAATAGTGAGTTTACAATTTTTAGGAAAAAAAATTTATCATTAATAACGTCTAGTCTCTCATTATCAATATATCTTTTATATCTGTTCAACCTTTCAACTAAATAACTGAATTATATACGTTCAGATTCAAGTGATTCAAATTGTATGTCTAGTAAATCAGTTAGTATTACATCAGAAACAAAGCATGATTTATGTAGGGTTTTATCATATTTTTTGCGATAATTTGTATCCTGCAGTCCATCATGGGCCTGCTTGATTTTCATAAAAATAAATTTGGAACGTTTATCATTGCAAATATCTGGGTGGTATTGTTTAGCCAACGTTATAAACGCCTGACTCAGCATTATCATTACCTTTTTGATATCATCACTGGTAGACTTAGGTGATATGTTTAGAATCTCATAGTAATTGAGGTTTTTGGAGGTGAGATTAGAATAAAAAGTGTCTATATCCCCGAAATGGTTAGTGGAATAGTCTCTAATTTGCATTTTATGTGGAAAGTATGCTGTAAAATGTACATTGTAACATTTTTTAATAAAAATCCCGGATAAATATGGCTTAGTGTACTTGCATAGGTAAATTATATACATAACATAATCTAGTATACACCCCCACCATCACCAGTTACTTGTACCATGACAGGCACTGATTATAATAATGATCTATCGCAGACAACGGGGGATGTTGTAAACGGCCAACAAAATGCAATGCCTCAAGATAAGAGTTCAACCAATTGGCCGCCTAGTGACAATAGTGGTGTTATATATATTTCGCGAATCCCCCCTAAAATGAATCCATCTAAGTTGAGGTCATTGCTTACTGCATTTGGTAAGATCAACCGGATATACCTCATGCCCACAAAGTATACCAAAAAGGTTGGTCGAAATTTGGTCAGCAAGCGGCGAATAGACCTCTTTTCCCAAGGTTGGGTGGAGTTTTATGATAAACGGGATGCTAAAGCTGTTGCTAACCAGCTAAACGCGACGATTATAGGCGGAAAAAAACGGAAAAATAAATGGCACGATGATATGTGGACAATCAAATACCTCCCCAAGTTCAAATGGAGACACTTGCAAGAATACATGCACTCTAACAAAGAGAGGGACAAGGCAGACATACAACAGCGTATTATTAGCTTGAAACGGGAAAACGCCCACTACCTTGAACAGCTAGAGGCTGAGAAGAGGATCATTAAAATAGGCGAGAAAAGGAGGAAAAATAACAAGGATTTTAGTTTTGGGGTAAAGCCAAAACACAAAGTCAATCCTACGAACACAAGTGTATCCAGTAAACTATTGCAAGTCATTGCATCGTAGGTATCCCTAAGAGGCTGTATAATTTACACTAATTTATGTTTAGCAATGCAATCGATTGCTTTAGACTAGATGATTACAAATGATTTTCCCAATAGTCGGACAGAAAGTACTGGTAAATAGTATTTACCTGTCATATCCATCATAGTTATTTGTTATATCATCTGATTGGAACCCCTTCGTCCGTATTCCAGAGCCATTCCAATTATATCGTTGGTTTACCCCCCGTCGCGGCCGTCTTCCTCATTTCCACCTGCTTGGTGCCCGTGCACTGCATATGGCGCCATGAAATCGCCCTCATTTCATAACCTAAATGATAAAAACCCCACCGTTTTTGCTGAAAGCTCTTATTACGCCATAGCTTGGCCCACTAGTTCCCAAAATAATTTGCTGCCTATCAACCAGCGACAACACTCGGGCCCGTATTAAATCCCCTGGCATGAAACATTCGGTGGTTTTTACGTCCTCAAGCGTCACGTTCTCTGTAAATATGTCACTCAATCTATGTGAATCAATACTTTACGCTATAACGCCCTTACACCTAGACCTGGAAGGCACGTCGCCTATGCAGAGTATATCGCACTCTACCTTATCCGGGTACAACTTAGTGATCCGGGCCATAACGACAGAGCCGACCTCCACATTGTTAAAATGCCTGGGAAACATGCGATATTATAGCGCTAATAATGCCCCAGTTGACGTATACCGACAACCCGTCAACCACGCTATACGGCAGCCCCAATAATTATAAAGTGTGAAAGCTACATAATTTAATTTATAAGCGCGATTAATTTAAAGAGCTAATTTCAGCGTTTCAGTGCTGGCAGCCAATCATTGGCGTCTGTTCCCCCTCAAAATTTAACCTTCTGGGATTACCCTGACCTTCACCGGTTCATGGTGCCAAATGACCTTGCCAAAGTCCTCGCACACCAATCCAACGGCAATCTTGTACTCCCCGCTTCGCACTGCGATGAAGTTAAAGCCAGTAGAATCGATATTTTGAGCGTCCAGTAGCCTTTTTTCCATGAATCCAGAGCAAAATATTGAGTTTTCTACCGTGGCAAACGCCACGTCCCCATCGGATAACAATTCTGTGGAATTATTAGAGTGATCAAATTTTGCGTCATAGGCGAGGGCGAACAGCCAACCATTTGTGATATCATTACATTTTTCATTTGAAACACGAACGCGTATGGTGAATGGAGTGTTGATCCTCACGATTTCCTCATCACATATTACGTGGAGAGATATTTCGGGCTGGTACAGTATGTCGGGATCGGCAAGGTCTAGCACAGTCCTGGTATCTGGTAAAAATTTAGAGTAGACGCCCCGCCTCCACGTGGCCATGGGTGCCGCGTATTTAGCTATCTTCATCTTGTACCCCTGATTGTACCTCTGCATTTGCCCCTGCTTGTACCCCCCCGCCCCCTCCCTCCGCTTGATGACCAGCTTCGCAAGCCTGGACAAGTACAATCCGCCGCTCCTATCCCCAACCCTCCACCTAAGCCGCAGGACCCGGTCTAGGTGCTGCAGAACGCCCTTAACGCTCCCGGGCACTCTGGCGCAAATGATAGAAACGCTAAATGGACATTCACGTACCTGGTGTTGTCATGTGGTCTCAACATAACCTCTTGTCCCATGCGCCCTTCTCCGGCCTCGAAGTAAACAGCCGAATGCGTAAGGTTTCTCAGAGTTATGCGTAATATGACCGAAGGGTTGTCAAATTCCGATATGTAGTAGGGCCTGAGACATTTTATCTTTCCCAAGCAAACACTCTCCGCCATTTGTGAATCAAGCGAAACCAAATGGTACGCCTCAAGCCCTCCCTCCGCCAAGGCCACGGGTATGTCCACTAGGTTGCAAATTTTGGCCTCAGTATAGTTATCTGGCCCGTAAAATCCCTCGTGCCTGGCAGATTGTAAGTGGAGGGAGCGGGAGGATAAGGAGGAATGGGATGTGTCGTTTGGCCTGGACGTGTTGGTCGACCGGGAGGACCTGGCGGATTGGGCATGGGTCCAAGAGATTCTGTATTAACCTTTAATAATACCTAATGGACATGTCATTGGCCCATGAAGAAGCGTGAAGGATGAACGGTATGGCCACATGTGAACCAGGGGCAAGCTCCACGCAGGAACCCCTAGAACTTAAATTCAACCTGGGAGAATCTATTGATTTTGTGCCGTCCGCGCAAAATAATGTCCTGCTTGAAATTAAGTCGTCCCCTATGCTAAATGAACTGCTAGCCATGCGGGACTTTGACGCAATAAAAACGATCGGACTGGTGCTTAGTCTGGACGACCTCCAGTCGCCAATCCCAAAGCTAACCTTTAGGCCACTTATTGTAATGTCAGACATGTTTTGGACACGGAACAAGCCAAGCCTAACTTCACCCTCGTATAGCACCTCCCCTGTCGTGTCTATGGGCTTTTGTGTGCTTTTAGCAATAACAGTAGAGCACAGACGAGTACAGGGAGCCTCTTCCGTACATTTGCATAGCCTGGCAAGTTTTGGTTTGTTAAATAACATGGGCAGAGGAGCAGGCCCTACCGCCAGATTCATACCGCCCGGGACTGCCGTCATAATTGGCAGCAACTCAATGTGGGCGTGGACATCATTCCGGCGCCTGACGTAGATAACTATGCTTTTTGTCAAGGAGAAATCAAAAGTTTTGTTTGCAACCGTAAGCCTAACGCCCGTGATGGCCAGCCTTCCAGTGTCCAGGGGGGTGGTGCTTTGGATCAGGCTGTTGGGACCTGGCTCGAGCTTTGCGGTAAGAGGCACGGATACGCACTCCACGTTCTTGGTTATAAGCTGAAGCGACTTGACAGTGATAGGAGAATTTAAGCCATTGACGAGAGTTATAGTTACTAGCTCGTCAGTTCCTGTCTCCCACTGGCCCTCATTGCCTAAAATGACCTGATGTTCTACGCAGTCTCCTCCCCTGGCCTTTGCACTATTTGACAGAACGTGGAAGACGGAGTTGTTAGAGGGTAAGTCAATTTCGTCTCTATTTTGAATCAGCCGTAGACTGGAAACCCTCTTTTTGGCCCTGAATGTACGCCCATCCACCTTCTCCGATAATTTTATCCTATATTGCCCCCCGCTCAGCGTCTGGGCCACGTCACCTGTGGTATGCAGGATAGTCCCAATCCTAGCACTGCAGGCCTGCGAGATATCGCCCCTCCGGGCCTGGCCTAGGTTGGGTTTTATGCTTTTTAGGCGTATTATACTAGCAATCGTTTGGCCGTCCACGCCTGCGCGAGGGGCTGAAAGGAGGGACGTGGTCTCAAGGCCGTGTAGTATTTTGATAGCATTGGTCCTACAGCCGCGGCCTCCTGTGGTGAAGAGGCATAGCATTGACCAGAGGAGCTGATTGGCTTCTTCCCAAAGGCCAAGGCTGGCGGCTGCTCCGTAGGCAATGTCCAGAAGCCGGAACTGGATCTCGAACCACCCGCACTGGGTCGGGGGAGGGGCTTCCCAGCAGGCACCAAGGCTCAGCTTATGGGCTACAAACCTGCAGGCCTGTAGCGCAACTTGGGAATTAAGCGAATCATCAGAGGCTATCTCAAGGGTGTAAAACGCCAGTTTTCGGCTGCATCGCGGATTGGTAGATAAATGTCCAACTACATCTCCCAGCCACTCCATTTTCCCGTCATAGTCATGGGAAAGGAAGGCCGATAGCATGGATAGGACCTCAAAGAATTCGTGGAGCATGTCAACTTGGATGAAGTAGCTGCAGGACACCCTTGCCATTTCGAAGAAGGTTTTGAAGGGGAATACCTTCAGGCGCATGAATGTACTGAAACAGCCGAAGAGGCATAGACGCACGGAATGTAAGATTTCTCTCCTGCAATCTCCAGGGTTAGAGTTGCACGGTTTATTATATTGTGCCGAGTTTGAGGAGTGGTCTGAGCTGTCGTCACTTAGTCCATCCTCCGAGATTGTGGCGGCATGTTTCTCGTATAATTTATTGCCCTTTCTGTCACGCGTTTTGCAGTGTTCTAAATATGCGATTATTGAATGAAGTTTGCGAAGATTTGACGTCATTAGAGTGCCTTTTGAATATGTGGGGTTTTTGAGCTGGATGTAACATTTTTGTAGGCAAATAGCCATGCCGAACTGCGATGCAGCTCTGAACAATCTGTCCCCAGTGTGCTTAGATGAAGAAAAGCTCTGCTGATAAAGCTCCATTGACTCCAAATTCTTGCCTAATATAAGATTTATATCGCCCATTCGCTTACGGTTACGCCCGTTGCTGTGAATCCATTTTTTGCCCGTAATCAGCTTAAGAGGCACGTTTGAAAAGTTTTGCTTGACGTCAAATGGAGTCTTTATGTCGGGAGTCGCATTGGCTTTTAACTTCTTTAACTCCAGACGTAAAAGCTCGCAAATATAACGTACGCTATCAAATATCACGTAACGGGCCACCGTAATGTTTGAGACAAAAACTAAGCTATTCCGGCCCAGTACTTGTCTAATTATGCTTTCACTCCTCTTCAGCCCCTCCAATTTGGCGCTATCCAGCAAGAGTACAGTTTGGTAAATGTACATGTTTGGGTGTGCCTCAACCAGTTGGTCGGCATCCTCGTAGGCGTAGCTCAGCGTCAGCTCAGACTCTCTGCCCGTAAAATCGTAAAACGTAATGGCTCCAAGGCAATTGCGGTAAAATTCGATAGGGCAGGACGTTTGTATGGGTGTGTTGTTAAAGTTGACGACGATTGGCGTATCCAAGGTGCATTTATTGCTCGTCGCTAGCGAGTTTGAGGAGCTACAGGTGGTGGAGTCGTATTCGGCGATAAATCTTTCAGTATTGAAATCTAACTTGTTATAGTGTAGTAATTTTTGTAAATTAGTTAATTCGGTGTCTTTGTTTTTTTCTAACTCATTTTTTAGGGCTTCCATGCTCTTGGAGTTGGTGTCATTGCCAAACCTCAGAAGGATATTCAATTTTGAGAGGCTCAAAAGGTCGTTACTGTCCATTCTAAACGAATATGGGTGGCGGACATTCTTCTACAAATTTGTCTAACATATTGCCGTGCACATTTGACACAGATGTATTGCTTACATTTCCACAAGTATGGTGGATATGCCTGGGCCAACGAAGAGTAACTGGGGCAGATGGCAGACTGCTATGGGCAATGATGACGATGATAAAGCGCTGAGCGACGAGGAGCTAATTAACAAGGTTGACAAAATAGATGATTATATTGAAAAGCTCTACTGTGAAGGTAGCCATTATGTCATCTAGCGGTTGAGAGGCTGACCAAAATATGCGTCATTGCAGAAAGCGACGAGCATAGCCATGCTGAATCCGTCAAAACTCTCACAAAACACATGTAATCACTACGCCTTACTTAGGTATAAATTTGAGGTCTCCTTGGAGCGTTTAATGAAAATAATTAAATCTGGAAAATCAAAGTCGTTTTGTGATGGCACCCTTCCACTTGGAATCGTGCGCTGGGTAAATGAATCAAAGGATCCAGTTCAGTGGATCCTTTCTTCGGCTGTTAATCGCAGAAATACAGAGTGTAACAAGCTTAAGGTGGCCAGTCAATCAATTGGACTTTTTAAAACTACTTTGCTAGATGCGTTACAGAAGCAAGAATTCACACATAAACTGTGGCCTTAGTCCATTCTTCAATTGTAAAAATTCATATTAATTAGTTATTGTATATGTCTGATTCTACTGCATGACTATCTTTGTTGAGCGTCAAATATACATTCCCATCTTTGTAATAATTGGCGCACCTTTTATGTAGGCCCTGTGCGTCCTCTGCTTGTAACCCTTGGACTTCCAATCAAGTTTATTTATGTTTACCTTGTTGCCATCTTTGCATATTTGCACTGGCTGGCTCAAGTATTTTTTACCTGATAAAATGAATGTCCCGTCTTGAGAGATATCACATACTTGTGTATGGGACATCTGATACAGGGCTATGTAATAATTTATATACCTCATCTTGAATATCTTCAATGTCTTCCACGTGCTAAATTAAGTTTGTTTCGAACCTTTTCCAAGTGCCCCGATGAATGGTAGCAGTTGGCATCCAGCGCATACACATTACCCTTGTGTAACCAAACAGCCACTAAATTAATCGTCTAATACCACTTCTACCCTCAATTTTGAATCGCCTAGGGCGATTAAACTATGTCAACTCCCATATACCTCCTCTAATCTACCCAAAAAGTGCGATGACTCTTGTTTCATCATGGTACTATGTCATCTTGCAGGGCCAAAGAAAATTAACGGTTAACGGTCGATTTGGAAATGCTCATATAGCACATTTTAGATGCAATCAGACTCTATTGGACTCACTACACGTCATAAATACCCCTGTCAAACTCTAACTATTCTACAATTATACTGTGTGGCACCACAGCACGACTAACTTAGCTAGTATAACGGTTCCCTAATGAAAGGATGTAACATTGCCTGCTCGGGAGTCAGCCTCTTGCCAGGATCTAGGGCCAAACACTTGTCTAGTAAATCGCCAAACTGGCGTATCTTCTTATCTAAGCTCCGATTGTCTAAATAATAACTTTGCCTACTTGGGTCCATCCAAGTTGTCTTAATCCTTCGAATCAGCATCTCTGTCACGCTATCTGTGGGTCTCAGATCTTGAACAATTCGAATGACATCACTTTTGGTGTAGGAATCCTTGTCTATGTATATGAAGTCCAGGTTTTCATCAAAATGTTTCTGTGCTAAAAGCCCCGATTTAATCATCTTGTGCGCAAATTTACCCTTCACTGCCATAATAAGCTTCAACATATGATTGTTGGTGCGGCCCTATGTCACAATCTTTAGTACCGGAAAAAGAATCTCCCCTGTGGCCAATTCATAAAGTGTTGCGGCCGCACTCCATATGTCAATTTGTGTGTCATATTTGGAGCCCAAAATTATCTCGGGCGGGCGGTAAAATCTACTAACCAGATAGGAAGTTATGTCATTCTCACTAGTGTCACTAGCGCTACCCAAGTCCCCAATCTTTACGCAGTTAAACCCCTCATTTAGCAATATGTTATCTGGTTTCACTAATGTTACTAGCACACTTACAATCTGCATGCATAATGTTACACTTGCGCAAATGTCGCAATGCGATAAACAATTGTCGAGCATATGCATGTATTGCCAATGGATTAAGCCCCTTACCATTGCCATACCTAAGTTACTAGTGAATTTACCTAGTCAGTGCCGTGCGTAAGCTGCCCCAAAGCCATTCAAAAACAAGGCACAAGTGTCCCCGATAAATGAAGTGGTCAAGTAGTCTTACTATGTGCTTCTTATCTTCTTTGTCATTGCCATTTAACAGGTTGAGTATTGATATTTCCTTCTCAGATGCCTTCTTCATCATATCGTTAAATCGGATGACCTTTACTGCAACATGCCTATTTGTGTTTAGATCAAAGCATTTGATTACTGTGGAGAACACCCCTTTACCCACCAATTCTAATACCACCCTATACCTGTTTTCAATAACTTCTCCAACTAGTGCCTAAATAAATACATAATTACTTGGTAATACCCCTCTGCATCGTTCCAATTATCACTAAGTAGTGCGTTGTCTGGCATATTCGTTGTTAAATCATTTTTTGTCTTCTGCCTTTTAACCTTTTCTACTGTCTCAGAAAACATGTCGAAATCATCATCATAGTCTGATCCTTGGTCTTCATTCTGTTTATTTTGCTGTGAAGGTTCAGGTATGATTAGCAGTTGCTCTTGTAGAACAAAACGATCATTTTGCCTCTTCATATTAATGATATAATTTCTCAGTTTTGCCTTTTCTGCCTTAATTTTTTGCTGCAATTGCAAGTACATTTCCTCACTCATATTTAGTTTCTTAGCCAATTCTGATGTACTAACTGATGGACCATCGTCAGATGGCCCTGATATTTTGCCCTTATCTTCTGCGCCTATGGTTATGGTGTCAAATTCTGATGGACGTAGCACCGCATTGGATTCTAGGGAATATTCTTCATCAGCCGATGCAAAAAAAGTACTGTTAGTGGAGTAGTTTGGTCCAAATAAGGCATCAATCTTTTCCATCATAATATGTTGGATATAAAAAATATATGTTTTATTATGCGATATCAAACTATTGATTCAAAACGCCAACTTCTAGGTAATTCTGTATATAAATGGAGTTTGCTAGTAAAACTAACCGCAATTCCACACAGAACTCATAAATTGTGTGCAATAAACACACAAAAATGGCACCGTATAGTGACAATAATCTAAATATTGCATCTATATACACCGGAATATATATATTATATTATGGGGTCTACTCTCATATAAATCATACGGTCTAACACTTGTGTATGATTAAACTTGCAAATTCACTAGTAAAAATGTCAAAACAACTAAAGGTTCCACATATAATTACCTAGGTTACTGTAATTGGAAGTGGAAATTGGGGTACTGCGGCCGCAAAAATCGTATCCCAAAATGTTAAAGTCAAAACAATGTTCGATCCCACTGTAATAGCATTAATGACGTAGGTCAAGATGTATGTGCTGGAAGAACTGATTAATGGGCAGAAACTTACTGAAATTATCAACACCAAACATGAGAATGTCAAATATCTACCTGGTATCACATTGCCTTCCAACCTAATTGCCATTCCGGATCTCAAAGAAGCTATCACTGATTCGGATCTCCTCATTTTTGTCCTCCCACACCAATTTATCAAATCTGTTGTCTCTAATGTTAAGGCCACCAACGCCGTAAAGTCCGGGGCCATTGCCATCAGTCTGATCAAGGGCATTGACATCAAGGGCCATGTACCCACACTCAATACAGCAATAATCACCGAAGAATTGAACATTGATTGCAGTATACTATCTGGTGCAAATGTGGCTATGGTGGGTTAATTTTGATGCAGAATGTCGCAAAGGAAGAGTTCTGCGAGGCTACAATTGGATTCAATGTAAAAGAAAACGCAAAGGTTTGGCAACAATTATTTGACACATCATACTTCAAGATTAGATGTGTTAATGATGTTGCAGGAGTGGAAATTTGTGGCGCCATTAAGAATGTAATTGCAGTGGCTGCAGGGTTTTGCGATGGATTAGAGCTAGGATCTAATACTAAAGCTGCTATTATGCGTATGGGGTTCCTGGAGATGAAGAAGTTTACCCTGCAATTTTTCCCCAAGGCATTAGATGAAACCTTTTTCGAGTCTGCTGGTATTGCCGATCTAATCACCACTTGTTTTGGTGGAAGGAATGTCAAGTGTGCAGCTGAATTTGCCAAACACGGCGGTAATAAGCCTTGGAATCAAATAGAATCAGAATTGTTAAATGGTCAAAAATTGCAAGGTGTATCTTCTGCAGAACAACTGTACGACATTATACTGAAACATAACATTCAAGATGAATATCCAATCTTTTCAACTACTTATTTGATATCTTTTGGGAAAATGAAGCCGAAAGACTTTATACCAAAGCTTTCTACTGACACATTGATTGACTTCTGACCTCTCTTTTGCTATTATTTTACTATCAATTTTGTAAAATGTAGTAAATTAGTTATATTTTAAAAACAGAATCTCTATCCATAACAGTATACAATCATACCCATATGATAAACACGAAATTATAACAAGTGTAATGTGGGTACAGATATATTATATGAGCTCCTGGCCCACAATCAGTTGATATATAATGCAATTTCAACACAGTGAATCTAATAATGTATATCTGTTATGAAATGTAGTTATTTACATATATTTGATACTATTATATTGCCAATCATCATCGTAACCAACGTAATTTGTTATCGCAACATCACCAATCATCTATTTATAACTAGTAGCAGTGTATCCGATTTAAATAGTGGTCACTTTGTAAAATATAGACTATATGCTGGTGAAGATGATATATTCGTGGATACTTGCAAGATAACCGTTAAGGCTGGAGATGGTGGCAACGGTTGTCTATCTTTTAGGCGAGAAAAACATGTTCCTCTAGGAGGACCATCTGGCGGTAGTGGTGGGCACGGAGGGAATGTGTATGTGCTAGGCGACAAAGCACTAACAAATCTTTACCAGATTAAAATGAAAACATATTTTAAAGCTTCTAATGGCCTAAATGGCAAGGGTTCTCAGCGTAGGGGAGTATGTAGCTATTTATGCAGATAAAAGGCAAGGATATCGATGTTAGGATACCATTAGGTACACTAATTTACGATGCTAACGGTAACTTTGTTGGAGAAATAACTTCTCACAATCAACGAATATGCGTTGCAAGGGGAGGGAGGGGAGGGAGGGGCAATTTTTCTTTCAGATCCCAAAGGTTTTAATTAGTTTATGTAGAAATAATGCTCCTCATATGTCCGAAAAGGGAGAAATTGGTGTGACTCGGGATTTACACTTTACATACAAAATTCTGGGTGACGTAGGTCTAGTTGGCCTGCCAAATTCGGGTAACTTAACGTTTATAATATAGGCAAAAGTTTACTACTCTCAAGGGTTACAAATGCAAATCCCAAAGTAGGACCGTTTCCATTTTGCACAACAAAACCCAATTTGGGTGTCTATCCAGCACAAAATATACAAGTGCAGACAGATTTATTAAATGATTCTTTAGATCTGCCCACACAATTGATTGATGGTGATCATCTAGACAGTGAAAATCGTACATATACTCAACAATTCGGCATAAACACCATGGAATCTGCAACAATTGTTGAAGAATCTGACTCTGCTAGTGATTTGGACGTAAACGATCCATCGAGAATTTACAGTGAATTGAACGACTCAGGCACTAATCATCAAGATCATGTGATAGACGATATGGTTGGACTTACCTCATTTAATGTCGAAAAAATAACAGAAGATGGCAAAAATAGTTACAGGATGGTAATTGCAGACATACCCGGAATTGTTGAAGGTGCACATGAAGGAAAGGGTTTGGGATTGGATTTTTTGAAACATATACAAAAATGCCATATCCTAGTTCACATAATAGACGCATCATCTAAAGTAATTTATACAGCACACTTAGGATCCATTGAGGGACTATCAAATTGTTACTAATGAAATGCAGCACTATGACCCCAATTTACTTAAAAAGATTCAGATTATATTATTAAACAAGTCAGATTTAGTATCCAGTAATGATATGGAGTTGTTAGTGAATAATTTCAAAAAAATATGCGTCAATGAATACGTATATGCCGTGTCAGGTATGAAACAACTCACCAAGCATTAATTGGCGATAATTTGGGCGATGTATTCGACATAATCCTTAAAAAACGCACAGAATGTATCAAAGCTTCTAGTGACAGTGAAGAATTGCAAGGTGATGAATCAGGCGGTAATTCTAAAGGATTGGATTATTTTAGTGCCATGGATGATTTCAGAAAGTACAGCCCAAGAGATTACACGATACACAAAGTTGCAGAGGGGGTATACAGGCTATACGGAAAGTATTTAGAGAGGAAGGTTGGTATGATGAACTTGGATCAGTACGAGTCGGTGTTGTGGTTAAACAGGCTGTTAGATAAGTATGGTGTGATGAATAAGGTTAAGGCGTGCGGGGCTCAACCTAATGAAATATTGCTGATCGGCAAGTATGAGTTTACTATTCCCAAAATTTAGCAAGGCAAAGTGTTATACTAATTTTGAAAAAAAATAACCACCATGATCTACCTTTAGATAGTAGCGAGTGACCTACACCTGGGGTGGTATTCGCTACTGTGGTGTTGCTAGTCATACATTAGTAGACGCGAATAAGCAACTAGTTTGGTTGTAAATAGTTTGATTAGTGATTTAAAACAGCTATATAACAATATTGTGCAGCTATTTCTAATGGTTAATAAGGAAGAGAATCCTATGCGCGATATACGCGTTAAAAAACTTGTCCTCAACATAGGTGTCGGTGAAGTAAGTAACTGACTAATCTAGTCTGGCGATAGACTTACTAGAGCTGGAAAAGTGCTGGAACAGCTAACGGATCAAAGGCCTGTTTTTTCCAAATGTCGACTTACCATTCGTTCTTTTGGAGTGAGGAGGAATGAAAAGATTGCTTGTCACGTGACAGTTAGGGGCAAGAAAGCAATGGACATTCTAGAGCGTGGATTGAAGGTTAAAGAATATGAGTTGAAAAGGAAGAACTTTTCGGATACTGGAAACTTTGGCTTTGGAATCCAAGAACATATAGATTTGGGGTTGAAGTATGATCCGTCAACGGGTAATTATATGCGGTGACTTAGGTATTTATGGAATGGATTTTTACGTACAATTGGCTAGACCTGGATATCGCGTTTGCAAGAGGAGGAAGTGTAAGAGTAAGATTGGAGCTTCTCACAAGATTACCAAGGAAGACGCCATGGAATGGTTTAAGAAGACATATGATGGAATAATCTTCAATAACTAATTACTTAATTTGAAGGGTATTATAAATTGATAGATTTCAAAGGAATTCATCAATCTAGATGCACGCTAATTTTACAATAGTCAATCGCTCATCTATTAGTCTAATATTTAGCTACTTTCTGAGATAATTGTATGTTTTTTACTGTGTATATTGTAATGTAATTGAGAAATTGGAAGATCTGCAATGAAAATGGTGATTATTAATTAATATTGTTGCGCAATAAACTTTGTTGTGTCTCAGTTGTGCCCCACCATAGACACTAGTTTATACTGTTTGTTATCGTTATAAGTGTTGCTAGAGTAAGTAAAGTTGCCTATATCTATAGAAACCAATTGGCATACTTTACAAAATTCCATTTTGTAGACGCTTAATATAACAATTGAACATCTAGATGTCAATCTGCGTCACGAGCAACGACGAGTTCCAGCATATTTTGCGTATCAGGAACACAAACATTGATGGCCGGGAGAAAGTTGTTATAGCACTAACAGCTATCCGTGGAATCGGTCGCAGAATATCAACTGTCATATGTAAGGAATCTGGCGTTGACCTTAACAAACGTGCGGGTGAACTTACTGAAGAGGAAATAGACAAAATATGCGCAATAATGTCAAATCCTACACAATTCATGATCCCCTCATGGTTCCTAAACAGACAGAAGGATTACAAAGAAGGAAAAAATTTTCACGTCGTATCAAATGCCCTAGATTCTGCACTGCGCGATGACCTGGAAAGGTTGAAAAAGATGAGATTGCACAGGGGTTTGAGGCATTACTGGGGGCTGAGAGTTAGAGGGCAACATACTAAATCAACAGGGAGGCATGGCAAGACAGTTGGTGTCTCGAAGAAGAAGGGCGGTTGACCTTTTCTAATTTTATAAATCATTTTCAAATGATATAACCCCTATTGCTAATTATTACTAAAATATTATTGGTCAGTTAGTAAAAAAAAATTGTATGTGTATGGAAATTTTTTGACTTGTAGCTTTTGCCTTTTTAGGTCAAAGTTTATTGAATTTGTGTGCAAATTTTCCTGTTGTAGACTGGAATTGTAGTGCTGGCAGTTAGGCCCATGTGGGCTCTAACCAATATTATAGTATTGCCATTTTTGGCATGGTTTTTTGCTATAAATGCACGAATATCGCAACACATTTATGTTGTCTTTATACATCCCAATAGATTCCGTTCAAAATTTGACGGTTTTGAACTAATGGGTAAAGGGAGGCAAATAGTATCGGTGCGGAGAAGCGGCAAAACTAAGGTTAAGAACAAGTCCAAGAACAAACAAGTCCTAGACGCTAATGAAACAGATGATACAGATGATGGCCCAATTGAGGAACTTGACCTCAAGAAACTGGAAGAGGAAGCCAAGGAGCATATCAAGTATATCCAGTCAGAAGAATACCAACGCAAATTGGAAATGGAACGGATGGCAGAAGTACACAACTGTTTATATAGAAATCTGATTTATATTTGAATGTTTTTAACATAAGGGATCCAATAATAGCTTCGGATTTAGTTGGGCATGATATCCCATACGGTCTGGTAACCGTTGCTTGATTTAGATACCACAAGATCGGTATGAACTAATGAAATTGTACGGGCACATGGGCGATCCTTTTCACCCAGTAATGACTCAATCCATAACTGTAAACCTTTTAACTCAGCGTCTTTTTGGCAGGTACATATTCGCATTTGATTTAGCAGGAGGCAATTAACTCGTGATGAATTTTATTATAGATTGGATTATAAAATGCCCTTCTACATGCCAGGGTATGGAAATGTCTTTTTCATAGATAAAATCAGATGTATTAGGGGTATCTCAAACAATTACTCAGGGTGGTATATCGCCAGGGGTCTAAAACAATCACCTGAAGGGCCAAACGTATATCAAGGCGAATTCAAACTTTTACTGGAAGACAATGAATACTTGATTTCCGACGCTATACGGCATGTAAATGCGGAAATCAATAGGCAGGGAATCCATCCCGCCATGATAGATATGATTTGGGACTTCTTCACAGATAACCCATCAAGTAACAATTTTAACTTATACAGCTATTAGCAGAGATGAAGTGAGCTACAAGCTTAACTACATCATGGATAGGGTTAGGCATAGGGAAGATATGGAGGGTATATCTCCAGACAACTTCTACTACGTTTTCAAAGCCGAGGCCAAAGAAAGGCTGGAAACTTTTGACAAGAAGAGCTTTATCCAGGAACAACTTACGGCGCTGCACCTAGAAGAGCTGCACAAAATGGCCGTATCGCAAAATGCAAGTAATGCAATAGGTTATTCAGTGGTTAGGAAGCGGCGGAAAATACTAATGAAAGCGTATAAAGAGGAGCTTGAAGAATTATATTCAGTAGAACCTCCTGACCTATACAAGAAGTATGAGAGGGAGAAGTTGGGGGAATATCGCAATCTTTTGGGACGTATGAAGGCGCTTCAGCTTAGAAGAAAAGAGTTGAGGATGGATCCCGACCGTAAAAGGCCGGAAAAGACCAAACCTAAGAAGGAGTTGAAGGAGAAGAAGGCATCCAGGAGGAATAAAAAACAAGGGAAGGGATGAAAAATAATTTTGTTTATGCTTACAAATGTTCGTTATAAATTACATTAGTTTTATTGTTGCTAATGGAAATCGGACGATATCCACACTGAACTGGTAATACAACGTTAGTTTGTGTATGGGGTAGATTTGTTTTAATTTTAGTGTTGGTAAAATATATAATTCCGTGATGTATATCCGTTTTTATACGTCTAATAAGGTTCCATAACGCATAATCGTAGGTAATTGTGCAAATTACCTACGATTCATAGTTTAATCGCTTGTTTATTTCTTTTCAATCATAATCAATATAGTTTTGTTTCTTACGTGTCAATATATGACCAAATAATATAATAGTGTTAGTTATGCATTTTTTCATTGGTAATGGCTGACGAAACGTCATATACTCTCCCAGGAACCATTGGTTATTCTAAAACGAAGTACATATACCAATCTACGCCACATCGTATCAACAGATATGTGATTTTAATTGCCTATTTATTGTGTTTAACATGCGGTTGCACTTACTATTCATGGGTCAGTCTCACTGATTATCTTATACTTGGAGGAAAATTTGAATGGGTTTGCACCGAAGATGAGATTAAAACTAACAGTGAATCAAGTGTTAAGTGCAGAGATCAAATGATATCTATCCATGAGGGGATTTCTTTGATTAAGGGAGTGGATTTCTCAGTAACATTTTTTGCATCTCTTGCTTCAGACAAATGGAGGCCCAATGTTATGATGATATTTGGCGTATTTCTTGTAATCATTGGATGGCTGATCATTTCGTTTGCTAATAGTTCTATATATATGTATCTCTCATTCGTAATTATAGGGATTGCCAGTGCCATGTTGTATTTCCCTGTGCTAAACATTTTCAATTTATTCTCAGATTATGGTTCTTCTGTCATAAGCGCTATAATTGCTATTGGTGAATCGATATCTCATGCTTCAATATTTATCATGAAGACTGTTGTATTATATATGCATAGTGGCAAGAGTGGGTTTTCGACTGTCACCAATTGTTATGTTGGTTCCTTTTTGGTAATATGTTTATTTGGCGCAGTAATCTGCATGCCTGGAGCGCCCTTTAAAGATCAGCTGGAGCTTGGGGAGGACATCGGTGGTGGAAATAATGAAGCGAGTACAAATTCTGAAACTCTTTCCCACTTTCAGAAGTATATGAAACAAGATACTACTAAACTAGATTTATTGCCATCGCTCTTAGGAGCCAAACTGCATTTGTCTGCTATATCTTTAACATTGACATCGCTATATTCGACATATTTTTATGCATATTTCTACGAAAAATATAATAAAATGGAAGGAGTGTTGAATTTTTACAGTATTTTGGCATTGGCATTCCCCTTTATTGGCATACCTATTGGTATTTTTCACGACAAGGGATATTCACATTGGATTTTGATTATTCAGCAAATGCTCGCTTTTATCGCTTGCTTACTACTAAAATTCCTTCCTAATTCAACATTATTGGGCTACGTTTCTTCTTTGTGCGTACTTCCATTTACATCTATGCAAGAGACTGGGTTGATATTATATGTTGAAAACAATTATAGGGCAAAGTACTTATCAACCCTTGTCTCGTCAATGTACACATGTGGTGGAATACTTGAATTGCTATCTTTATTACTCGGGTCATTTATGTGCTCTGAAGAGGCTAGTTTTAATATCATCTTTATTATCATTGTCTTCAATACTATTATTCTTTGTGGATTGGCGTATCTTTACAAAGGTAACAGATGTACAGACGAAAGTGACTCTTTAAGTGTCCAAGGCGCATGATATAGCAGACTATTTCTATTAAGTTTAATTGGTCCAGTCCATGTTCTTGACATGTTAGTATATTATTTACCTCAGTCTATTTTCACCCTAGTCCATATGTGCCAGGTCTTATGCATGACCCTCCTTCCGCCCTATTTAGTGCCTATTATTATACACACAATCGCGTCATGTATAACGGCATTGTTATCGCATTATTTATGTGTATATATTATGCCAATTTGTCGCGATGTGAGTTCAGTAATGAGTCCATTGTTGAGAGTGTGGTTGAAGTTGGAGACAAAAGGTACAATGTCACTTGTATTTGTCCAAAAGGTATGCAAATTGCAACTAAGGGGTTGATAGTCTAGATGAAATGCTCCAATTTGATGATATAAATCAGTGGTAACATGCATAATTATTTAGTTTGGCCGTAAAAGTCAAAATTAGGAAAAATTCATATGTCATGGATCAGGTACTTAAGGATGTTATTGACAATTTCGCTAGTATGCCAAAGGATAGATATGACTATGTAAAGAATAGTCATTTTTCCTCTATGGATCCCAGGACAAGGCATCTTTCTTATTTCAGCCCAGGTAATTTGTATTCCAACACCAGGAGGAGACCTAGGAGATTTCATAATTCTGCTATCCAATATCATCAACACTAAGCCATGGAACGACGAATCAGTGTCTAATGTGTTTAATGCATATTTAAGTACATTGCCGCCCACTAGACAATTTTACCACTGCACTGATATTCAAGCATCTAATAATATCGCACAAGACTTAGGATTGGTAATTTGTCTAAATATTTAGGAATCTATAGATCTAACCAATGTACCCAAGGAATTTCAAGATAAAACACTAGATAGATTGATCAAATCTAAGAATGTATATGCACAATTTATTTAGGTGGGGGATTTTTTTATCAAAAAACTAATAGATAACCCTCATATATTTGGCATATCTACACATCTGATCCATTTGATATTGAAATGTTTTTACAAATTATTATGGGACAAAAAACATAATCTTAATCACAAATTGCTACTTGAGGTACTTGTTGGGGAGTTTGACCCCAAATTGTTTGTTGAAGTATCTTCTATCAAACAGGTAGTGCATGTGGTAATACAGTGTGAAATAAGTGGAATATTGCCAAAAACTCTCTCCAAAATAAAAGATTTTCAAACAATAGTGTATTCTGAGTCTGCATCGCATTATCGCAGAAGGGAGATGGCCAAATTCGCCAACAGATACTTCAACGAAAATTACTCACAGACAATAGACAAACTAGATTACCACAGTATGCAATCATTTACACAGCTTTCAAGTTAATTGATGAATTTGGCAAGCAATTAGGTCACAGTCTACCCTTTATACAACTTACATTGACATAATTATTTATATACTACTTTTTGTAAAAATTGTTTGCGATTAAATTTACACAATTTAATTTGCTGATTAGTCTGCGGTTAATTAGCTGTCAATATTGTCTAGTTTGCGTTTTATATAATCCCCCAATCCCTGTCTATGGCAAATGAACCATGGAATTGAAATCACTTTATAACCTAGCTTCTCAAATAATCTAATTAAATATATACTTGCCTATTCCTGCAAATCGTTTTCCCATTATATCTATACATAGTTTTGCCATAGCATATGTCAGTGTCTAATGCCTCTCCCTCGCTAAATAATGAGCGCAATTACCAGATCAAATTGTAGTGACAAGGGCCATCAATCTCCAAAGTAATCTTCCTATCCTTGAGCTCAAAGTCCGCAACCACCCCCGTTGTGATTATTGATTCAGCCAAAAAGCTAACATTCAATCCACTTAACACTCGTCGCACTTTATACTGGATCAGTTTGGTGTTACTTGTGATATTGATGCCATTGCCATATCGTCTAGGTTGTGGCAAGAGTTAGTTGCATCATCTAGTACTCTTTTATCTATGGAATTAGAGACCTTTTCATTGTCATTAGTTATGCCAATATCCGCATCAATTACTACATGTACCAACTAGATGATTACTTGATTACTTGTCTCTTTGTGGATATGGTAGAGTTCCTAATGAAATCCTGCCAGTGATAATTTTGGAAAATATCCCTTATCAATCCTCGACTCTAAATTATTGAATAGTTACCTGTGGAAATTTGTCTATACAACCAGCAGTTACACATGCCCAAATTGTTGATAATAATTTGGTAAATTCGGCAATAGAGGTCCTACCTTTCTTGTTAAGCGCCAACAGCCTTTTTTTTGAATGCTCAAGCAATGGTAGTGTTAAACCCTCATCCAAAAGTGAATAAGTAGATAGTGTTTGTGCACATAAGCTTATCTGACCAGAATTCATGTCATTTAGCAATCTTGCAAAGTTTTTAGATAATGTAACTATCAATTGTTGGTGTAGGATATTGTTTTTTTGAAAAGACCAGAGGATTTGGGTAATGGCTTCACCCTTAACGGATTCATGTTTTAAATTAATTAAATGCAATATCCTATCACCTATTGTCCTATAATCTTCAATCTTAAAGTCATTTAGTGTGGATGTCACAGCAAATAAGTAATTTGACAAACATTGAATATCTTCCATTTCATTCAATCTGTTCCATGCAATAACTTTCAATTCCATTATGTAACCCTGTATTGAACCCAACAATTGATTATTGGTACCATCATTTTTATTATCATTCATTAAATTATTGTTACAAGTGGCATAATTTTGATGTTTGAGTGACTTAGTCATGTACTTGGAGAGGGAGTATAAATACTTGACAACGTCAATAATGGTATAATTTGAAGCATTAGATCGTGATATTTCACATATTTTTGCGATAACTTCATGATTTCCATATTGAAACTTTAATGATATCCATATCAACTTATCCAAAAATGCGTCAAATGCTGGAGATGTTAGGAAATCTTGTTTGATCCACTCACTCATTGCTAAGGGGAATGATTCAGATTCAGTATATGTGTTTTTTGCCAAAAAGTACAAAATATTGACTATCTCCCGTAAATAATTTGTTTCGCCATTTAGAAGCTTCAATTTGAGTGATTGATCAACATACTTAATTACTCTTGGACTAGGTTTAACATTGGAATAAGTAATCGAAAGGTAATTAGAAAAAGTAGATAATTCACATATACTCAACTTTGTAAGCGTGTCATATCTCATGTTATCAATAAATAGAGACATAAATCGCGTGGAACAAGCAAATTTCTTGCTGATAATTACTTGTACAATCTCATCCACTTGATACTCACTTAATTTTTTTACTTTACAAAGTTTCTTGATACAATTTTTGTAAACAAAGGATGGGAATGATTTTATATGGTCACATAATTCTGAATTTAGTTTGACAATTGTAATTAAATCATCAGTATTGATGAAGTTAGTATCAAATATTTTAGTGAATTGTGATTTAATATGCGTTGTCAATTCGTTGTATGAATCAATGCTTTTATTATCGCCCCTATCATAAACAAATTTACCCAGTGTCATATGGTCCATTAACGCCTTTAAGAACAATTTTTTTGGCAAATCGTCACTCAATTTGTAATAATTTGATCTAAGTTTTAACAAATTGCACATCAATTCATCACTAGAAATGTACCTCAAAAGTTTAGTTATTTTAAAACTAGATCGCATGAGCTCATTTAACTTGTCTTTATTATTTTTATCAATCAATTCGCTCATGTTTTGGAGCTGTACAATTGATATTTTTTGTACCAGCTCCACAACATCAAATGATTTGCCTCCAAAATATATAACCCTTTTGTCAGTGTTGAGTGCAAAATTATGTATTCCCTCTAGCAGATAATTTTGGTTAGTGATACTCAAGTTTCCTATTGTCCTATCGCAATCTATATTTAAATTATCATATTGACCCTTGATATTATCCAGGATAGACACTAGTTTGGCCTCAATTTTAGCGCCATCACTTGTATTAGATGTATTACTGTTACAAAATATCCTGATATCATAATAATGTGATAATAAATGGCCAGCATTTTTACATATGTGATTGAATCTACACCCAATACTAATGCGTCCAGTTATTTTCATGAAATGCATAATTCATAATATTTATGTTACATTTTGATACATTAACAATACTAATATGTATAATCATGTACTACAGTTGGTAAAATTTACAGTGGGAAATACATTGTTGGTACGAATTATAGTGTGGCGTGGTTAACGGATTGACTCGCAATTGGGACAAAACCAGGGTTCATCACGGCAAGTATTGGAGTAATTTACACAGTGAAAATGGAACCAATTGTTGCAGGAATCGCAGCCTACCATTCCAAATTCGTCTTGGGCATCTTCGCCCTTGTTGCAAACGGGACATATTCCGTCCCACACATCATCGTAACTTTCACCATACGATTTCTTATACACACCAGTCACATTTTTATCATTATCATAGTTCAAATATCTTGAGTGTTTTGTATCGGAGGTGGAAGTTTTAGATGGCATTCTATTTGTGTCGCTTTTATTGTACTTAAAGTTTTCACAGTCGGATGAAAATCCTGAAGCACTCTGTATTTCGTATTCTTCTTTCAAATCTATCCCATTTTCCACCTTAAACTTCAGTTCAAGAGGCAACTGGCCGTTTTTCTCCATAGCCCTATAGATAATGTCAAATTGATGCTTCATCCGTTCATTTTCGTGCTTTAGCATACACACGAGCTGATCGTTAACGTTGATCTTCTCTCTCAGCGCGAGTACAGACTCTTGCCTATACTTTTGTATATTTTCCACAAGGCTTGTCATCGATTCTTTTCCAATGGTTGCATTTTTAACGCTAGTATCTTTAGATGTAGGTGGACTATTTTTAGACCTAGATCTCGTACCATTGCAACTGGCATTCTGGTTAGAGTCATCAGCATTGACTGAACTTATGTCTGTGTTAATCCCTTCTATTGCTTTGCTGCTATCATCGGGGATTGGCCTAGTTATAGGCGTTAGTATTACTTTCCCATTCAATAGGTCGTGTAGGTTTCTGATGTCCTTATTGCCAACGCCCGAATTCGCCTTCTTGTCGCTAAAATTAATGCCAGAATGCTGTGATACATCCAATTTAAAGTACTCCAGTTCCAATTCGTTTGCTTTCAATTGCGCTTCATATGCCCTTTGGTCCAATTCACGCATAAGGGCTAGATGACGGTGTACAAAGCCTGGAAGCGTGATCATGTCATCAATATAATATTCAATTCCCTCCATCTCATAAGGTATTTATTTACGTAGACAATGTTCAAACAAAATGCTTGATATGCAGGGAATAATTGTGTGGCCGACCAATTAGCATCAGTAATGTTGTTGCATGACACGGCACGTGTTATGTATGGATGAACATATATATTTCCAACATACAGACTTGTTGCCAATATTGTGATTAATGGCCCTGTTTCAGCCATGCAATCAAGTTAAAATAAAAGATGTAGCAACTGTGCGGCTTAAGTTGCATGGGCAAAGATTTGAAATTGCCTGCTACAAAAACAAAGTACTAGATTGGCGTTCAGGCGTAAAATGTGATATTAAGGATGTGGTCCAATCAGACCTAATATTCACAAATGTATCTAAAGGGCAAGTGGCCAATAAGAAGCAGATCGAAAAGTGTTTTAAGTCACTAAACAATGACGAGATCGTTAGGGTTATACTGCAGAAGGGAGATTTGCAAATTAGTCACGAAGAGCGATTACAATCACTGCAAAAAAAGTTCAAAGATGTGGTATCAATTTTACACGAAATGTGTATAAATCCTCAAACTGGGTATCCTCTCACCCGCACAATGATTGAGGAATCTCTTAAGAGCTGTGGGTTTTCGTGTACAATCGATGAATCTACTAAAAAACAGGCGCTCAAAGGATTTTCGTTGTTAAAAAAGGAAATGCCAGAACATATATCTCGCGCTCAAATAAGACTAAGAATTTTGTTCTCCCACGAACTCACTGAGCAAGTAAGATCTTTCATAGATAAATGTGATGTAAGTATTGAAAATGAAACGAAGAATGATACATGCGTTAACTCTAATAGTTTTACCTTTACCTGCTGCCCCAGCTATTATAGAGACTTGGATAACTTTGTCAACAAATTATCTCCTCCTGGTACTCTGAAAATAGTCAACCATCACGTAAAGGAGCGCCAGACAAGCGATATCAAAGTTCCATCATCTGAAACGTTAATGATTAGTGAAGCTAAGCTCTGCAGTGAAACTTCCACAAATTCGCCCAAAATTAAAGCCAGCATTGACCTTAAAAACGACAAAGTAGTAAAATGTTCAACTTGTAGAATATCATTTCAAACCAGTAACTTGTTCCGTGATCACTGCAAGAGCCATTGGCATGCTTTTAATGTGAAGAGGAAGTTTAAAGCTTTGGAACCAATTACTAAAGAGATGTACGATGAAATATCTATTGATGTTGCTAACGGATTTCTTGCTGTGGATTCTTAATCAATTAATACTCTATATCGCAATGTTTTGTGGTTTTTGTTAGAGAAAATTCATGCACGAAGTTATTTGACACTTTCATGTCACAGTTAGATAGCATTGAATTTTTTGCACACTACCCACTCAATATTAGTAATAGTGATAATAAAAGCCAGTAAATATGTCTAATAGAAATGTGTCTTTATTTTGTCTAAAACTGCTGAACGAAAATGTAGAAATGTTATCAACACGTCAACACGACAACATACTTCACAAGCAAATAATTAGTCAATATGATATTTGTTGTCACTGTTTATCAGATTTAATGATATCATCGACTCCAGTTTATATAAAGTACGATATTCTTGCGAAATTCCTCAAATATGTAAACGTTTTATCTGCGGGTGACATTAGGAACCCCTTAATTTACTTGTCATACGATATCAATTTCTTCACAAGTTCAGTAAGTAAATCACAGAATTAAATGCTGTTGTCGATAAATATAACGTAGATTGGTGTAATATTTGACTCCAATAAACTGTCTCATAATGGGTTTAATCTAAACGATCAGACATTTCACATTGGAATTGAATTTATTAGGTAATAATTTAATTAATTCAGAGCCATCAGTTGTATATTTAATAACAGTAAAGATACACAATATTTCATGGAAATTAGAAACTTAATTGTTGAGTACATAACTAATTGTATGCACGAGAATTACAAAGACCAGATATATATGGAATGTATAATTGATTTTAACGCCTATTTGATTGTGAAGATACCTCAATTCTCAAATACATTTATTAATGTAATAATAGTTGTGTATTTAGAATAAGAATTTTGTTACAGAATTAAACTTCTTAATAAAGTACTATTTCGATAATTGTATCAATTTATCTGAACTTTATAAAATAATATCATTCACGAGCCTACTATTGGAATATGAACACAATAGTTACAATTTACTATTAAGTACATTTGAGAAGATAATGTCAAACGTGTTAAAGGGGATTGATCGGGAGTATACCAATGAATTGGTTGTCAACATACTTTATTTGATCTTGTTCCTGAATAGAAAGGGGGTATTTTGGGAAATCCTCCACTCAAGCAATTTGTTTCTAGACATTGTTAAGATAATGCAAAATTTTATCGTTTCAAAGAGGTGCAATGAGGAGACTAAAATGTGTATTCTCACAATAATTTCCGAAGTTTGTCAACACAAGCACATATCAAACTATCTACTATATGCCACTGGAATGTGCGAATGGTTAATCGAATCCATTCGCATAAATAGCATTGAAGTGGCTACAATGTCACTAGTGTGCATAAGAGATAATTTCATTACCTGTAGAAGCTTCAAACTACACGCCAGTTATGGTAAAAATGGACTGATTTAGCAAATGTCATATTCGTGAAGCTGTTACACCTGTACATTATAAAATTCGATGAAATATATAAAGTAGATGATTTGACAGAACAATATTGGATTTTTATTAAAATATTGATAAATGTAACGACTTATGTTATCTTAAATTATCCGGTAATGGCAATATTATTTAGGAATATAACATTAACTTGTTTGAATCAATATTTTGTATCGTCGACCATCTTGAGCATTTTACAAGCGAAAATATTAACTTTACTAGAGAGTTATATACGTATTACCATTCAACTATAATTATTTGGCTTGGATTTATACTCTCAAAAATCAATTTCAGTAAGTATGTCATTATATAGGCATGTGTGAATGCGGTGACAGTGTGTTTAGTGAAGACAATTTTGATAAACAGTGAACGCACCAACATTCAGACAGAAATTTCTAAGCTACATTTATTGTGTGCAAATGGAGAGGATGGAAAGTGATTACATTAAATATATGCTATTTGAAATATATGTAGAAGGGATTAATTTGCTAGTCTCCCTAGTCGTTGTTAAAAATGTCACTGATGTTACGTATTTAGTCAAGTTATTATTGATGATAGAAAAGTGTTTTCACATGTATTCAGTTTGTAAAAATCTTTCATATAGGATGAAAACACCATTACTGGAAGTAATATATTGATTTTTAAAATCATGAACCAATCGTTGTTGCTAGAAAATTATTATCAGTCGATTACATTTGATTCTGAAATTGATGAAATCACTACCATTTTAGATGAAATAAGGAACTATTTTTGTAAGTCGAATTCCAATAATTTAGTAAAATTAGATCCTTTGCGGTAATAGCATTGTAATATAGTTTAATACAGGCGATTAAGGATAATGGAAAGATTAGTAGTAAGCACGCAAAACAGATAGGATTTGAAATAATACTAATTTCCAATTCATTTATTTTCGCAATACGACCCTTTTTAATTGAATTTAACGAGGAAACATTTGAATTGCTTCATACCATAATCATTTGTATATGTGTAAACAATTCCTTTACACCTTCCATTGTTAATAAAGTAATTGTGAATTATATAGAATATTAATAGCAATTTGAATCTTTTTTGCATCTTAAATGCCCTTGAAATCCTATTTCCACGTATAAAAACATATTTCAGAGGGTGAATCTCATATATTAATATAGAATAATGACATATCTCTTCTGCGATGAACACATCAATTCTAATGGGTACACCGAATGCATTGACACAGTAAGGGTGCCTGTGATTTAGAACAAAATGATGATATTATCTACGTGTAATATAGAAAGGGTAAGCAAATCAATTTGTCTATATTTTACTAACACAGATCGATGAGAATGATGCCATATTTGATAAAATTTACAATATATTCAAGAAAACAACTCTAGACACTTGGAAGTGGTTGCTAAACCAAAATAGTTACTTAAGAATCAAACGAAAGCTAATATATTCCTTTATCAAGCAGTTAATCATCAAAATAGATATTTTGGATAGATATAAATGCTTGTACATGGTAAACATAATTTCACTCAGATATTTAGTTACTTTAACGTTGAAAAGAGTCTTTCACTAATAAAAGGACACCAGAACATATTCAATCAATACAATCAATGGAATATAGGGGAGGGCGAATGTGACACATATACCATATTGGTTCCTCTGTTTGTAAAAAAGATTATACCTCTATGCATAAAATATTTCATGGTTAAGCCCCTGAAATTTGAAAACGAAATTGGAATATCATTTAGACACTTATATAATGTTACTTTATGGACTACAAATGAGCTTGTTAAGAACAACATACAAATTGAGGTGGACAGATCGAAAGCTGTATTGCTGTCACTCTCAGATATAATATCATTTTCTTTGAGTTCAGAAAGACAAATACAACTAAATTCATTCTATTTCATCGCTATAATAATAAAACTGACCTATATAACCAATAAAAATGCACTAAATCACAATTATCTGTTATCAGAATTTGATAAATTACTTTCACTCATGTAACCTAAAATTCACAACAGATATGCTTTAGAATCTGATTACAGAGTTTTAAACGATACAAAAGAGTATATGACACACCTATTGCCTCATCTTCTAGATAATTTTACAAAGAATGGTTTACCAGGTAAGATAATACTGAATTAGTATTGTGTACAATGCTAAAGAACAAAAATTTTGTAAAGTGGCTAAACGAGATGCTTTGCAGTAGTAAAGTTTCAAATATGGCACATTCATTGGCATCAACTGCATTGTTAGTGAGGATAAACAACGATTTTGATGTTTTTAGACATATAGAAGTGATACGCATATTGAGATAGGATGATACAAATAATTATTTTCGAAAGTTATTCCAAGGTCAGAAAGTGACAAACATGGATCCCAATGCAAATAACTCAAAAAAGCTCACACTAACTTGGACGACATGGAATAAATATTTTGATAACAATTTGATTGTGAACAACTTGGCCATGGATACGATGTTAGCACTTGTAGAATCTCAGGTATTTACTGGTTTAGTGTAGGATATAGACTTATATATTGATAAAATTGATGAGTTTATAATGCATATAACATCATCTACCATGAAAGTAAGTAAATTTCTGATAGTAGAGTGCCACACTGGGCAATATACAAGCCACTGAAGTTGGAATTTTGCTATTGACAAAGTTTATCGAAATATATTCAGCAACATCAACTAAGTTATGTGTGCTAAATTGTACTTATCTCGTGGAAATGATTTTTGACCAACAGATTAGGAAGGAATACAACAATATGAAATGGATCATGTTGTATACCAAGGAAATTAACTTGGCAATTTGTCTATCGCAATTTATACGGCAGGCAATAGACATTTTATTTAGGTTATGAAGATGAGTGACTGGTGGTTTACCAGTTATCCGTTTGATATGCTGGAGGTAAGGGCGTGTTATAGTGCAGGAGTATCAACAATCCCTATTCAAATTTTTAAACCCAGATACATAACCTATTTTACATTTGTACTAATACTATACTATATATATAGCTAGTAAGCAATTAAAAAATTTTAAAATTATCAACATCGGTACAATGTTTAACGTCTGAATGCGTCTAAAGACAAATACAACATGCACATCTGTAGGATAGATATCGCAAAACACATAAATCGCACCAAAACATTCACAAATTACTGTAATATTCGATTTCACTCAATTAAACCCCCAAATAGTCCCTCACTAAAGGGCAGCAAGTCAGCATTCATACCATATGAAAGTATGTAAAACAATTAATATAGCCTGCGACATTAGGAACATAGGAATTATGGCGCATGTAGACGCTGGTAAAACTACTTTATCAGAGTCAGTTTTATACCTTGCAAATGAGATATCCTGCATGGGTAATATCGACGATGGAACGACTCAACTCGACTTTATGCCGTTGGTAAGTTATCAGTGACTTAGGAACAGGAAAGGGGGATAACAATCAGATCTGCCTTTTCCACTTTTAGATGGCGAAACAATTTGATTAACTTAATAGATACGCCAGGACATTCCGATTTCTCTTTGGATGTTTACCGTGCAATGGAGGTTATAGATGGCTGTATACTTGTAATCGATGGATCACGGAATGTTGAGGCCCAAACAATTCATATTTATTCCAAGTTACCTAAAGATATTCCGTTGATTATATTTGTCAATAAGTTAGATAGGGAGGGAGTTTTGTTGGTACGCTTCGACGTTATTCAGAATTCTAATGTCAAAAATATTGGACATAGACTCAAATGCAATCCAGTAGCAATGGTAAGCATTTTAAACAATGGAAATGTCGTGGATTTGCTGGTATTATAGTTAATTATCCAGGCAAATGATCGGCTGATAGATGATGAAATTAAGAGTTCCATTGATTGTTTAAAAAATAAATTAGTGGAACTGGATGATGAATTAGCTAATTTGTACATCAACGACGCAAAATTGAACAATTTGGACATTGAAAATGCGCTAATAAGACAATTACAAAAGGGAGCGGGTACTAAACTATTAAATTAGTGACTCCTGTATTTGGCGGGTCTGCTATTAAAAACAATGGCATTTCAATCCTACTAGATTATATATGCAAACTAATTCCAAATCCTATGAAATCAGCCAGGGATGGACCATGTAATATTCTGCGTACTTCTAATAACAAATCAGTAGAATCTACAACGTCAGCTGCCTGTTACATATTCAAAATAGTAATTGATAAGAAGAAGCGCCTAAACTGCTTCATAAGAATGTGTTATGGCAAGCTTATAATTCATTTAGGAGAGTTAAAGGCCAATGATAAGTTTAGAAATTCTACCACGAATTCCACTATTAAAATTGAGTATATATTTAAGGTCAAGGGCAGCGAGCATATCAAAGTTGATCGTCTAATTTCTGGTATATTAAACTTAAATTAGGGGATATTGGTATGATTTATTCAACTAATGATGATTTGAGAGCAGGGCAATACCTTATTAGCGGAAAAGACATGAATTCGGTGTTAGATAGTGATAAATTTTTGTCTTACGGATTAACAACTAGTCAAGCACCCCCAGTTTGTTTTGCAACATTAGACTGCCCAAGAGGTAATTACTTCATAATTTAGGAGTTTCAGAACGAAACTTACTAAATTGTGTTAAGTTAATGTCAATAGAAGATCCCAGTATCACCATCAATTACAACCCAAATGAGCAAGACAATTTATCCATAGGTGCACTGGGCGAATTGCATCTGGAAATATTTTTGGAAAGATTGCTTAGGGAGTACGGGATAAAAGCGAAATTAGGTCCAATACAAATTTCATATAAGGTATAACTTCACCTAATGTTAGGAAAGGGTGACAGAATCACTAGATTTCGAGTATGAATGTGAAGGTGTTCATATGAAGGTATTTCTAAACCCACTAGAATTGCCAAATATGGAAAAGTACAAGGAAATTAGCAAAGAAGGTATTTCTAGAAAGTTTTCATTATCTTCCTACTGGGATCAAGATTATCAGTCTCAAATACATATAAATTTATCTAGCAATTCCAATGATAGAAAATCATCATCACTCACTATTAATGAAGATAAACACACAATTAATGAACTACTAGATACTGCACACAACTCATTATGCAATGGGCCATTAAAAGGAAGTCAAATTGTTACAACAAAACTAACACTAATCCTCCTTTCACAAAATGTTTCATCCCCGATACTGAAGAAACACGTCAATTTAGCTATCAAACAGGCACTAGAATCATGCAAAGTGGAACTTATGGAACCTATTATGCGACTGGATATCAACACACAAGTTGAATATTTGGGCAATATTACTAGTCATTTGGTAAACAAAGCTGAGACATAGACGGCTAATGTGGACGCTGAGATTTGGCAAGTAAATCACCACCCCTTTGATGGACAGTCAGTTGATATTATTGCAGTGGTATCCAATGGTTAATTCAGGCCAAATTATCAAAACTGCACGGTATTGCTGGAAGAATTAAATCTCTAGGAAGGGGTAACCAATATTTTTACGTAGGCCATACAATATTTTCCATGCTACCAATAGGGTATACATTCACTGATGATAACATCACCAGTTGCTCGACTTATACTTGATAATTGATGCGATAGATCAATTAATATTTACAGCAATTCTACGACTGATATAATTGATGTAAATGGTTCACTATTTGACTTCTAGTTTGTTCGCATTGAACTTTGAGTCTATCCAAATCTAGATCCAACTTAGAGCTACATTTCTTGGTGGATTCGTTATTGGCATGAATATTTCCTATCTTTTTCAGGCTCCATTTGTACCCAATCCCTCTTATTACAGCATTTACATCTTCTTCAATACCATTAGTTACAGAGTATTGATATTTGGATTTAAAGCTTTTCAACAAATCATTAGTGACGTCAGTGACAATCAGAAACTCATTGCCTTTATTATAGAAGGAAATTAGCATATCTAATGACACATCAATCCCATTTAGGTCAAATATGTCACCCTCATTGGACACGAGATTATCACATACGACATTAGTGCTGTTGTGTTTGATTTGTGGATTTATAACGCCAAAAATCTTGTTAGGAGTGCCAATAGTATTATTTTCCGATATATCCGCCTTTTGATGTGCCAGACCGTGCAATTGGTGCCTCGCTGGTATCATCGCTTCCCGTGAAAATGTATCCTTTTCATCCCCCAATTGGTGTAAATAAAAACAATCGACGTTCGTGCATTTCACGTTTTTAAGAAAATAAACGCAATATTTTGTCGTACCAAAAGAGGCGCGAAGGATACGATTGTCAACTTGTGATCCGTCAATTCCTTCGATTGCAGCGGAAGCTTCGCTTATTTTACTGTAGGTTACGTACACGCTGTATGATGGCCCTTCCCAATGCGTACTATAGGCTTGGCTGCGATTTACTACCACATTCTGAATTTTCCCATACTGGCCAAAATACTCTGGCCTCTTCAACACCTCCTTCTTGGCCAATCGCTGAGGCAAACCTACAACATAAACCAGATTGCGCTGTAAAACGCGCATATTCTTTAGGTCATCCAGGGATGCCGTAGATGCTGTCCCATTTTGAAGCTGCGAAGAATGCAATTGTGATTGGGATGTGGTGGAATTGGAGCGGGATATATCCTCCTTGGACTTCTTGTTGCGATTGGAGCTGGAAGATGTAGTAGCGTTAAGGGTGGGCAATTGCCCGGTGAACTGAAATTTCGATTCATCGTATGGTCTTCGACAGGCGGGGCATTTGTCGCCCATTGACGTTCGAAGGTAGTGTAAACACCAGAGACAAACTTGGTATCCACAACCACAGGGGGAGAATGAACGATCTGTTTCATCCAGTCCTTCCATACAGAGAGGGCACAGTTGTTCGTCCTCCGTATCGGACATATTGCAGAGTTTATTCAGTTATTTTAAATCGATTATATTATAAATAATCAATATCAATTATCGCGTGCACTTGGGCATTTTAGCACTACATCTAACTGCCCTATCGACCCATCGTATTACACATATATTGTTACTGGGTAACCCTATGCTTATTAACTAGTTCTATATCAACCCACTTTAGTCACATACTACATAGATCAAACGGTTTACGTGTTAGTTAATGGTAATATTATGTGGTAATGTATCTACCTTAGTAAATACTCTAATCACTTTGGTATGTATGCCACCCCTATCACATATATCTAACTCTTTTATCTCAATCACAATCTATCATTACATATTCCATAGACACACTAGACTATCTCTTATCCCTTCTCTACAGATACCTTTGCAATATACTTCATTATAGATAGGCGTTAATGTATGACATATCGTCTAGATATATAAAAATATCATCATCCGAGTGTATTGCTTTATAGTTAACTACATCTCCAGATTATTATGTCTGCCCTTACCTATCCGTGCCCCCTAGGATATTGTTCAGTTAGGGTATAATTTATAGTATTCCTAGTACCCGGACAATATAAGTACCATATGCCATCTGTAGGTCTTTTTCAGTATAATTTTTTGATCAAACTTTATTATGAGCTTCAAGAATGAGTTCTAAGTTTGATTATGAAGAATTGACGAAGTCGATCAACGAAAACCGAGTGCCAACGGCATGTCCAAATTGCGGCATTCCATCTACATCAATCTGTACAATATTGAATGTACCGCATTTCAGGGGTAATAATTTGTTAATTTAGAGCTTTTGATGATGCTATTCAACTGTGACAACTGCGGCTACAGGGATAATGATATTAAGGGCAATGGTATACTACAGCCTGAAGGGGTAAAATTTGTCCTTCAAGTTCAAAAATTGGATGATCTAAACCGACAAATTGTACTTTCGACCTTTAGTGCCGTCACTATAGGTAATTTACCAGCACAACTAGTTGACATCGAATTTGAGTTTCCCAGGTCTACCGATCGCTCTGTCATTACAACCATTGAAGGACTACTTAATTCAGCAATTAGTGACTTGTCTGAATATTATAAACAATTAACCACAGAATCAAACAACGTAGCGAGCAATGAAACAATTTTGAAACTTCTTGATGTAATAAATACTCTAAGGGATTATACGACAGGGGATAACCAATTCAAATTAATATTAGATGACCCTAGTGGCAATAGTTACATTGAACAGCTACCTAACACTTCCAATTTACAGAAAATACACTATCAACGAACTGATCAGCAAACAAAAGTAATTAACTTATTCATTAAGGCTATGGGCTATTCCACTCTAGGAGATAATGGTGTTGATAGGGAGAATTACAATTGTAACAACAGTAGCAAATCCAATACATTAGACCTAAATAGACCATTAGAGGATGATTATGAGCCTCCGTTATTTGAATTGCAAACAGCTTGCCCAGATTGCGGAAACAACGGTAGCAACAAAATTTGTCAAGTTCAAGTACCAGGGTTCCGTGAGTGCATCATATTTTCCTTCACATGCGGTGATTGTGGCGCAAAATCTACTGAGGTAAAACCTGGCGGGCCAATTGGAGATTTTGGACAAAAGTGGTATAGCAAAGATTATAATCTAGGCAACTAGAAATATCTCATCCAGACGACTTAAATAGAGATGTCATTCTTTCAGATTTAGCAAGCATAAGTATACCTGAAGTGGATTTCGTTATGATGGCAGGATCAATAGGTAAGTCACTAATTACTCAGGTTGCGTATTTACTACAGTTGAGGGAGTACTACTTAAAATTGCGGAGAATTTGGAATCAAGCAACCCCTTCGTTACTGGAGACTCAGCAAAAATGGTTGCAGGTGGATTGAAGGATTGTTGTAAAATGCTACGATATATAGCTAGTTTTGGCAACAAAAATACAATTATGATATTGGATGATCCGACGGGGAGATCTTTCATCGCATCGATTACAGATGAAGACAAACCTGATCCTAGGTTAAAGGTTGAAAGTTATAAACGGTCTATGGAACAAGATAATGAGTTGGGGCTTCTAGATATGAAAGTTTAATTACTGTCTTTCACGGTATATGTTTGCTGGCTCTATGGGGAATAACACAAACTCATTATCATCATGTGCATTTTTAATTTGTACATTACATGGTTTACAGATATTTAATAGTTTACAGGCTAGATCTTCAGTACTACTCCAGTCCAGCATGATTTTGCTGTCAAAATCCCCCCAACTATGCAAGTATTTGCATATTATAACGCTAGCTGCATTTCTAATTTCCGGCGATTCATCTTGCAAAATATATATCAATCTTTGCCATAGATGAAAATTATATCTGGATATTATATCATTTGCTGGTATTGGCTTAGACAATTTGATTGTTGACAATGTATTTAAAAATGATAGTTTCATTGCTAAATTGGCCGAATCACTTGTTATAACTTGAATCATACCCATAGCAAGTTCCAATAATATATTTAATTCATCAGTAATTTCGCTAGTCTCACTATCACCAATTAAGTCTGATATAACTGTTATAGTGATCTGTGCGATATAATTCAAGCTACCAATGGTCATAAATGTATGCTTTGACAATATATTAATCAAAACTGATACATATTTATGTGGCATCTTATGGCATGCACGTAGACAGAATTTGAGGCAAGATTCGTCATATCTTTTTGCAAGCAATTTATGCCCTATGTCATACCAAAAATCATCCAATGGTGATAAATCGACCAATTCATCCGTAAGAATGCTGTAAAATTTGTTTCTAAAATTTATATCATTACATAAACCCAATGTATACGATAGCTTAATCAATAACTTTAAACTGCAGCTTTTTAGGTCAAAATTTGGAAATATTTCAACATAGTCAAGATATTTGTCGAAGTAATTTGATATTTCACTAAAAAATTTGGCCCCAAAGGCACTAATTACCAATTGAATTACATACTTGTATTCCATCAATTGTAATTTAAATGACAGGAATTTGCAACCCAAATGCATCAGTAATGATATTATTGGAAAGGGCAATCTTACTTTAAACAAATTTAGTATAGTATTCTCTAGGGATGGATACAATGCTGCAACGTCATATAGTTCACTTAGTTCGTTCACAACTGATAATAAACCATGTAACAAATTAAAATCGTTACAACTTTTAGTGGCTTCTGACAAGTAATTTACGATACTACTAGTACCATTAGAATATTTTACTATGCCTTTCATTGCTAAGTTGCGTATTCTATAGTCACGAGATCCCAATAATTTAAATATTTGTGGCAGAAAAACCTCCCCTCCGTTAAACTTAATTACAAATATCAAGGCAAATGCAGTCTGATTGGCGCTATTGCTTAAACTATTTGCATGATCTGCATTATCCGACAGAGCCATTAGAATCAAATCCTTGAGCTGAGGTTTACACTGGAAAAAATCGTCTAGATGCCTGGTGTAGAATGAATCTTCTAAAATATCATCCAATGACCCACTGGCCAAATAGTTTATGCAACATGAGAATAACAATGAAGCAGCGTTGGATACTGACCAATCGCTATTTGACACATTATGTAATGATATGTATATAATGTCGTAAATATAATTGTTGAGGAAATATGCCAAGTTCGAAGATCTAACAATAGCACGTAACAAATGTATTGATTCTTGTCTATACCTCGTCTCAGTCAATAATAGTCGTATTACATAGCTAAAATTCTTGTCTTCAATCTTAGAATTGCCACCAAGAAGGGATACTAGGCAAATTGCTATGTTCTCAGATCTTGCCACTGAAAATCGCCTTGTAACGTTTTGTAATACATCTTCATCAGCAGAAAAGATGTTGATTAGCCTTTTGCACCACATGTCCACAACCTTTTGTGTCTCATATCCACTCATTTTAAGCTTGGATGAAGTTATATTTAGGAACTTGGCATATGAATCGATTACACCCCTATGTTTGCTATACAACAACAATGTAATGACCAAATCTCCAATCAGTGAAATCTCATTGATTAACTCTCCAGTGATACTTTTAGGATTAATCATATCAAATTTGCTACTTTTCTTATAATCTGGCCCAAATGTATAACGGATGAGAGATATCATCGCATACATGAGTGCGGAAAGATTCTTCCAAATTGTAGACGTTACGAACTCAGAAAATGTACTCTTAGCGTATTTTATACACTTATTTGGACCGAATAATCCAAATTTGTAATCTCCCAATGGTTCATAATAATATTCTTTATTGTAAAAACTATTACCAGTGTCAAATGTGTTAGGGGATAAGTGCCCCCTACAATCAAAATATTTTGGGTTTTGAAGCATGATTTCGCTTATATAATTGCCTAGTTTGGCAAGATTGATTCTCAAAATTTTCAAATACTTACATACATCAATTGGGGTCTTTCCAACTGCCTGATCTACCATCTTGGCGAATACATAAAGTGACCCCGATGCCAGTGGAATTTTTGTTTCATATTTAATATTGTTATTAAAGTATTTGTCCAAAAATTCCATTTGAAAATCAATAAGATGTACTGATCTACATATGAATAGATCAAAATGACATTTTATCGAGCTTGTATTGTCACAATTTGTAGAGTTTGTCAATTGAATTAATTGTGGGCACTTATTAATCATTAGAGCATATAAATATGCAGATTGGGTATGTATTGATGGTCTTGCATCATCTAATCGCTTATTTATTGTTGAAAATAATCCAATTTCACTTATAAATTCAGTTATGGCATCGCACGGGATTAAATTTAGCGTATGAAAGGCTGTATCTACCAACTGTTCTGGCAATTTTATAAATATGCTAAGTATAGCTTTGACAATTTTGTACTTTGAGTTGGCAATGTACTCCTCGAGCAATATTGTGATGAATTCCCTGGTTATTCTTAAAGCCATATCCAATCTTTCGTGATTGGCACTTAGAAAGAATTCCTTGGCCATTATATTATCCATCTCACGTATAAACCACACAGTCAATTCAGTGTCAAATTTTGTGCTTATCCCCTCTATCACATCCAATAATTTAATTTGAGAATACATATCGTCATTAATAACTGGTATGGCATACTGTTTTCCTATTGCATTGGATGCCGATTTGGTTATTGGATTCTTAAATCTCCGAAAAAATTTAATAAATGTCGTTAGTTGCAATTGTCTATTCTCAAGGCATGTAATTGTGAAGCTTGTGTTAGATGCCAGCAGGATCAGATAGGATTCAATGAGCGTTGGCTGTAGGATCTTGGGTGGTATTACCATGGCATGTAAAATATTAATTCTCGTAGGTTCATTAATAGATAATGTTGCAGTGATAATTCGGGACATGGGTATAACAAAAGTCATGAAATATTGGTCATAACCAATGATTATTGCATTACCAAATATAGATTCATTATCAGCAAAAGTAATTCTATTCCTTTTTCTGGACCAGGAAAGTATTATCGACTCTGCAATGCATAACTCTCCTATAATATATACATAATTGCAATTACTTAGACTCTTTTTATCACAAGCAATGATTAAATCTGTGTTTGATATTGCCAATCCGTATTTAGATTTGCACAACTGATTATTACTAGGTTGGTTCATATGTTTAAGCAATTCTAGTTCGATTGCATCGTCAAAATCAGTCAGTAGTGTTAACATGCAATTCGTTATGCTTGTTTGGGAAAATTCGGATAAATTACCACCAAATTTCAAGCCCTCATACACCAAGTGTTCATTCTTAATGATATTAGCAATTAGAGGGTAAAATATACCTTTAAATAGATTCAAATCAATTTCCTTGAGTAACTGCTTGAAGACTTTACGTAGAAGCTTTGTAGCAATGGACCGTGAGTTTAGATCACCAGTAGAAATGATTAACTCCAATATCAGATAAGAATTTTGTTCTAATAAGCGTTCAATGCCTATTAACGGAATGGAAAGATCTAGACAAGTATAGTAAAGCCTTTTTCGATGATAAAACTGCTTCAAAGCGCCATTCAAAGCTTCATATGCAATTTTACACAATTCTTGGTTTTTAGTCTTTATCAATGATTTAATCAGATTTTCCCATAGGCAAATTGATAGGTGAGATGATCTTCTAGCCCTAGACCCCCAAACATTAACTAGAACTTCAAATAGTTTTTTTATACGCTTAAACAAATCAGAATCACTAGTTAAATCAGTTGTAATGAATTTATCCTTATACCTATAAAACACAGTAAATGTGTAAACCTGCATGCCCAATAAGGACATTTGAGTAAGTTCCAGTGATGTACCTGGCTTAAATCCTAAAAACATAATATCCTGTCCATAATTCACTAGACGATAATCCATATTCATTATACCCCTGCCAATGCAAATTGTTATGATTGAAAATTTATTTGGCTCAAATAAGTGTTCGTAAAATTTTTTACAAGCTTCGTTCATGAATTCATCACTATATACTTGTTTATTAAACCTACTTATTAAATAATCCTTTAGTTTGTCACCATAAGTAATTGCCTGTATTGCAATTAAACTGTCTGCTATTGTTAGTATAATTTGATTGCTAAGGTTTTGGTCAAGTAAACGATGTAAAACATCTAATACCTCCATATTCAAATCCTTATCGTCGTTGCTTATGTTAGATAATAGATAAGGCAAGGATTTTAGTGTTTGTTCAAGAATCTTGCGTTGAATATCAAATAGCTTGTTACTAGTTAGGATTACCGATGTATTTTTTATTGTAAAATTACGATTATTACAAAAAAAATCTAATAATTTGATGCAAGAACTACATAATTTTATCGAAGTGTTCGGGTTTGTTAACAGTGAGTTTTGTGCTATAATTAACAACTTTGCTGTATCTTTTTCCACTAGCGCATACGAATCTATATCTATTTTGCATTCCTCTGTGTCTAAATTGATAACCAAATTGCCCAAATATGCGTCTAAGGTACATTCAACTGCATTATCACATTCTTTTTTAAATTTCTCAAGTGATTCTTGAGATGTTTTACTTTTACAATTAGTTAGTTTTTGTTCTACCCAATTAGTAAGGTATGAAAGTGGCAACTTGCCTACATTTGCAGAGTTGCAGATGTGCAAGGAATCCATATGCGTGGGGCCTTAGTGTATGTAATGATGTCATATCTTGATGGACTTTTATTCAACCGCACGAACAAGACTGATTCCTATTGATAGGGGTACATAAATAATGCTCAAATAGGTGAACGAAGGGAGTTGTTTGGAGGAAGGATTGAATGTGGTCCGAATCCCGAGAATATTCTAATAACAATCTCCGTCGTTCTCTCCATTTGGATTATATACCTCGTGTATGCCTTCAAATACTATGCTGACATATACATAGATATTGCTTTTAGTTTCCTAATACGCTTTGCCTCAATATCCCTAATTTTAGCTACATCACTTATAGAACCGGGGATGTAAGTATTAAGGATTACACAGTATTGATAAAGATCAGGATATAGAAGAGTACATGGAGACTTCAGCACCAGTAAAAATTGTTCATATACACCTAAAGCCAGTAGTAACTGTTTGGTGCGCCTCCTGTCGTATATACAAACCACCTAGGTCAAAACATTGCAGGCATTGCGACCTTTGCATAAAAAGATTCGACCATCACTGCCCTTGGTATACATCCATCTTATATAGGGTATCCAATTGCATTGGCTATAATAATTACAAAGTTTTTATTATATTATGCATGATTACTTATTTGGATGGCATTTTGCACCTTAATTCCATTCTTAAGATATTTACCATACTCAATAAAGAGAAAACATTATCAAATATTCTGTTTGACCATGCATTTATGTACGTAACCAAATTATTTAGTATTATACCATTGTTCTCACACATATTCCAAATAATTACATTTGGCGCATATTTGGGTTATTCAATGTACCTAATTTCCAAAAATAAGACCATAAATGAAGACTTCACAAGGATGCTAGATGATTGCAATCCATATGACAATGGTATTATAGCCTCTATTTAGGATTTTTCCGTAACTGGATGGAATTTATCCAATTGCCCCTTATACCACAAAATCGACACGTTTAGAAATTTGTAGCTTTAATTTCTAATTAATAGTGTTATATAATTTATGTGTTAGAGATAATCTAAAATTGATAAATTTTGTTTTTAATTTTACAAAAACTAAAAAAATCATAAAATCATAATATAATCCAATATCTATCCGTTGTCCGTGCCAATATCAACACCAGTTTGCTGCTGAGTTAGATAAGCCTACCTCCCCTCCTGGTACTTCAACTCCCGCTTCCACCAGTTTCTGCTTATAATACTCTGGGTCTGCCCAAATTGCCTTGTTCTTATATGACTTCTTCTCATAGACATCAGCGTGCGTTGAATAAGTAACCCTTAATACTTTGCCGTAAAGTTCGGAGTTGTTGCGATTGAAAACAGCATGGGAGGCATCTTCACCTTCCTCAAATTCCACAAAGCCGAATCCCTTATGTTTACCTAAGTCTAAAAATCATTACCTGTAGTTTTATCTAGTGGTACTTCGAGATGTCTAATTTCTCCATATGGAATGAAGGCGGCGTATAGTACTTCCTTAGTGACACCTTCCGCTAGACCACGAACAAAGAGCGTACGCTTAGAATCTATATCGTTAGAGTCCATTAGTGACCTTGTATTATTTTTACATAAATATAGAAAATAAAAAATAACTCAAACAAATTATGGGTTATACATGATGAGAGAGTAGTAGGTACACTAAATATAGGGTGTCGTACTACGTATATTGACTCATGCGTTTAACTAGTTGTACTTAAGCATGTAATTATTCATTAAATTACTGTAATTGATGGAGGGTAAGGCTAAATTAATTACTAAGATGCAGACAATTCGTCAACTTACATAGAAAGCACGGTTGTGGAACTGGAGGACTGGATGAATATATCGGATGCCAATTATGATATGGAATTGTTAGAATCAACGGTAATAGACTCAACAATGTTCGATTCAACATTAGATCCTAATTCGGAGCAGTTAAGAAAAAAAAAATCCTCGATACAATCCGTTTCCAATCAATATGGAATTGACTGGAAAAATTCATTCCAAGATGAAGGACTCATTATTTGCCCATTTGTGTAATCACGATGCATTTATTTAGGTGGAATGAAGGAGGAGAAGAAGTGTATTTGGTGGCTAGTTTTAGTGCAGAACCTAGAAGGTTTAAGATGTATAAAAATGGCAACAAATTTTATGTAATTTTAGAGATTCAAAGGGGAATTTACCCCTACCGATTTATCATCGATGGCGTTGATTGCTACGCTAGCGATCATCCAAATTTCACGATCAAAAATGGATTGGTGGTAAATATCATAGACATAAGGTATTATGTCCCTATGGAATACACGATGCATCAGGGTTGCCTATGGGCCTCAGACCTTCCCTACTCCCAAAAGTTACCCAAGGAAACATATTTCAGTCTACATCCGCCACCCATACCCGACCTTTTCAATTATAGGTAAAACACAGTTCATTTAGCCCAATTGGTGAAAATATTGGCTGTATATCTAACGACATACATGTATACGGCAATAACCTGTGCCAAGACAACAAGGCAGCACAATTATTAGGCAGCAGATACAGGTGTTATGGGATTATTGTTAGGGAAAAGCAAGAATGCGCAGGGGGTATTAAACATAGACAGTTATATACTGAATATTTGTATGTAACAGTTGCACAAGAATGCAAAACTAAAGAGATTGATGGAGATGAATATGCATCGCGGTGGAAAGAAATGTTACTAAAGAGCACACGCAATAGTGACTAATTACAATCAAAATAAAATACAATATTAAAATTGTTATCTTTAATTTTTAGTGTTACTATCGGCATTATAGACGTATTTTGTGCATGATATATATGTTGGTGACATGCTTTACACAGCTCACCCCACAGCAAACCTTCTGATAGATAATTTGCGTCTACAATTTGTTCTTGGAGGTCTATTTGGTTGCATTTATTTCTAGCACATTCAAATCAAAAGTTAGAAGTACATATAATTCGATCCTTATCACTTGCAATTATTACACTTTTCAATAACGATCACGCATAGAATTTATACAATATCATCAATAAGCACCGATATTCTAATATTTAATAATATACAATTCATAAACAATAACTGCTGAACAATGTCATTATCTTTTATGACTCCACTAATCTTTTCTGTGCTGAACTTTTTGGTATGTGTTTTTTATCCCGCAATAGATACATTCTCGTATTTATACAAGGATGAAATTAAAAATATGGGCGACAAGTATGCCAACACTTCCATAGTATCGCAGCCTTCACACTCATCACTTTATGCCCACTTCATCGTATACTGGATCATCTACTTCAGCACTCAATTCATAGAATACCTTTTTTTCACTACCATTCTGGTTTTCATTCCCCTCTACTACGAGATCAAATTGCTCACATTTTTCTGGTTAGGCAGCTCACACTTCAAAGGAGCGGGTTATCTCTACTTGACTTACTTAAAGACATTAATTAAGGATTTATTGCGAATAGGAGAAAATAAATTGGAGGAGATGGTTGGACCTCAAAGTTATAGTCAAATCAAGGACTCACTTATCTCAATTTCCTTACAAAATAATTCGCCGCCCATTAGCAGTTCAAAAAATGGAAACAGCAGAGGCAGGCCATCCAATAAATAACACTGGTATTGCTACTATTCACTAGAAAGCTAATAAGGAAGGGATCAGGTGAACAATTAAACAGAAATTTGTTTAACTTTGTTCCTAATTTGTACTAACATATATACTTAAAGCACTTAATGATTTGATAAATTATGTGTTACGAGCGTTATGATTGGGGCGTTTTTGTGGCATTGTATATTGATTACGTCATTGGATGCCAATTTTAAAAGTATTATGAAGCATTTGCTAGCCTCTTTTTTGCTGGTGTATTTTGGATTTGCTATATCCCCAAAACTCAAATGACCATCAATTATATTATTCGTAATGAACCTATGTAATTGAAACTTACTGTAATAATTGTGTTTCTGAGTATTTCCTTCGAAAAAAGGTCTTGTACTTTCTGTTGATATTTATATATATTCCCCTATATAACACATTTTATACTGTGTCTTAGAAACATTTGCATAATTTTCATTACAATTACTATCGTTGAAAATGTGCCTAGTAAGTGTTAGTAATTTGTCATGGTGTCTACTATATCCAGGAGATATCTAAATCAATTTGAGCTACCAGCTCAAAGAGTTTGATTTCGCTGCTATCCGCCCCTTCGTTGATTTCAAATGATTTATGTTTTGTATTTTTAAATAAAATCCTTTGTTTAGGTTCATTGCTTTTACTCATTGCTAAATGATTGTTGTACTACTTTTATGTATCCATGACTCATAAAGAATTTTTTTTGGAGGCCTAAGTAATCTTTTAACTAATTTAGAAACCATATCACCTCCTTTTAATGTATTATTTGGTTGATTTTCAGCATTTTCCGGATAATATGATTTACGTGGACCATTTAATTTATTAATACGGCGAATGCCATTTTGATGTATTAGTGTCTGTATGCATTTATTTATATCCAAATATGTCTGACATTCTAGTTTATAATTAGATTTATTGTGCAGGCTAGAATCTGAAGTCAATACTTTATTACTTTGAAAATCAACATTTATAACAACTTCCACTCTTTTAGTTTCCTATGTTCACACATTGTTACCGCTGTAAATTTGAGGGATGATGTATTTCGTTTTACAATTTTGCACGTATCATTTTTGAAGTTCTAAATATAGCAATTAATTACTCCATCACCCTTTCTTTTCTTCATATTCTTCTTGCTACCACCTTTGCAATTATTAGATTCTACAATTGATATTATGGGCATGCCGAACTTGTATATCTATTTCAAAAATTGATTACCTTATTACTCAGGGAAACTGCATCGTCGTATACAAAATTCCATTTCACAAGCAACATATACACTAAACTCCGACTGATAAATGCTAAATACTCGCAACGATACCCTTATCTATGAAACTAACATCCACAGTAAAAATCGCATTAACATATAAATCTATTTCAGATAAAACAAGTGACGAGTTGTGTTTCAACCTTTTTAAAACTGATGCCCTAGTCAAATTACCGAATGAAGCTAATTGATTTAGCATACTAATTGGAATCATACTAAATGTGTCTTAAAGTTATTACAAAGAATTTTTTCTGACAACAATTCGTCAATTCGAAAAAATAACAGAAAATAATCACCAATAAATGAATAACCAAAAATATCTATAATGGCTCTTGGATGACCAGTGCCTTGCCCTTGTTTATCTGTCCCCAGCCGATTAATCTCCAGTGCTTATCGACACGCCTACTCAAAGCAACTTTGTCACCTATCTACATCACCCAGTAATTTACCTTTGTACAAACTGGCCCTGTTAGTTCGAGTTTTGCCATATCAGGTTTGACACCAGTAACTCTCCCACCCACGGAAGTGGACCCGATGTTAACCATTAGGAACTCCCCCTTTCTCAACTTTGCCACCTTGGTATTCTTGTCCCCGTCCTGTGCCCTTATTCCTAACAAGCGTCTAAATTGTTTATTTAATTACCTTAGCAAGTAATATGAAACTTCAATCTCCACGAAACATTCTGGTAATAATCCTTTATAACCTACGACCTGGCCAACAAGCCTATCAGCTCGGGTTAAGGTTGGGTCTATATTGGTGCCAACGCCAATTAGTCCCCCAGGTACTGCAAATTGTAGGTCATTTTGTTCAGCAAACAGGGAAACGATACGGGAAATGATGGGCCTACATTGTATGGTCCCATTGGGGTCTTTAGAAATGATCCCAGGCCTAATTTCAATTTCATCTCCCACGCGTAAAACACCTTTTAATATACTTCCCCCCGCTACTCCACCTTGCAAATTCTTAATTTCCTCTCCAGGCTGAATTAAACTAATACGTACTTTATTGACATCGAATGAGCGAATTACAATCATTTGTGGCGAGGAAATGAAGTCCCTTTTAGGCACTGCGATTTGAGTCACCAAATACTCGCACACCACATCTATATTGTACTTTAACACTGCACTAATTGGAATGATCGGGGCCCCGTCAGCTGAAGTGCCTAAGTCAGATATTTTAATACCTGAAACAAATTGACGGATCTCCTGTTGCTGTTGAAAGGCCTGTACTTCTTTGATCAATTCCGTCTTATTTTGCAATATTAAAATATGCTTAAGTCTCATAATTTCAACTGCTGCCAAGTGCTCAGATGTTTGCGGCTGTGGACAGGGTTCATTTCCTGCTATTAACAGAAGCGCTGCATCCATAACAGCCGCCCCGTTTAACATCGTAGCCATTAAAATGTCATGCCCAGGGCAATCTACAAATGAAACATGCCGTTTCAACTCCATTTTTGCACCGCACCCTGGCCTAGGACAGGGTGGATCGTCTTCCTTGTTACTCCCGAACGAAGTATAACATCCAGGGGCCGGGCATTCAGGGTTAGTACATTTGAAAATCTTAGCATTTGCATAACCTAATTTGATTGTAATGTTGCGTTCCTTTTCATGCTTAAAACGCACAGTATGAACGCCGGAAATTGCATGAACAACTGTAGATTTGCCATGTGCCACATGTCCGATTGTACCTAGATAATAATTTTTATACCTATATTGATTGTAGCCTGTCTGCTTATTACATCGATTGACAATGGCGTGAGCTTAGTTATATCCAATGATGATAGGTCCTGAAGATTAGTTGGTTAGTTACTTGCTTACGTAGGTGATCTGAATTGCATGAGACCATTTTGCGTTTGTTGCTGTGAAAAAGTGGCAAATATCAATAGATTTTGCGCTATTAGTTCAATTTAAATTGTTATTAGTGATTTAGACGCGACTAAATATTGCAGCTGTGATTATGTTTTCAAAAAAAAATGTTTAATAAAGTACAACCCGTAATAATAATTTAAATACCCATTAGAAAATGAGCATGGTACTAATTTGCCATGTTTAGAAGTTGATGTCAAAATTAATCACAAGTCTGACAATAAAAGATATATTGTTGTGGGGACGTCTGACAATTCCTACTTATACTATGATTTATATTGCCCTTATGAACCGACACATCGTCACACTATTTACTTATTATTAGCCTAGCATCTATATAGTATATTGTGGCTGATTTTTGTGGAGCATATTTTTGTTAGTTTCTAATGTACAGGGTGATAAACTAATATACCGGCCTTCCACTAATATATTTTGGCATTTTAGTGTTATAGCAGTCGTTATTGTTGGTAATTTTACTATTTTGGGGGATTAAACACCAATGTTCGTGGATCTAGAAATTCATAGTCGATTATTATTCCTCAATTTAAAAATTCAACACAAATTATTTGATAGATTACATTTTTGTAAAAATTCGCCTTAAAATTCCTTCTATGATCAACGGTTGTCAGATTCATTTAATTCTAGTAAATAACTAATCTAAATTTAATATCCAAAATATCTATAATATGATGCATAGCGTACTAATATTATTTATCGCGGCAATTCCATTAAAAACAACTCTTGGTTACAACGTCGGTACATCACCTAATATAAGCGTAATTAATCGTCGACCTTTACCTGTTAGTTACAATTTTACTCAGGCAATACCAATTGAACAAAATGATGTAAGTGATACACATATTTCACATAATGACAATGATTTCACTAGTGATACAATACCTGATGATGATAAAAGGCTAATATTTGAGAACATACCTGAAATCAAAGATAACACGAAAGATATTAACAATTATGATTTTCACACGCAGACAAAGGCTGCAGGTGACGATGAACTAATTGATGATAAATTACTAAAACCATCTCCCAAACGATTTAATACCATGTTTAAGAATTATATGCTAAAGGAGATTAAAGAGGATGTATCGCAAAAAAGCAATCCTTTCAAACAAGACAATATAATCTTTATTTACAAATCAGATTTAGAGCCGCCAGAATCAGGTAATTCACTAATCCACTCAGATTTTACAATTGATGAAGATCATAAAAATGAATCTAAACCTAAAGATAGTGATGTTGATGACAGTATTTTATTGGATGACTATAATGATGTAACATATCATAATGCAAATGAAATGGTTGATTATGTAAGCAAAAATGCGTATTTTTTGTTTGTAAAAATATAATAATGCATCATATAGGAGATCGAAATTCAAACTGTAAATGATGTATTATGGAATAAGTTAATTAAAGATATCATATCATTAAAGACAATATGACAATTATTTAAAAATGCACAATTGATTGCATCAAGCAATTTAAATAGATATAAATGATATGTTTATTGATTTTTTATATTTAGGAAAACAAGAATGGCCGATCTAATGATCAGAGTAAAAGTGTACCATCAACTAGTAAAATCCGTAAGTTTAATGTTATATAGCACCCACCAGTATTCAGGCCGAACCTATATATGAAGATATATATGATTATGGTGATGACTGGCAGGAAAGTGAATTTAGACCACTTTCAACCAATAGCACATTCACTGGGAGCCCATATGGCTCAATCGCTGGAAGTGTCAATGACGATTATATGAATATAACGCTGAAGGATTATTTGAGAGCAAAGAAGAGAGGCATTGGTAGGACTTATCAAAGACATGTGGGATCTAAGGTAACTAATATCAAGGATAAAGCCTCAAATGCAGTTGGAAATGCCAAGCATGCAATAGGAGACAGAATATTCAAAACGAAATATGCAATTGGTAACACAGCATACAATGCAAAGGCGGCTGTTCTAAATGTTGCAACTAAAGCGAAGAATAATGTAAGTGGTGCGGCTAGGAAGGCTGTACATGTAGCAACCGCTCCTAGTAGAAAAGTTAAAAAGATATACAACTCCTTCAAAACTTATCCTAAAGTAAATCACTACTAATTTAGGATAACATTGTATTAAAAAGTTACGAACGAGATGATATAAAAGATGAATAAATTGACTATTAACTTGTTTAATTAATATTATTTAACACAATAATTTTACACCAATTTAAATTAGTTATAAAGTGTAGTATTGTTACTTCATAGAATCTCTATCAGATATGCTAATAATAAAATTTCCTCGAAAGATCTAGATATGAAATGAACAAATAACAAAAAAAATCAATCCTAGTTGATATTATTAAACACATCAACAATTGGAGTGTTTTTAATAATTTCAAATATGAAATTACCATCACTAATTCTATTCGTATCTGCTATTAGCAGTACTGTAGTCATGTCAAGAACTTTGAATTATTCCGATGTTTATAAGTTCTGCGCTGGATTGTGTAATTCGATAGATGAAAGTAGGGATACCAACAAACTTTTGATCGTAAGTGCATAAATACCATTGCTTACACATATGTGTTAATATAACTAATTCTAGTGTCAACGTAAATGTCATGACGGAATGATTGAAGAAGGTTTTGCCAATGGACATACCAAAAAACTTCCAAGGAAGCATTTCAAAAAAAGAAGAGGTATATTTAATCGCGCCAAAAAGATGATATTCAAGCCCGTTAGATATGTTTACAGAAAATTTGTTCCGAGACAATCCATGGATTATGATACTAACATGACGAATAACTAGTTAAAACCATTACCTAATTATTAAATAATAATAAAATATATAGACATAGTTTTACACAGTAGCTGGGATTGTAAAAATGCCGAGAAAATTAACTAGAAAATTCACAGATCTGAATTATCATTTAGAACAACATGTAGGTATTCAATTTGATGAACATAAAATATCAAATACATTTTTTTATAGCCACTATATTAGCTATATGGCGGAATGTTGAATGTAAACATTATATAGGAAGATCGACGTCTAAAATCGCGTCGAACACCAAAATTACCAGCAAAGGGGTTAATAAAGGAAATAGTCCAAAAAGGAGACTAATATTTGGAGTATTGGGAAGTTTGTTATCACCAGTGATAACGCCCTTAGTGAAGGGGATTGGCGATATGATAAATCCGCAGCCACCACCAGAACCCCCTAACATGGATACCTTAGTGGCAAATGTCGGAGATGCTATAACAAAAAAACTCTCAGAACAAAAAAAGAAACGCAGAAAAGATGAGTCTGACAATAGTGAAGATGAAGATGAAGAAAATGAAGAAAGTGATGACGATGATGATGGAAATGCCAGTGGAGCAGATGCCGGAGATGATTAGTGCACCTTAAGACACAGTTTTAAAACAACATCACTGTTACATCATCACAACCTCAGTATAGAATTACTTCAATTTTGCGTGTTATTCGTGATAAATGCATGATAATTACGTTAAATGGAGACTAGTGACGAGGTATAAGTTGAGTGACCTAGGATCGCGACGCATATATCGAATCACTGTTGGATGCTTTGGAAAAGTCCAAAACTGTAAGGTTACACCTCGAAGATATTATCAGTTCTCTGCATGCCAATTTGGAGAAGGAACGAGTTGATCGGGAAAATGTTGAAGCGGAGCTGGTTAGGCTGCAAGAACACACTTTGTGCATGAGGGAGGCCCAGCAAGATGAAATAGAGGAACTAGAGGAAACATACAAAAGCAATACAAATGCAGTCCAAAGAGTTATTGAGTTGGAGAATGAATTGAATGAGATGAAAATAAAGTATAAACACCTCTCCGATATCACAAAGGAAAAGGCAATGCAGAGAGACAATGTAGAATTTGTGAATAAGCAAAAGATTAGCAAGTTGGAAAATGAGAACAAGAAGTTGGACTCTATGGTTAAGGAGCTTGAATCCAAAGAAACACAAATAAATTACCAATCCAATCTTATACGAGACTTATTACAACAGCAGAATGATAACAACAAGACTATAGAAGCTCTGCAGGACAAGATAACCAAACTAAAGAAGAATTTGAGATCTAGCATGCATTTTAATGGGTCAAATAACATAGATTTAGACACTACGGTAAGTATAAATATATTAAGAAAATTCTCATCAGTAATGATTCCTTGGCGAGAGGCGACAGTAGAAGGAACTGTCAAATGACTTATAGGGTTTCTTCCAGCGAATACTCTTCAAAGATATCATCAAATTCCGAATACGATGATTCGTTCGCAATGAAAGTTCCCAGACACTTCATATCCAAACTTTGGAAAAATTTCATAAACGTATGCAAAGACAACTATATGTTTTTGAACTCTGAGATATCATCGCTGTATACAAATAGGGAATACTGCATGATTTCTCTGGATGGTTCGAATAATTTCTTGGGTACACAATTGCCAAATGCATACAAGGAACCCATTTTGTGTTGTTCGCAATCTTCACCTGGGATATTCAGGCTAAATTCCGATTACAGCCTTACATTCGCCTCTACCAACTCCCCTTATGTTGGATATAAACTGAGAACTGACCAATATTTTTTGAACGCAATTTTATCAAAAAATACCACAACCGAACCCATAATTTTTCAGGTTGTTGAGAAAGGATTATGTATACTAAAGGTTAGGTTCAGGAACCTATATCTGGGCCTAATAAACGACCCATTTTCACATTCTAGCAATATTTTAGGACTGACCAGCAGGTATAATTACACTCCAGTGAATTCAAACTACAGCTACTCCTCCAAAACGCAAGATAGCAATTACAACCCAGAACCTACTCAAAACTCACCAGAACGCATGTGTTCCTCCACCTCTGCAAGTGATAATTCGGTTATTACTCCATACAAATCTAATGAAGCCTTTACGGATGAAAATTTAAAGATGGGATTTGTGCCTAATGGCAGGGCGGCTAAGTTCAGATTGGTAACACTTGAGGATTACTTGAATATTCAGGCGAGGAAAGAGGCACAGCACATGATGGATGTTAGAAGATCAAATCAATTTGAGGTTGAGAATGATAAACACGATTCTTCGGATTGGGTTATTGTTCCAGAGATTACCGCTTTTACTCTAGCCAGATCACTAGTGTAGCCGTCCATAACATATTCACTGCAGATTTTTTAATTGTATAGTAGAATTATCCCTAGTCTTACAGGAGAAAGAAAGCAACAAAATTTTAGCAGATTGATAGCCCATTTTCTAAGAATCCCGCGCGTGTGATGGCATGTGAAGCAAATCCGCCAGGGTCTAGAGCCCAAACGCAAGAGCCATAGAAAGCAGATAATTGTGGATCTACAGATTGCCTAATGCATAATTTCCAGTGATCTGGTAATGATGATTTTAACTCGTTATATAGCCTGAGTTTTAGCCCCTTAATTTTGGCATTTCCTCCACAAATGAATATATTTTCTGCCAGCAAAGGTTGAGCCTCAAAAGGGCATTTAGATAACGATTTACAAATCAGATCAACAATTCCACACTCGTTTAGCCCTATTACTGAGTTAAAATATTCTTACTATCGGGGGAAAACAGTGCTTCTGGCACCGTAAAGCATTCGGTATACAATCGAATTCGCTGTGTTGTAGTATCCACAAACTGACTAGGGTGAAAAAAATGATTAACATTTACGTCAGTTTTCCCATTTTTCACATCATCTTGAGTTATATAGGAGGCTGTATTAGAATCAATTAGCATATCATCGACGCCGTGAACGCCAGTTTCGGCGACTGGTGGCTGCGATAAATAATTCAAATCGTGCTCTAGCAACGATTTGGGATTGCTGCGATAGGTTTGAAAAAAATTTGACATTTGGGTTTTCTAACTGAATGAAAGCTTACATTTTTAACGTATTCCGGTATTATATATTCATAGGCCAATCTCCTACTCTTCAATTTAGACGATAGCTTACACTCTTCATCTATGTTTGGGGATACATAACAAGACTCTTCTCTTATGTGTTGAACAAGGAGTTCGTTAAAATTCAGATCCAGAGACCTGAGAGACATTACGTTTTTAAGATAGGCGTTGAGATGGCTCCCGCCTATATTACTGCGAAGTGCCCCTTTGAGGATTGGAATACCATCTTTGTAGGGGATGGAGTGGATAGATGAGAAGCCTATATCTACTAGCAACGTATAGCCGTGGTTTAGGTCGAATGATTTGTAGCCTGGGCAAAAGCACTCCGTCTTTAAGACTTTGGAGTATTGACTCCATTGACTCGCAGTTTGGGCTGGGATAAACGCGGCAATAGGTATACATAGATCTTCAAAAATGATTTCAGAAAGGGCACGAAGTGAAGCTTGAGGTGTTAGCAATGGTCCGGTAACTATCAAACCTATTTTTTCTGGAGATATTGACAAAGAATTTGAATTTTTCCCTATTACCTTCTCCCAAATCAACAATTGCCGCAATGGATCCACAACAATACCAGATTGTTGTGGCCTCAAACAAAAGTATTCACTGCATGTATAACAGTTATCGGCTACGTATACGAAACCACGTTTACGCTGTTGTCCAATGCAATTGGGGAGGATTATGGGATTTCGATTTTTACCCACAATACCTGCTTTAATAAAACCACTGCCATTATCTATCACTACTTTTGGCAATTTGTAATCATATTCCATCCCACTTACTACTCTAGACCTGACGCCTATGTCTAGCCTAGTAGCGGTAACTGGGGTACCTATACGCAACTTTTATATTGACCTTATGTATTGCTTCTTAACATGAGTTGTGTCGGTTGTGCCATAAGCTCATCACCACCAGTTAGAGATCCTCTTAGCAGACTAGAGTATTTGCTCCAAAATCTGTTGGTCAATTTCACTGTACGTGGCGGTTAATTTAGCAAATTGTCACTGTTGTGGCACCTGAGGCAAGTCAAAGCACCCAAATAAATACAACAGAACTACCAGATGTTATAAAGGAAAAAATAACAGAACTTACTGATAAAGTCATTGTCATACTAAAGGCCATAGATGAAAACATTGATTTCATACCGGATTCCACAATCCCTTTGGTAATGCAGGAGCTAATATAGGATGAAATAAGGAACTGTATATCAAAATTACACCAGGAAAATACTTCAGCGGCCAAAGAACTTTGCCAATTGGAACACATATTTGACTTTGCCTACCGCAAGGCAAGGGACCTCTCCACCCATGCAACAGACACCGACAAGGACGATAGTAATGAATAATATGACCAAAATTAGTGAAATTTGACTAAAAAAATTAAATCTTACAAATTTAGCTACTTATAGCCAACTTCATTTACTGCCGTTCTTTACATGCCATTTTTGGCGCTTGGGAAACTGTTTTGTGGCTTGAGCAGCGATCTTACCATGCGATGAAATACAACATTTGGCGAGGGCAGAGCAAATGTTGGACAGTCTTCCTCAAATGGCCTAACCATCGATGCTCTTTTTATCGACTGTCCCATACGAACATCGCCAGGTACATCGATACCGTCAAACAAGTGACGTTTTTCGGCCGTATTCCCCGTACTTGCAATAGAGGGCACCAAATATTCACAAACTCTAATAGCATGGGTCTCTACATCAATCGTGTATGTCCGGAATTCCAGGTTATTCAGCAGCACAACTAACAGAGTCAGATAATCGCTAGACTTGACTATTTGTTCAATACAAACACCGTTTATAGTGGCCCGAGTATCACCAACAACATTATCACTTGCAGTGTTTACGGCAAACAATGGCAATTTAGCCAGACAACATGCTATATACCCGTTTGGAATGCATTGCTCTTCTGCGTGTATAGATCTGAATGAATAACTTCCCGTATTTATTTGGAAAACCTCCAATTTACTACGTGTCTAAATTATTAATACCATTACCTTATCTCCCACAATAACGACAAACACATTGGGTAACACTTCATTATATACTAATTGCGTAATCTTGTAATGTGTATAACTATACGTTTGGATAGGCTCGTTAAATCCAGAAAATATGTCCCAAATAGAGATATCAAACGCCGTAGCTGTGAGCAAATGCTGATGGTCCACAAAACAAACGCAATTTATTACATCGTTTGACAATTTCTTGTGCAATAATAGTGATTGACAGTCGCTATACCAAAATGACAAGTGCATACCATGGGACACAGCCATTAATGATTTATCAATGGATAAGCATGCGGTATAATTCGTAAATCCCTTGAATGACCCAGCAAACGTACAACTCCACTTATCAGAATCCCCACAAAACGACCACAATTTCCAGTCATAAGTGGAAACACTTACAAAACTATCGGGGGATAATTCGATAATATTTAAAACCCTCGTAATGTGCACGTTGTTTACTTGTGTATTAACAATGTAACCGAGTTCATCGTGTTTTTTGTGCCAAAAACGCAAAATTCGTTTCTCAGAATCCACGGAATCTTTAATTCTGTCGCTATGGTACATATTTCTGAAGCTGCTGGCGACAATCCTGCTGCAATCTCTACTGATACATATCTCCTCCACAAGATATGTGAAACCAAAATCCTCTTGACTCCTACTAACGTAATTTGAATCAATAAAGTCAAGATATGAATGCTGAACACCAGTAACAACGCTAAAAAACTGAAGTTTTACTCCAGAAATAGATAGTGCGATTAGGCCATAAGGAGTAGAATTGCTCGGACTGAGTGGCAGAGATTGAAAGTAGATATTTCGTCTCATGGGCTTAACACAAACAATATTTTCAGCGCCATCACTTGTACTGGCTAGGGTAAATTGATCAGTAATCCTTGCAATTCCCTTCAAATTGTCAAAATTTGCTATTGACATGGCAATGGGGACTTGAATGCCAAAAATCGTATGTTTGAGCATCAGCAAAATTGGATCGAAAGTCTTCACGCAATTGCTACCACATGAAACCAGATATTGTGTGGGAATGTTATCCACTGTTGATATCACAATATAAAAGATCGTAGACTCCAAACGCGTGATAAAACGTTTGGTACCATTTTCCAAATCCCAGATTACAACAACTGCCTCTTCACCCCCTGTTAGCATAAACCTACCACAATTAGTAAAGACCAAACTGTTTATTGCATGGGCGTGCCAATGTAACACCCTAGTGTCACATTCGAGTAACCCAATGAAATTTTCAACACCAGAGCCATCATTTACGGCATTCAATTGTTTATCAATAGTTTTCAACTGCGATTTGCCTGAGTTTTCACTAGAGATGAGTGATTCAGCAATGGGATGCGGAGATATGGGATTATCTGGGTTATTAATTAGGTAAAAGCAACCCATCCTTTTGTGGCAAACCTCATTACTCATCATTCCAGTAGAAATATAATTTAGGGCGACGGAAGAGGCGCTAAACACAAGTGGATTATTTACCGCCATTGACTGATTATCGTATTGTTTTATGTGCCATGTAATAACCTTGCCCGTGATATCTCCGGATGCCAGATAATTTTGTCTTGGGTGGAATGACAAAGTTGTAATCTGATGCAGAGATAACGTGCAATACATTACCAAATTACCCAAATTTGCTGATTTATTCATATTGATACTGCCCATATCGACAACCTTAAATACCATTAAGAGTTTGTATACGGAAACTGCGATCATTTCTCCGGTATATGATATGGCAAAACAGCTTATATCACGATCAAATTTGCATATATACTCTAGTTTATCTCGGCACTCCACAATCTCGGTGCACGATACACTAAAGTTCAATTGTAGTTTACAAATGCCAATGGTGTTGGAATCATGCCTGGTTACCAGAAAAATCGTGCCAAATTTTGACACCTTCATATCCAGCATCTCCAACCCAGTGAAACTATACTCGGCAAATTTATCGAAACTGGAGTATTCCTCATCCATCCTATAGACTATTAATTTGCCCAGCCTTGAAAGCACTAGCAGATAGTCGTTACTACAGCAATAGACTGCGATATTTATGATCTGAATGGGAGATTTCTTACTGAATCAGTGGGAGGAAGTACAAATTTGTAAGATAAATCCTTGGAGTTGTAAACATGTACTCTAGAAGCATTGCTTACAAATATGTATAAGCCACATGTGGAATAGCAGGGGGCGCTGGTTAAGAAGTAGCCGCCAAATAGTGGACTCTTATAACTACATTTTAGACTATCACTTTTAGAGCCACCATTTTGGGTATGATAATCGTTTCCATTCGGTTTGGACAGATGGGCTTCCATGCCCTATATAAACCGGGTGGCCGTGTCGTGAGGTATTGACTCTGGGGGTAGCTAATCAATATACTACTAGGCATCAAATTGACATTTTTAGACTGGTACTCTCATAAATTAAAAATTATCTTCTGGAACGTCTACTTAATTTATTACACAATTGTAACGCCATTATACAATACAATGTATCACTTGCTTAATATTAGTGAGAAAAAAATTTTGTATACTGCCCATTTATAACGATTAGTTATTATTTATTTATTAGACTGAAGATTTATGGTCATTGGAATAGCTTGAGTTGGTATATGGCTGACAATAAAGCGCGAGTGTGGTAGGAGGGAGAATAGTGTCTAGTATTTGTAGGGAATGGGCTACAGGGTAGCTTTTCGGGAAACTCCAGAAATCCGAAAAATTTCCAACTGTATATTACCACTCACAATACACCTATAACTACACCTTCAAATACATGTTACACAGTTACGCTTCCCGGATTTATTAAATAATTACATATAGACAAATTGGTGACATGAAAAAATCGATTTTCACCAATAACCCCGACTTTAATATAACATAACACCAAACATCACATCAAAAATACTTTATTTCTACAAAAATGGATGATTTTAGTGTTTCAAACAAGCCTAATTGCGAGATTAGACGGAGCGATCACGAGGTACAAAACAAGCCGGCTCCTTTATCCCGTATGTCCACCGCTTATTATCCTTCATTTGCGGATTCTATGGACAAAGAATCCTTATTGGACCCAAATTTAGATACTGAAAAGAATTTGAAACACACTAGTTACATTCACCACTCGACTGGAAACATAAAGGATGGATCAAAATATGAAGCAAAACCTTCACAAAAGTTCGCGAGCAATTTAGATAGGAATATATCTAAGTCCAAAACTACTTGGAATATACCACCCCGGTATGAACTTAAGCGACTCATTGGTTCAGGTTCTTATGGCCAAGTTAGCAAGGCATATGATTCGATTGAGAACAGGTATGTGGCCATAAAACGTATCCACAAAGTGTTTGACGATCTTGTAGATTGTAAACGGATACTAAGAGAAATTGCAATTTTAAATCGGCTAGATCACCCAAATGTTGTTAAGTTGCTAGATATAATCATACCTAGTAACATGGAGACTTTTGATGAACTATATGTTGTACTTGAAATTGCCGATTCAGATTTCAAGAAATTGCTTCGTTCCTCAGCATTTCTAACTGAATCACACGTACGTACATTGACTTATAATCTGTTGGTTGGTGTGCAATATTTACACAATATGGGTATTTACCATCGGGACTTAAAACCTGCTAATTGTCTGGTAAACAAGGATTGTTCGGTAAAAATTTGTGATTTCGGGTTGGCAAGAGCACTTAGTTCAAAGGGGTGTACATTTAATTCGGCAACCAGTTGCACTAGTGACAACTCTAGCATTATTGATGCCAATGACAGTATTAAATTAGATACTGTTACACCGAAACCCGACAAAAATAACAGTCAGTCAAAAACTTACAAAAAGCAACTAACTAGTCACGTGGTAACTAGATGGTACAGGGCACCTGAGATTATTTTATTGCAAGATGAATACACCCAAGCAATAGATGTCTGGTCAATTGGATGTATCTTTGCCGAGCTAATGAATATGATCAAGGAAAATATTAACTCACCAAGTGAACGATCTCCTCTATTCCCTGGGTCATTTTGCTTCCCTTTATCACCGGATCATAAGAATGACAAAAAATATAGAGATGCAAATGTCAATAAAAATGACATTTTGGAATGCAATAATCAGAGAGATATGGACCAATTGAATATGATCTTCAACGTCTTGGGCACTCCATGGGAAGATGAAGTCGAATGTTTGGAAAAAGAATATGTAAAAAAGTACATTCGTATGTTTCCCCCTAGATCTGGTATTGATCTTACTGAGAAATTCAAGGGTTCATCACCCGAGGCAGTGGATCTGCTTAAGCATATGTTGGTCTTTAAGCCCGAGAATAGGATTACCATTTCCCAAGCCCTGGCCCATCCTTTCTTTGATCCAATAAGAAACGATCAGAACTTCAATACTAACATCAGCAGCACTAACGCCTGTGGCGATGGTTCTTATGATGGAGAGGATGGGCCTTGTGCCTGGAAGAAAATACATTTACCGTTCAATGATTCCATGGACATGACTGAATCTGAATTAAGACGCGAGTTTTTGGTTGAAATTAGGCGATTTCACCCAGAACTGATCATACATCCTTCATTGGAAAATATCAATGTATAATAGTCACTAACATTATTTGGCTATTGATGCTATGTATAGGCATCCCATGAATTTTTATACTCAATAGTTTACATACAATTAAATGTCATCTTACACACTTACATATAGATAGTTACACTTTTAATCTGTAAATAGTTAGGTAACATTCATACTGACAATTAATATCAGCTTTAACCCATTGGTAGATAATCCCTAGTTAGTATAACTGGTAAATACATTTAATAATTCCAATCTAAACACACCTAGACAATTATAAGCTACATTTTGGTAATTATTGATAAATGTTTTACAAGGGGTCAATTTTATTTTTAGACAAAGTTCCAGATCTACCAAGTTTCCCGTTGGCCATTTCCCTAAGTTTCTGAATCTCTTTCCTCCTAAAAAACCGCATATCGTTGAAGCTGGTCTTGATTAGTTCGTTATGCTCAACTAGTACCTTTGACATGTTTTTACAGTACATCAACAAGCTGTTATAAGAATCTAATTCGAGTATCTTCGCTTCATTCATCTTGAATATCCCAAAAGAAATTCTAAACAAAACTTTGTCCCCCTCAAGCATTAGGACATCCCAGACACGTAACAGCGTATTGATCTACATTAACATGAGTATACCGGCAAGCTGATTGAAAAGAGACATAAAAACCATTCTGCACATATCCAACCAATGTCAATTCCAAAAATTCTAAACTTGGCATGAACCCGTTTTAACCTAGTCTCTAATATAGATTCCAAAACCAATATATCCCGCATAAGGTCAGTCATCCCTTCCTTATAATAACCTAGATCATACAATTATAAACCTGAAATTCTTAAACCCTTATCTGTCGATTTACTCTCTATCAGTTGCACTAGGGTCCAAAAGGCTCTTTCAGGAGGTAGAAATAGCAAAAGTACAGCAGCTATGTAATTTATACTTTGGCAATAGTTAATGGAAGGAAAGTAGGTAGCGAAGGCGTACAATACCCTCTCCAAATCTTCTAAACCATGTTTATTAGGTGAAAACTATAGATGAATTTGAGATTACTTTTTTGTGGGTAGGAAATGTTCTAACAACATCCAACTTTATTTGCTTCATTATTTCTGGCTTAAGAGTCACATTTAACATTCTTGATAATTTGCAAGCTTACTTATCAAATATACCAATGTTTGCTGTGTAGAGTACATCACTGCCTATCATTTTTTGCCAGATTGAAGACCTAAGGTTGTCTGGCACACCCTTTCTGATCATGACTTTGAACAAACTTAAATTAATGTTGTCCAAACTTTGGATACCCATAAATTTGTTCCACCTAGGTAATTAATGCTAGTTACCTCTTCTTACGGCGTTCACGCTTAGGTTGAAACTTGCTTTCATAGAAATTAACTGATTGATTCAACTCTTCATCCTTGATGCAAAACCCGTAAGCATCATATGAAACATTTTCATTTTTATAGATGCTGTCAGTCGGATTGGGAATGATTGTAATGTTTTGAAAATTATCGTACAGAATGTTACTTATCCATTCACTCATGGCACGATCACTCAACGACTATAATTAACAATTATAAAATAGAAATTAAAATATTTTACATCATTAACTGGTAAATTACACCAAAAACACTATTTATGCCCGTAAGTGTTTTTGGCAAGTGCCAATATCAGTGGGTATAGGGTGAATGGCTGAGAGGTTGGTAGTTGTACGCGTAGGATACATTTGCCATGATACGGGACTTTTTACTATTCTTCCACAAATAAGGCAAATTCCAACCCATTAAAGATTTGTCAAATTCCCTAAATCATAATTTAAATACCTATGATCTTGCAATGCGTAGTATCTTGCCATGCGAAGGTATGCAAATCTTGTATCCTTAATCCTACATAAAAACACTTATACATCATCCTGTTCCATTGGTAGTACTGGATATTAACTATACAATAGCCAAGAGATCTGATCAATTCATGCTCCAATTCCACTGATTTAATTGATGTATACCTTGCGCTGTGAGTTTAAAAGAGTTTGCATAGAAACGGTGGTAAGAATTGCATTGCCATACCACCCGTTTATCCCTCTCCACTATATCCAAATTCAACCCACTCCTGTATACTGATAGTGAATGTGCAATTCTCATTTTTGTAAGATGCCACGAAACCTAAGTAATCTGTACTGGTCACTTTTTGCTGGAAAACTCTTTCCTTAATGTCAAATTTGTTAGGATTTATCAGTGTCAAATTTCTAAGCAATACCCGTATTTCTATAGGCAGTTCTCTGTAAAATTCCTTATGTAATACTCTTAGGTATGATCTTATGAAATACAATCTATTCCCATGTGCCAACTCCTTAACGGTTAAAGTATCAATTACTTCAGGTAGTTTCTGCAAAAAATCCTTTTGTAACTCTAGAAGCTTGACAATTAATTTATAATCAATCAATTTAAGCAACAAATAACTGTACAAAATTAGCCCTGCGCTGAAATTATCCAATTCAATTTTGTTATTAATTATTTGCTCAACATATTGCCCCCTAGTTTTTGTAGCATTTGTTACGCGATATATATGCCTCTCTAGTGAATTTAGAAGTGGTTCGTCTACTTTAGATAAAAGAGAGTAATTATACAACAGTCTAGTTGCAGTTTCAGGAGTAATTTGGTCCTATATGAATAAATTATTAATACGCATGTGGTTGCAATTGCTGACTGGATCTCATTTAATAATGTTTGATTGCGATGTTTGTGCATTGCTAAACATTTAACAATTGTATCCAATTCATACCAATTTGAATCTATATGAAAAAACACTAACCCTTTACAAATGACATATATAGCTTGCATAGAATCTCAAACAAAGGAAAATGAAGGATTCTGGCATTTGTAAACACATAAAATATGGCAAATAAGCCATCCTTATTCGGTTTATATTTCCTAATTTCACCTTCCCGTAGCTGCTTATTGTACATCTTGTTCAACTTTCTCTTGATAACTTCACTGCAAAATGAAAACTCATCATAATTTCTTATATTTGCGTTGGATAATGACTGAATTAATGGGGTTTACCTGCAAAATGATTAGTAAATCATCGATTTCAACCCTATCAGATTGCCTATTTAATCCAGTAAGTTTGTTATACAGTGCCAAATTTATTTTTGAGTCAGGACTTGAAGAATATAATTTAGATATCTCTAATAACTGTACTGGTGCCAATTCTTTGTTGTATAAGGCTGCAATTTTGCATATAGTTAGGTAATTAGTTGTAGAATCCATACTGATTGAATCTCCATTGCAAAACAATGAATTATCCACATTAGACAGCAACCGCTTTGTTGTTTGAGAATGAATAGATTTGCAAAAATGAACTGTGCTGTGTATTAAGGGAGAAAATGGGCTCATCCATGACACATACATAGTGATACCCCCATCAGACTTTAAAATGGCCGTCATTTCGGCGGAATTGTAGCCAAAATTAAAAGAGCTACTATTAAACATTGACAAAAACAAATTTAAAACTAATTACCCATGAAAACACATTAACTACATAATGATAAATGCCTAACCTAACCCCCCCAAATCACTACACATATTACGATATAATATCATATATAGATAAACAATATACATAATTGATGACTATATATAAGTAGAATTGCCTGAAAAAATCATAGAATTTGAAATAATGTCTGTCAGATTTGGATTCGTGATGACTTATGGTGTCGGTAGTGTTAGTGCTGCACTTGTTGTGTTTTTGGATAGATTTTTGGTGGATAAATTATAACAAATTTGTCACATTATTTATCATTTTGTATAATTTTAACAACAATTTGTTGATGCTGTCACATATATTTTCTAAAAAACTTGTCTCATGGATACATTAAAAGTTACAGAGGCGGAGGACTGTACACTGGCGAATTCGGATGTCATAACCAAGTACATAAATTCAGCAGAAATTGTCAATGAAGCTATGGAAAAAGTTATCTCAAATGTTTCAAAGGGTATTAATTTGATTTATTTAGGTGCGTCTGTATACGATTTATGCGTACTTGGAGATAAACATATAACTGAATCTACTGCTAAAGTATACAATAAGAAGGTTAAGGGCAAGGTGGTAAGTTAAATTTATTATTTAGATATCAAAGGGAATCGCATTTCCCACTTGCATATCAATAAATGAAATATGTAGCCATTCTTCCCCCCTGACAGATACCATCATTATCGCCGAAGGAGATCTAGTCAAAATGTAAGCTAAACACTAATGCTAGTGAAATGGGTTGCCACATTGACGGATATATTTGTGTAGCAGCTCATTCGTTGATAGTAGGCGAGTCTAACCCCAAGGCTGAACTTGCATTAAAGTCAGCTTGGGTAGCTTATGAGGCAGGTGTAAGGGAGATAAAAATTGGAAACACCAGCTCACAAGTTACAAAAACAATATCTAAGGCTTCATCAATCTTCAATTGCACTCCTTTACGTGGTGTGTTATCTCACGAACTGAAAAGGAACACTATTCACGGGGAAAAACGTTTTCCTAACAATGAACGAATAGAAGATAAAACTGATGAATTTACTTTTGGTGTGAATGAAGTCTATTCATTGGATGTGCTAGTATCTACTGGTGATGGCAAATCTCGTGGTACTGACTATAAGACAACTGTATACAGGAGAGAGCCACAAAACAATTACACTTTAAAAACCACATTAGGTAGAAGTTTCATTTCGGAGGTCAACAGAAAGGCACTACATATGCCATTTTCACTACGTTCAATAGAGGATGAAAGAGCTATGCTAGTTGGATTACCAGAGGCCTTACGCCATGGGCTACTACAACCCTATCCCATTTTATCTGAAAAGCCTGGCGAATTTGTGGCCCATTTCAAGTGTACAATTCTACTCCTTCCAAATGGTCCAAAACGCATTACAGGCGCTAAAATTCCCAATGAAGAGCAGATCAAATCAGACCCTGCATTGGAGAACACGGAAATTCTTAAATTAATAAGCACTCCATTGAATGTCAAAAAGAAGTCAAAGGGCGGAAATATTTCTAAAACTGAAGCACCAGCTCCAAGCTGACTTTTCCCATTCAATTATAAACTTCATTATACATATGTAAGACTTTAGTTTCATTGCCCGTGCCTTAGCAATCATATTATATACCTATATTGACATGTACCCTACACATGATAGCCATCATATACAAACAATCCAATGCATTAATTTAGCAATTTAGTTATCATGTGTAACTTGGATGATGAGATATTTGACAACAAAACCATCACGGTTAATGAATACGGCCAAAATGCAACATCTGATACAGACATACACCAGTTTAAGAATAAAAACATCTCAACCACTGATAAAGTACAGAATAACGGCTTAATATATACTGATAACATCGAATTAGCACACATTCCGCCACAATATAACCAAACTGACGATATAAACTTGGTATGTCAATCATGGAAAGATTATTTACGCAAAAAACATCTTGATTCCAAGGTAATACAATTAAATAGTTAGTTAAGCGATGGATATATATTACGGATTAATGAAATGATAAGGCAAATTAGCCTAATAGCATGGCTTTGTCACTTGAAATTTTTATCCGATATTTGTGACCATCCCCTCACTAGAGCGGCTACACTATCTATTTATTTATTGAACAATAATGAAAGTAGCCCAAAATTATTGTTTGAATTTGTTTGTAGAAACTTCTATATCTCAAAGGGCTATGATATTTGGTGCCTAAACGAATTAAATACTAGGTATATAAAGGGTGCACTTTTACTCAAAATTTTCAGGTAATTACACAAATAATACAGATGTATATACTTCAAAAAGGCGCCGGTAATTATAGCAACAATTGTAACTACTAATTAATTCAGATTTTTGTTACTCTGTGCCGCTCATTTGGATATTTTTGCCGCATTATACTGGACATACCCAAAACGCACATTGAGCCAACCAAAATCAAGGTATTAAGACATTTATGCAGAACAAACAAATTAATACACTTTCACAAGTGTATGATCCCATAACCCAATCGTGGATCTTGGCAAATTTCAAATACCTTTCATTTGGTGACTATCAGTATGAAGTTATAAAAAAGCCAAGACATTCGAATTTGTACAACACAGTCAATTTAGATAACGACACTAATTGCGTAAAAAAAAACATTGCAAAATTAGTTTACAATAATGAAATATATATCTTCAAGCCTGAAAAGATATTTATCTACACTATAGATTTAAAGGTCAAATATGCAATATTTTCCCCTAATGCTAACAACCTAACTGATTTAAGTATCCCAAACAAATATATCTGTAGCATATACCATATGTTGGACCACTATGACATATCATCAAACTTTTTATCAAACAAGTATAACACTAACATAGAATCATACATCAAGTATACAAAGGATGATAATAGTAAGGGACTGTACATAGTTTCGTGCTGCAACTATGGATACTTTTACGATCTAACTATGTGTTTCCATAACAAGTAGGCATGGCTTTATTTAGATGGTACAATGTAATAAATAAGAGGAAACACAAGTTTCACAAGTGGCTGTCAGAACTGATTTCAAATTTGCAATTTAAGTCGTTGAATGGCGAAAAAATTGGTAGATATAAAACACATATAAAATTTTTACACCATTTGGATGATAATCTACTTGCCAACAAAATTAATAATATCCGAGATACGAATGTGAAATCTTGGATACTAAACCATCCTACCTTTATCTTAGAATCTCAGGTATATAAAGATTTCAATCAGCTAACAGCTAGGCAAGCAATTGCCAGTGATGCTAAAATTGCAGGGACATTAAATGGCGAAAAGATATATTATCGCAAAGATATATTGCAATTGAAGACTAAAATGGGCTGGCATAGGGAGATGAGGAAACTTAAACCCAATCAACGTCCCTTCAAAACAATTGAGGTCAAGAAGGTAATTCATACCATTTACATAGAAATTGTCACATCGATTCTTCAACAAAGGACTATTAGAGTTTGCATACAATACTCTCGAATTATTCAGTATCGACCAAACCGAACCTGAACTCATAAAATCATTTACAGATTCAATTAATTCATTTGGAAATATAGATCTCACAGGTAATAGGACAGTACCAATCGATTCCTTGCACATAAGCGGATTTCACCAAGAAATTATAAATTTGGCTGCAAACCATTCCAAAATACCACACAGCCCAGCTCTAGTATCTTTTAGATATGAAGGCATTGAAATTAAACCCATGATTAATGGTATAGTCATTAACACTAGTGACAAATCTAAATTTCTAGATTCATATATATGTAAGTAATTATTATCATATAGTCGTACTGGACAATGTAAATAGAAATAATAAGGATGTTACAATTGATTACTGGAAAATATGCTTTAAGACACTTTCAAGATATAAAAAGGATAAGCCAAAACGTATTTCAGGCAAAAATCTGGCAAAATTGATAAATGCAAATATGAGTGTAGACAAACACGATATCATGGAACATGATACATACTAACATCTATTATAGTTATGTACACCATTACACAACAGTTGCGCCAATATTAATGCCAATTATCGGCAGGTATTATATTAGAAATAGAAATGACAAATTTTGAAACGAACAATTAAACAAATGGATAAAGCCTGGCGAGGCAAATCATTATCGCCTCCTCAGTCCTAATGGTTCTGGAATGCTGGTGTTCACATATATTTATATAGTACTTAAACTTTTTTTCCGGTTTATCAATAACAACTTCCAACCCTTTCAGCCCCCCAAATACAATCAACAAGTGTTCAAATTTCGGCAGTTTAAACTGTCCGCTTATTACTTCTCCATGCTCTGAAGTACCGATTACCAAGTCATATTCATAGTTCACACTAGTGAATATTTCTTCAAAGGTTTGACATTGTCTAACGGTATAACCCCAATATAACCCTATTTAACAAGTGAAATTACCCATTAATGTTGTAGGAAGTGAATTTGGAACAATTTTACCGCTAAATTGTACCTCTTCTTGACATTGTCCATCCGTATATTTGAGTTTAGCGCACAATGATAGCGATTTTATATCCAATTGCACGGTAACTCTACATGAGTTACTGTTGATACCGATTGGACTTATGGTCTTCGATAACTTGCCCCCCTTTTACATTTTCAATATTAACTTTTTTCTTCTCTTTTCGTGACAATTTTACATTAAAATAATCTTTAACATTATCCACTAAGACTGGAACGGGTAAGCCACAATCAACAGACCCACCTTCCATACTATATCCAGGTAGCAAAATTCCTTGCCTATATATGTGATTAATATACCTGAAAGGCAACCATTCATTAGCTCGCATGTGATGAGGGGCGTCTAAGGGATTTAGTAACCCGGCAAATTTAAGATCTAAATAACAAACCAACTTGCCCTTTTCGTAATCAAATATACTGCGGCGTAAATACTGTGGTGTTTCCAAATATTCCAATATGAGTGTGAAATAATTCATGAGGCTATGAGGTTGCATATGTGGTTTATTTTTGTATCGTTTCAACTCATTCTCGCTCAGAGATTCAAAGTCATTAAATAGCACAATTTCTGCGATTCCAAATATTGCACACGTTCGTGCTATATTACCGACGACATATGCCCTCAACTCCTCTGTCTATGTCATAATTGCTACACCTGACAGTTGGCCAGAATTGAAATTGGAATGGCGATTGAAACAGTGGAGCTGGTTGGTTTACCTAGGAAAGGTATCCTCTACTTCAATTAATAGTTACTTGGGGAATGTGTTTTAGTGACTTTATCAAATCATAGCCGTCAGTTCGGTTGCGTTTATTACTATCGGGCGATTCCATATAGTGCTAGTGTTGAATAATAAGGAAGTTGTTTTTTAAAAAAGTGCCTAGTTTCTAAATTGAATTACAATGTTTTTTGTTATTATGAAAAAATTAAAAATACATTTATTCTATCAGTAATGTTGTATCGGAGTGTTGAACTGGATACAGAGTGTATGATTGTCCTATTTTATCTGGGTTTGATTTCTTTTCTTTGACAGGAACTATAACTTGAGGTATATCCCAATGAGGATGTATTGCTCCACCGTAAACATATAACTTTCTGGATTCATTAGTTACAAACCTGTACCAAATGTTCCTAAGTCGGGATGGTGGTAGCATTCGTTTTACTGCCAAGTTTAGCTACATTAGTATCTAGATTACAATCATTGCCGGATTGTTTGCCATGACTGTTTTAGCCGTGACAATCTTCGGGCCCCTAGAATCCGCTAAGTCATTAAGCCTTACTTACCCTTGCGGTGAAACTTATAAACCTTTGTATCCCATGAATGCCCGTTCATTGTCAAATGCACTGCATTGACCGCTATTACATTATCCCCGCAGACTTCGTTCGGTGTGAATGTGGGATTGTGTTTCCCCTGTAGCAATTTTGCTATATGAGCTGCTGCCCCTCCTACAGTCTAAATAAAATCATTAAGTATTACTTTACCCTTTAGGTCTATTATATGCCAATTACCTTTTGGGGTATTTAGTATTGTTATAGCCCCTTTGCTCTCATGTTTAGCTGCTAGGGGAGATTCACTGGGCATATTGCGTTTCAGAAAGGGCGTTGAAACCCTGTGTTAAGTGCCGTATCACCATTGTTGATTAGCAAAGGGGTTAATAGGAGATTCGTGGAAGGATTGCCTAAAGGATCTACCCAAAAATACTCTACTCAAAGAATTCATCTACTTAGTGTGACCACCCATTACGTAATGCCTGACACCACTAGGTATATCGTAAGCATTACGAGCCTTCTCAGTTTGCTGTGACAGTTTAACATTCTTGTACAAAATTTTATTCTCCTTCTTCACTTGTCTAATTAAAGCTCTTGCCTGTTTTACAGAGCATTTTCGCTGTTTCTTCTCCTCTGGCGTTTCGTCCTTCCTTCTAGTAACGACAATCTGAGTAACATTTTAAATTACAGGTGGCAATTCATTTATAAGATTTTCCATTTGTCCCTTATCACAATCTTTCCCCCTTGTAGATTGAGTCGATTCTTGCGATTTATCGCCTTTAGAGTTGATATTATCAAATTTAACGCTTAGCTTATTGGATTCCTTAGACAATAATTTATTTGTTTGTGAGATTTTCTTAGGATTATTTAACAAATTGCTTAAACTTATGATCACTGTTTCGCAATCCCTACTTGAAATTATTACATACCAATCGTCATTATAACTGTTAGAATCAGTTTTATCCGAGAAATTGCTATCGTTTTCACTCATGTAATCCATGTTCACGATTTTGTTAATAAGTTCTTTATCCACAGGAACTAATGTAACTCCATCAGTTACTTTATTGTGTGCCATTGGTACAATATCTTTGGCAACCACCGCATTATTATCACCACCATCGTCATATTCATTAATAAATCGATCAAATTCACTATAATCACTACTTGGTGAATCTTGAGCAACAACTTCATCACCATCTATTTTTATACTAAATAGAACAAATTATTACCTAATGTTCCTATCCAATGGGGTTCTTGATGAATAATTTGTGGCTGATTCCCCCCAAATGATTTTCGATATATCAATTTCCTAAGTGATTTATTTGGTTACATCCAGATTATCGGTCCCTGCCGCTTGAAATACAAAATCATCATCAATCTCCTCTTCCAATTCACATTCATCTTCTACATCTTTATCCAAAATTGACAAATTATCATGCTTATTTATATTCCCATCATTTACTCTAATGAACTCATTATGTACGAATTGCCTGAATGGTATAAAATTTGTGTCTCTTATGGTCCTCAAATGTTGAGAATAATCGTAATCATCCAATGGAAAGTAACAATCAGACAATTCTATTATATCCTTATCTAATATATTAGTATTGCTTGAATGCGATATAGTACCAGATTCTGGGCTTTTTGAATCAGAATTATGCACATATTCTAGGTTTAAATCATTATTTAAACAATTCAACTGTCCTTTTGCAGATATATTGCCAGATTCCTGATGTATTTCCTGTTTCTTCTACCATAAGTTAAAAACTTACACTTTTCAAACGGTTATATGAAACATTTGGTTGCAACACTCTTTGCTGCAATTTATTATTGTTCTCAAAATCGCAAGATCCAGGATTCACTAGCTTAAATGATACAGAATTAGGGCTCTTAAATTTACATCTACCACTAACCATGCTAACTACCCTACATCCATTCTCTATAATACTGGTATCACTATGTCGTGTATAATGTTATATACAGTTAATAGGGTACATTGGGCCAATTTTTATTTTAAAAAATAACATTATGACATAGTATACAAAATGTTCCATAAAGCCTACAATCACACAGTTAGGGCGGGGAGTTCATAAAGGTGTACATCTCTTTAATACACTCTGGCAATTTATTTTCCTGATCCACTGAATTATGTATTGTGCTTCTGATACACTTATTAGTGGAACTTTCAGTGCTTATGTTGAATATATCGCTGGGTAAATGTTCTAAGTGGCGCCTTAACTATCTTAATGACTGCGGCTTACCATTTGTATATAAAAATTGCTAGCTTCAACCCATGTATCTGCAAATTCATGTTTGCAAGTCAACTCCTCCTCACATTCGCCACTTAGGTAGGTTATTTTGAATGTGTTTTCACTTTCTCTAGTTACACATTTTATCATCAGCATAGGAATAACGATTGTGGGTTTGCCTGATTTTATGCACGATAATTCACTTTCATATATATTCCATGTGTAATAATCTAATTTATAAGTTGAAGTACCATTATTGTTGACGACATTAAAATAACCCCGCTTCCATCCGATACCACTGGCTGACTGAATATACATTTGCCCCTTTAACAAAGTGGACATAATTTCCAATTTATCCTCCCTATCAGGCCCATCTAAAAACTATGTTAAATATTTTTGATTACATCTGAAACCTCCATTTCGCATTCTACGAATTTAATAACAGCTTTGTGCCACAATTCACTATCCAAATGAACAATACATGGTACTGGGTAAATTATATATTACCATGGTGGAATGATAGTGTTATGTCACCTATATATTTTCCCCCATTCAAAAGATCGTATCTATATGAATGATTGTATTACTTCTTGTTCTTGGGAAAACTTCTGCCTATAATGTCGTTATCGATATCAATATTGAGTGATGCGATTACTTTATCTACAATTAACTTCCTCTCAACAATTTCAATGCACAAATTAGCGTAGTAAGGTTTAACTACTAGCTTAAATGCCATATCAACTGGCATTTTCATGTATTCGTTGCGGAAACCTGTATGTTACTCATAATTACATCTACTATTATGCGATTCATTGGCAGTTTTAACCAATATCTGATATTCATGTTTAGAACTATTTAATCTAATCCTGCTAATTTGTATGTAAAGGGTAAATGTTACACGATTGTAATAGCCTGCATTGTAAAGTAGCGACTCTGAGTGAATCCGTGAATACCTAGTGAGGGAAAATCAGCTGGAGAGGGTAAAAAACTTGAAACACACTTGACAGACTGCAAAAATAATACTTCAGCTGATTTTGAAAACACTTTGGCCAGTCCTTTACCCACAGCTCTCAGCAACATATCATAGCACCACTGAGCCTAGACTAGCATACTATTAACCATAGATACGTTAACTAGTAGCGCCCATCAGCTAACAAAAGAGCCAATAAATAAGATATAAAATTACTAAAAACATCGGAAGTTGTACCAAAAAACAGCTAGCGGTTGTGATCAATCATCGAATGAATTTTGGCATGTATATCACAGAGGAAGTTCATGTAGGAGGGTTCTAGCTTGTAAGAATCCTCAATTAGAAAGGTTTTGAATATCTCCTCCCCACGAGTTTTTGGTGCGATAACCCGCAACTGCTTAAAATATTCCGACTTATCGTGTTTACGCAGGAGATCAATGCAGTTTTGTATCTTGCCTACATGAGTCAAAATAAAAATAACGAAGTGAAGAAGGTGTAATTATCGCAATGTTGAAATATATCTAATGATTTACTATACAATTGATGATATATTAAAACAATGACCAGCAATTTTTTAGGTCACATGCTTATTTTAATTGTGAAATGACAACATATAACAATTAAAACTGGGATAAATATTATATGACATAGAAAATTAACGATTGATCACTTCATCAATGATAATTATAATTCAAATTACTTAAAAATATAACATCACAAATATTATCTCAAATGAATGGGAGATTTGTCATTTAGTCGCAAAAAATAATTCAATAACACCACCTAATCACATATAGATCTTAGTTTGTTGTATAAAAGATGATTTAGTACAGAAAAATTTTTAATGTTTAGCACGTTAACACAAAATGAAAAACCATCACACAACTAGTTTCATCGGCTACTCTTCAAATAAATCCTTCTATTGCATACCTGCCAACTCAGACTTTCCAATCTCCGCGTCAGCCCATAATATGCTATCGTTGTGCTTGTTAATGAATATGGCATCCATCCAATTGCTGTTATTGAAGTTTGGCCCGAACAATTTCTTCAACACATTCAGCGAAACATGTATCCCAAAGTACAAAAGTATCTCACTTCCATTATCAAGTAGATACATTCCATCGGAATATACATATTCCCCACTAGTTGGTACTAGCTCAAATTTCACATTGTCCTCGATGAAGTTGTAATCACGGCCTAGGCTGTAAAGTTTGGGGAAAATGTACATAGTCTGAGAAACGCCCCAACTCAGAGATCTATACAAAACACTTTTAATATGCGTGAGTTCTGTATCGTTGTATAATGCCTGAGTAATTGTACCCTTACGATTAATTTGAATGCTGCCATACAAAAGGGAGGCAACAATTTTAGCGAATCAGGGAGGATTAGTTGATTTGCCGGTGTAGATGCAACGCAAAGACGCCTATAGGCGCTCAAGATTTCCACCATTTCATTTAGCACATTAATCCTTATGGACCGTTTGAACCTCAACAGATTGTATGCAAGGGTACGCATATAAATGTTGATTATAGATTCAACATCCGAATACTTGTACACTTTATTGGTCGATGTTGTAACAGACAATTCCAATGTATGTACCCTCACACAAGTTTTACCAGCGGTATTTAGGTGTAAACAGGCACATTGGACATAGACTGCATTTCTCCCTTCGGGAATATCGTCCATTCCCATCACAAATGCAATAGAACAATCAGGAGAAATACGTGGTATTTTTAATGTATACTTATCAACTATAGCCTTTGGTATAGTTTGGGGACAGAGCATATCCTTGACAAAAAGCCCCTTGTTACACCTAAGCCTCAATTCACAACCATAAGCATACTGCATCGTTAAATTGCGATAGATCTCTTGGTACAGGCTCACATAATCCCTAAATTAGTAGATTTGCTACCTCCTGTAATCAAATTTGCTGTATATTTTAAACTTTCCCCCGGTTTGGATAGACAGGTAAGTATTACTGGCGAAGTTGACCAGCATTTCAGATGGGAGACAAAAATAAGCATCAATTGCAATATTTGATTCATAACATTGTAGGACAATTCCATTATAGAACTTCTTAATTTCCGAATCAAAGGAATTTGTACCATGTGTTTCGCTACTGATATTTGGCGGGTTAGCATAAAATACGGTAACTGTGCCACTGGTCCCTCTTTCCGCAAGAATGTGAACAGCCAGCTGCATAGCTGCCGCTCCACATTCTTTAGTATTATCTCCAGTTGCATCAAAATTGCAAATGCCATCTAAGTAACTGAAAATGTCCTCAATTTTATTGTACCCGATACTAACAAAGATGTCATCTAATGGACAAGGAATGAAGGGCTCATCATCAGAAACTATGAGGACCTATATAAATAGATTAACCAACATTTTTAAATCCATGTTTGTATGTGTAGAATTGTATATTATTAGTATAGGTAATTATACACAATTCCAATTGCTCAAAATTATTGATATCACCTTGGCTCAAACAATATTTTATGCCCTGTAAAACGGTAGATTTCAAATCTAAATTAGTGATAATTACTGAGTGATTTGGAAGTTTTGTTGCAATCTATTATTAATATATGAGATGGCGCCTTGTTTTTGTGATTACTTAAAATGTCATGCATAATAGGCTCTGTCATTGAAGATTTAACTGATTGAATTGATCTTGTAGGTGATCCCCCAAAATTATTACTGGATGGTTCATTGGCTGATAAACTTAACATGCTCATGCCATTCATTGTTTGCTGCTCAGTGTTTATCATCTTTGTTTTCCTAGAATGATAACTAGGAGGGGCAAGATAATCCACGCTTCCGCATAAAATACGAGGATTATGATATGTCTCATTGCATAATTTGTCGAGAACTTCCTTTTCATGATCATTGAGAATATAATGCGTACCACACAAATTACAAATTTTGCCTGCGTTTTCTGATTTACTCAGAACAAATGAGTTTATGTAAGCGCCGCAATTTTTACACCTAATTAGATACTGCCTATCCGGGTCGCTAACACCCAATGATTCGTTTATATCTATTAATGGGACTTCTTGGCCTACCGCAGTGGGAGCAAATGGCTGGACGATTATAGCAAATTGTATGTGGCAATTTTCCAGGGAATCTGAAAATCTTGGCAACTGATACAGCGTAGTACGCATGAATTTAGGCGATGCATTGCCATCGTCAACTATGTAGCAAGAATCCAAATTATTTAGCGGCCCATTTATCTCACTAGTATTGTATCTTGTCACACTTTCGTTTTCATCGTTAAAACGCTTCAAATTATCTAGTGGCCGTGGGATCTCTTTATGATCAATTTTGCAAATATTTTTATCACATAAAGTGTATACGTTGGGATTTGTTGGAATATATTCGTCTGATGTTATTATGGTACTGGATTTATTTGAAAAATCGATTGGACTATTATTAATTACAGGTGAGCTGGGTTGTATAGTTTGTGTTTGTAATGATTCTGTCATTGGCTTCCATAAATTGACATTTGAAGATGAAGGAGCTATAATGTTAGGGGTTAAATATATGTTCTGTAGATTATCTTTGGGTGCAGTACTTTGGTGCTTTATAGGGGAAGTGGTATAACCTGAGTACCGGGAGCTATCATTGTTATTATATAACGGAGAAGCCTCTGATGCGTTCGAGTCCTCATAATTCCCCTCCAATTTTTTCCTATACAAATTGTTGTTCATCTTCACATCTTTAATATGCGTATACCACTATATATACGACAATGATTAACTAAAGCACAAATAATAGTTATTGAACACTAAACAAGCATTTAATTCACAACCAATTGAGCAATACTAATGTATACACATTGTTTCAATTAATATGTATATATATATTTTTTATGATCGTTTCATTAATGTGTAAAATTTTCTTATCCTTAAATATACTTAGTGCCTATTACGTAGCACCACAATATAGAACTTCACATTACTAACGTATGACACGTTGTAAACACAACATAAAAATTTGTTTCAAATCGCAAAGATGCTAATTAAAAATAAACGCAATAATACCTGCCAAAATATACCAAATTTATAATAAAAGCTCAATCTCAAAATATGCTACGCTAACTGTTAATGTGGCCAATTGTTAGTATTACTGCACATGAGCAACAATACTACTATTCCCTTGTGGATAAAGAGAATATGCAATATAGACAACTACCATGATCATTCCATTAGAAAAGTATCGCTCGAATCTAATACTATATGCTCAAATGGCGACTCTCAAGTTTTAGTCACATCTAACGGTCTTAATTTTAGTCTAAATGAGCATCTACTTGAATGTCTAAGCAAAAAATTCCATAGGCTCTTTCCTAGTAGGCATTTCATTCACATAGTACAAAGAGCAGTTATCCCTCACTTGTCGTTCGACTTAAATGACCAATACTCGCCCTTAAAATCTGATATAGTCGTATGGGCACCGACTGGTAGTCTAACATTTACTTAGGCCAAGGCAAGACACTTTGCTATGTAATCCCTATACTTAACTCTCTCTCCAAGCACAAGTTGAACATACATTCAGTCAATTCAATCATTGTAACACCCTCTCGTGAATTGGCACATCAAGTACACTCCATATTTGATAAGTTCATTCCTCCAATTGACACGGGGTCTTTTCTATCTAAAGTTAAGATCACTAGTTGCGTTGGAAAACTAATGATGAAAAAATTTGAAAAGAAGACAAAATCCAACTGCCCAGATGTGCTAATAAGTACCTTTGGTATGTTGGACATTTTTAGCAAATACTTTACCAATATTCAAGATTCAATGTTTCATTCTGTGAAGTGGATAATCGTTGATGAGATAGATGCAATTATAAACCGAGATACTCTGGACTGTATACTGTTCTTAAATGCCATATCTAATCAGTACAACACTAAGAAGATTAATGATGTCAATTGTACGAAGGAGGGCGGGCAAAAAGTTTGTAAGTTGCAGTTAACATAGTTCTAAGCGCTACACTATCGCTTACTTCTGATTTAGTTTCCCACTTTCATTTGAAAAACCCGATTCTATTCACCTCATTGTCTTCAAGTATAACAGTATTCTAACTCAGATTTGAGATTATCGCCCAATTTACAGCAATATTATATCCATTCAAATGTAAAAAATAGATCTAAACGCTTATTGGAATTTCTACATAGCTATATATTCAATTCTAGTAAAGTTTACATTCATTCAGATAAGAAACATTATAAATTGTTGATATTCTCTAATACTGTCCAATTATCACATATAGTATCCAGATTACTCCAATTATATAATAAATTGTTCTTGTAAGGATACTGGTAACTTAGGAAAAAAGCCAAATTCAAGGTACTAGAATTTACCCGAAATTTGACGGCAGAATCTAGGGATAAACTATTCAAGAGGTTTAGGAACAAAAAACGCGCTTGCTTAATATGCAGTGACGTTATATCAAGGGGTATCGATGTTTCAGATGTGAATTGTGTAATAAACTATGGCAAACCTAAAGATATCGAAACATATATACATCGAGTTGGTAGAACTGCAAGGGTCCAATGTGAGGGAATTGCGGTAACAATCGCCTCAAAGGATAGCATTGACAATATCAATACCCAATTGCTGTCTAGAAATTGCGAGCTTAAGCAATACTATTTGAGTACTAATTTTGATGAAATATTCAGCTCAAGCAAATATTCAAGGCTAATGAGTATACTAAATAAATGCTTAGAATATGAATCCGCAGGGAAACTCAAGCTGGATGATAAAATTAACAGTGACATTTACGAGCAGATAGCGAATCAGGAGTCGGATTGACACGTGCCTATTATGTGTAATATAGCTTTCAATTATAAGTTATCGTATTATTTTAAGAAAATTAAAACAAATAGTTAAAATCATTGCGGAACGCTTTCATGGCGTTTCACCGATATACAAAACATTGTTACATCTAAATGATAATTTTAGCTTAACCTTATGAGAATGAGACCCAAAACACCCTTAAAATCCCCATCAATCCATTCTTCAGCCGAATCCAATTGTATGTTCATGTAGGTGTCAAAGGATTTTAATTGTCCTATGTGATAATTTTATTTGGCATAAAAACCAAAGTTTAACTAATATTACCTCTGTATTCCATCCCCCATTTGAGTTTGACGTTTACATTTTTACCTAGAAGACTCGTTAGGAACGGCTTTGGGTTTACAGGGGCGTTGACCTAAGTAAGCGTCATTATAGGCATCACAATTGCACTGGTGGTGTAATTTTGAAATAAAAATATCAATAGATGCTAACCTGTGACATTATAGACTCAATTATAATTAATAACCCCAAGATGTTAACTATATTCCACTACTAATAGGGTTTGTGATGTTAAATAGTATATGACTATCAGGCCCATGTATGGATATAGGTAATGTATACTCTACACTTACGACCATATTTTACTATTTTATCACGTGCGATGACATAACTACTATATTTAAATCAATTTCAACGCATTTGTTGTGGAAATGGGAGTGGAGGATGAATTTGTTATACCTAGAAAGGCAGATTATAGGCAACGTGCAGTAAGTGTCACAGTTTTCCACACGTTTTCTAAATATATAGTTAATACAGCATTGTAATCCATTATCTGACAGCCTAATTCCATACCCAATCACTCCTAGACATACGCCATGGCACTTATACTACCCACGCCTGAACACCGGCAATGATTACACCACCGATATCATTAGTTTAAACAGTAATAGACATAAATTATGTAGCTAATATGTTTCCCCAATCATATGATAAATTGTATGCTGGAAATCCAGCAAATGTAACGATTTTGGATATTGGTTGTGGGTACGGGAGCTTATTAGTTACATTAGCAGATTTATTTCCGGATAAGTATATTCTTGGAATGGAAATTAGGGAAAAGGTAACTAATTTCACCGGCCAACTAATACATTCCCTGAGAAGAAAGCACAATTACCAAGTAAATAAATGTGTTACATAGAAATACATGAATGTATACGTAGTTAGAACCAATGCAATGAGATATTTACCTAATTATATTTGTAGCAGACAGGTATACTAAGCAATTGAATTAGCTGGAAAAGATTTTTTTTTGTTACCCTGATCCACATTTTAAAAAGTCAAATTGGAGGCGCAGAATTATTAATGCTTCACTTCTTTCCCTTTATGCATATTTATTGAAACCAAAAGGAGTTATTTATATAGGTAAAACTACTATGCATCTAGTAACAGACGTACTGGAATTGTTTGAGTGGATGGTGGATTCTTGTGACAAACACGAATTGTTTGTAAAGGCTAATGACGATTTTTTGGTAATTTACAAAAATTAAATTAGCGCACGGATCATTGTTACTGCAGGCTGCAATTTTTGACTGATGAGGGGAAGAAGTTTGATCGCATGGGCATACCCTCATACAAGGCGGCATATACGCGCATTTAACATTATTTTCTGCTCAACCCATAAAATTAGCATATAATATATTAAGCACTCTACCTATATTATTAATTAATAGAAGTTTGATTATAGATATTTATACATATATTACTGTGTTTATGATAACATGATAAATTTCATGGAATGATTATAGAAGTAAACTAATGATTTAGTTTGTTAAATAGCTAGATAGTTATTAATTAAAAAAATTTACGGCAAAATTTGCTTTAAAATGAACAAACCAAACAACAATACATGTGTAATTATAGTTACTAAATACATAATAGAGTGAAAGCCCATAAAAAATAGACAACAAATGCTTATTTATATACAGAAACAAATATATAATGAATATTCGCATGGGTGATGGAGGAATCTGACAGCATTTTGAGAAGTTGAGACTTGAAAACCACGGCGAAATGCCACACACACGGTGATAAAAATGGTGCACCTACGAATTAAATGCTTAAATGATACCACCAAGAATCTCTATAAAAATCACAAAACGTACTACGAGGGGGATTGTGGATTAGATCTTTTCTGCTCCCAAGACCAAATTGTTGAGGCAGGGCAGACAGTATTTCTAAATTTAGGAATTCAGGCAGCGGCATTTGTAGACAAAACTTGCAGCAAGCCTTGCGGCTGGTTGATATTTCCTCGTAGCAGTATTTCAAAAACACCCTTAAGATTGTGTAATTCAGGTACTTCAAAACCCATCCAGTTGGACTAATAGACTCCGGATACAGGGGCGACATACTAGCTGCTGTAGATAACATTAAGACAACAGATTATACGGTAAAGGCGGGAGATCGTCTGGTACAAGCGGTCAGCTTTATTGGAGATCCAGTTACGTTTGAGGCAAGTTCATATTCATTTTTAGATTGTAGAGGAATTGGATAAAACACAGAGAGGTTTGGGTGGGTTTGGTTCCACCGGTTCTTAAATATATGATAAAATATCTTCAATATTTTTGGAACAAATTGGAAAATTAATCAAGTCAGACTAGTCACAATATTTAACTTTAGATATCTATACAGCTTTTATGTATAGATATTTAACTATTATTATTTGATAATTGCTTATTTTTAATTGAAAAATTCCAAAATATATATATTACACAAATTTATGTATCGGCTAATGTTAATGTTGTGCAGTTAAATTTATCACAATTTTATCAAAAAATAAGTAACACTGGACAGGGTACACCAAAAAACGAATAAAAACTCAAATTCTTGACCTCTTCTTCACATCACTCCTTTGCTTCAACCTGCTGGCCCAGGTGGATCCGTAAATTTTCTTAAAAATACCCTAAATTAAGACGCCCATACATATACATCTTTCACAATATTTAGGCTATCAACTTCATCGTAAGAACGGTTATCCTTTTCATCCACATAAATGCTTTCGCAATTCGACGATAGGATATCTTTTATGCAACAAGTAAGGTTGGGCTCATTTGAAGGGATGTCACTAAGCCATTTGTTTACATTTGCACACATCATCTCTTCTGAGCAACCCATAATGATATTTTCTATTTCATCCCATTTGGCATTTTTTTGGCAGTAACACATGCACTCGCTGTTTCCATTGTCAGTATGGGATTTTTCAATTCCAACTAAAGTGAGAGTTTGCTTACCATATTCACCCTTGCTTTTATTAATGCCTTGAGGTGAATGTTCATAATGCCTAAGCAGGCCCAATCTCTCACTACTACCTAGTAACACTAATGAAATGCGAGGGAAAATATCTATATCAGCCACCCAAACATAAAACAATTTGACTTTGTATCTAGTGTCAATCTGCATAAATAACTCAAATACCTTATGAAGTGATGCATCAAAACTTGCCAATATTATACGTGGGAGGAATACCTTGAGTAGTGCTGTTGCTGCAATATTGTTAAGGTATGGATGTACCCAAAGACCCTTAAAACATCTTTCGTTGCTAGTAAGTAGTTCCACCAGTGCCCATGCTATGAGTTTTGACCGATAGTGTTCTCCCAATTGGGTTTTTGATTTGTAAGTTTTGGAATAAATCCCAATCCAAATTCCTGAAAATTCAGGATCCGTTATATCCTCTGACATAAGCTGCAAATGTTTCATCACTGATTCGTTGATCTTCCCCAACATATACATAGAATTCACATTTATAACATCCGTTTTCCTGTTGTATGATGTCTCGTAGAACGACCTATTCATCAGCATCCGGTCTATCATATGTCTTTTTTGTATAACACTACAGTATGCAGAGTTGGTCACATTAGGTTCTGTAGCATCAAATGGTAGCCGTTTAATCACAACTCGCAATCCATGACTATGCATAAAATCATTGCATTTACGCAAAATTTTACATTTTGTTTGATAGTATCCGGAACAATGGTCACTAATTGGCATTTGCATAGGATAGCCCATGCTAGCCCACTAATTGATAGATTTCATACGGGTACACTAGCTCATCAGTGATTGTGGTATAGCATATACCCTGGTAAATACGTATGACAAGTATTTGATATTTACTATAAATTCAAACACTATTTCGAATAACTTTAAAACGAGTGAATGCTTGGGATGGCTGGATAAGTGGTATGGACCAATCCCATATACTAAAATACAAATAAAAAATTATTTGTTTTTAACAAGTTAAATTGTGTCTGCTAATAGGAACAGCTGCCAACAAATTGCCGCGACTATAAACATAAATGTTATGTAAATGCACAAATAATATTATACAATTAGTATTAGTTGTACATACACAATTTATGATTATAAAGAACAAATGCGGCATTTATTCACTTATAAGTGCTGACTAAGTATCGAATACAAATAGGGCTATTATGGATGCGGCTGGCAACGCTAGTAGCAGTGACAAGCAGATGATATCGCAAATGACAGTTGAACCGAATCTGCCCCGTCTCAATTTCCCACCATACTTATTGAACAAATACCCAAAGCAGAGTCCTGAGTAATTTAGCAATATTAATAAATCGCTCATTAATTAACCAATATTTAGAAGGCAGTAGTATGATAATATATTAATACATGCAGTCAATTTTTTTAAAATAACATATATTACTCACCGCAAACAGAGCTCATAATATGAGTGTACAACGAAATCTGGTCCCCATGGTCGCTAGCTTTCACAAAGAACAAACAAACAAAACTGGTAGCAAAATTGGTTAAGTGGTGTTTCCCACCTTGCATCAAATAGAAATTAAACAAGTAGCCACTGAGCAAAATGCCTGCCACTCCCCAATCTAAATAAGTTGTATAATTACCCCCAGCAAATCCATTGGCCTGCTTGACGTCCTTATTGTAACAACAGGTAGTTAACATACCGTATATACTGCAAATAAAATACATTGTTAAAGTGATTATCGAGCCATGCGTATTTTCCATAACAAAGCTGAAACGAAAATGCATGATTGTACTAATAAGCAAGTGACCCAATGATGAATGTAGGACTGTTGAAGTGAGTAGGCCGTAAATAGCAACGTTGTTCTTCAAATTTCTGCCTGAAAAGTGCATAAACAAAGCATCTAAATACTTATTTTTCTTCGAAAACATGCGAATATAGTAAAAGGTCCACTGAATAATAATGATCGCCATTGATACTGAAAATATTGTCAATGATGGGAATAAAATATTAAAAGCTTGCATTATAAATTGAGTGGCTAACTTTATAGAACACCAATTGTACTTATTCTTCTTATGCCTGCCTTTCTTCCTTATGCGACTATACTTCTCTGCAGGTTGGCCCTCATTAGAATATGTTGAATTAAAGATATTGCTTTTCCTGCTAGACATCAAAATTTTATGCTGAAAGTTGGAAAATATTTTATTCTTAGGAACAACTGACCTAAATAGTATCAACGAAAAAAAACTCTTCCGCTTTCTTAAACGCTGGGTTTCATTGTCCCTAAATTTACTTTTAGAAACATTAGATCCATCGCCAGACATGTTAATTTTATAATTTTTGTGAACTGGGGAGTTTTCAAATTCACTTTCTACACCAATCATGCGTTTATATGCGGTTTCAAACGTATCAACATTGTAAATACTGTAACCATTTCTGATGAACCTTGTTTCTTTGGTGATCGATCCCTTCTGGGCTATGTCCCGCAACAAAGAAGATACTTGATACATATCACGCATAAATAGCGTATGAATTTTTGTACTAGGCCCCCTATCCTTTAAATCAATCCTGCTGTCTTGAATGCTAAGTCTCTTCCGGGTGAAGGAGTCATAAATCAAAAAGTGGGCATATCCTTCATATCCCGGGATAAGTTTAATAATGTAAAGTTGCCTTTTGTGCCTCAAGGGGAACTTAATGCGATCGTATTTGTGCTTGCTATTAGCGCGGCGAAAGTGTGAGTTGCGATTAGTGAATATTTTACATTTGTATTGATGTGGGCTATCAATAACTGGTATATAAAATTTGTCCATTGGCTTAATTTTAAACTATTTTTCCACAAATTATTGTATGATAGACAATTTCAATTATTTATATTCACAAAATCCCATAACTAGCAGCGCTAGAGTGATATAGGTGGGTATTATACATAACATTTGGAAAGTGAAAGGACAAATTATAAAATTTCAACAATCTAAAGCATTGTTCAAATATATGATTAGTGCTTGTGATATATATGATATGATAAAATCAAGTATGTATATCTGTTATAACAGTGGGGGTGACACATCTATACCACTTTTGCACATTTGCTCACATGTCCTGGACACAACCGCTAACTTAAGCACACAAATATATAGCTATCACAGATTAAACCTAGTCACTTGACACAATTTGTAGATATATCGCGAAATATACCTTTATACTACAATACACCAATCAATACTTAATTATACAATTGATATATATATATATATATCACTTCCTATTTACATGCAGTTATTTTACCTATAAAATATGGTTAGATTATTTTTGATTCGTTAGTTGGCGCAATTCGTCCATTAACAACCTAAACATATAACTAATGATTACGCTATTACTATAATTTAATATCAAATTGATTTTTATCAAAAAAAATTCTTCAAGTACATATTAGTGTTTTGCTTTTGATCTTCTTATTCATTTAGTTAATCGAACTATAATAGCTAATTCACAGAAATCTCCTCTACATACCAACATATATATGGCAATTGGTGTTTACAGTAATCATTCAATAAATTTTTGTATTCTAGCGCGTTTAGCGAATAAAATTACCAACTAATCGATATTGTTGAGCGCTAGAAACATATAGCTAACAATATTAACTGCAAAGGTACCATCATTAAATTATAAGCTTTTAAAATTACAATTGACTACTTATCAGCCCAAGAAGTGCCTATTGATCCCTGGGCCACACAAGGCACATGCCTCAAAAACTTATTTCCCGCATCTTCCATCGTTTTAATCAGAATCTTTAATCCCTAAATTAGCAATCCATACCTCATCAGCCTTATCTTCTGGCACCTCTATAATAACTTCGTCATGAACACACATAACAAGCCTCCCCCCTATATCCTTTACGTTAAAAATAATATTTGCCAACGCCTCCTTAATTATATCCGCAGATGTGCCCTACTTAACTATTTAATTACCTGAACTGGGTAATTCAAACTCTTTGTGAAAGAGAATGCGTCGAAAATCGATAAGCGATTTGTCAGAGTTCTAACTTGCAGCGGTTTATCATTCTATATAAACATTTTCACACCTTAATATTCTCGTGCCACTGAGTAATCCCCTTATAGCAGTTGAAGAATGATCGGTGGAATGTCTTTGCCTGTTGTAGCGTGAGTTTGACCTTGTACATTGACTCGGCATATTGGCGGAATGTAACTGGAGTCATTCCGAACAACAATCCAAAATTTATTGCCTTTGCAAGCTGTCGCTCTTCCTTTGTAACATCAGCCAACTTTTTATCCCTGATTAGACTTGCAGTGAGGGTGTGTAGGTCTTGGCCCTATGTTAGTAATTTAACAGAATTATATGTTACAAAATAAATTTTTTAGCTAAGATAAGAACCATTGCCCTACAAAACATTGCAATTATACGTTAAATGATTTGATAATTTAGCGATATAAAATTTTTATCAAAACAAGTAAACAAGACATAAAATACGTAACAATTAAAGGCAATTGTTGAATTTATATTTAAAATAACATCATTCATTAATTAGTTAAATGAAACGATTTTACAGAATATATATTCATATTGTTTAATATGTAGATAGTAACGCCACTTGATTATATAATAATATATTATAAAACTAGTCACTTCATGTTATATGTAACAATTTGAGAAAAAACAAAACTAATAAACCATTTACACTCGTACCTTTAGATAAGCGTTGATCATTGTCTCATCCTGTGATATATCCGCAGCAATCCTAAGTTCAATTTGGGAGAGGTCTGCTATCGCAAATTTGTACCCTTTCCTTGGTACAAAACAGCCCCTAAACTTATCGTCCCGGGGGATCTGTTGGAGGTTAGGGTTATCGCAACTGAAACGACCGCTGCCCGTTCCACACTGGTTGAAATTAGGGTGAATACGATCTGTATTAGTATAATATTAATGGGTAAATGCCAAATTAAAAAAAGATATATCACAATGAGATGATATACAACATTACAAAATATATAAATGACACACGCATAATATGCGTTATATTTTGTAATGTTTGATATATTTATGGGGTTATTATATTACCTGTAAATTTGCAAATGTGATTGGGTAGCTTATCAACAAACGCATTAACAGCCTTACTCCACTTGCGATACTCCCTCAGGGCAAATACTGCAGGGTGGAACGAATTGCGCGAAAGGGTTGATTCATTGGTATCCATAATTAGTTTCTTGGTGTATATATCCTTGACACCAAGATTTTGTAATGCTTTGACAAGCTAAATTGACAGTTATGTACCTGTGGCTGGGAGTTACAATTTAGGTCACTACCCAATTTTGACTTGAGCTTTTTTTCAGCCAAATCCCTTTGCATGTGCAATTGCTTCCATAATCCATCAAGCTTGCCCTTATCCACCTGTATACCGTGCAATTCCATATCAACGACAGCCAGCACACATCGAAACTCAATGTCTGCTACCGTTTCTAGGCCCATACAGGAAATTTTATCCTTCAAATACTCGTATAGGGGTAGAATAATAGCAGAATCTCTAGATCAAAGCCACACTACCTAGCTGAGTAAAGCACTTGTTCTTCACTTAAAACAGGCACTGTCCAGTCTGAGTATTGCTGGGTCTTATCAAGGTATACACCCAGATATCTTTGACAAACTTGGTCCAGTTTGAATCCGTATGCCAACCTTGAAGCCTCAACCAGCTTACTGGCAATTAGAGTGTCAAATATTGGTAGAGATATGGGATTGAAGTCAAATTGAGATAGATCATGGTTTACACCCAGGATCTTTAAGAAACTGATGTCAAACTTAGCGTTGTGAAATATTTTCATGACGCGTGTATTCAGCGTCTGTTGTATGACACCGCTGCTTAGTAGAACGGATGGAGATATCTTTAGCATGTCAAAAATCACCGTTATGCCTTTGGGCGTAGAAATTTGTATCAATCGTATAGAATCCTGTCTAGGATTTAACCCAGTTGTCTCGGTGTCAATTCCCAAAATATCACAACCAATCAGCAGCCTAGCCACAGATGGTATGTGCTTTTCCTTGGTAATATATAATAAGTTTGTTACGGCAAACTTCTCAGACAATCTCTTCTTTGGTGTATAAACGTATAGATCATCAATAGCCGCGTCAAATAGATCTGGAAATTTTTCATGGGCAAGCTGGCGATCAAGTATGGGCACAGTGCCAGAAACAGTGAAGGGATAGTTAGAAATTTTTGGCATTCGACTAACAGTTGAGTAACTACGCTGCTGTGTCTGGAAACCGAATTTGATAGTTGAAGGAGGAACGTGGGATAGAATCTTTTGGAAAATATCAGCCTTCTTGATACCCTTGCCTGCCGTCTTTATCACGTCCGATAGGTTGTTGGTCTTTATGAAGTTCCTAAGTTGTGCAATGGAAGAGCCTTCGTCAATGGTCACTGAACGCAATGTAACTGTCGTCTTTTGTTCCTGTTCATCATCATTGGACAGGGAATTTCCTGACTCACTAGTAGACGTGGTATCATATATAACCGCCGGATCAGATTTATTTTCGGAGGTGTTCACAGCATTTATCGGCTTTATATGAGTGCTATCCACCACCTCTCCTCCTCCCTCCTTCCTACCCCCAAGGCTGTTCGTCGCAAATCCGCTAAACAGACCGTCTGCCGCATCGCTTGCATTCGGACCTGATGATTGTTCATTACCGTGCTGGTTTCCAGTCTTATAGGGGCGGCTGTTCGAGGGGTTGACATTGACCAGAGCATTAGGTGTAGGCGGTGGTAAATTTTCGGGATCGAACCTGGTGTTTGGGGTTGATGTGAGAATGCCCGAATCCTTCGGGCTGGCAGTGCTCATAGATGTCATATTATCCGTATCTATTGATATTTGCTGTGCGATTAAACACACTGGGTCAAACTTAAATACCACACGGCCCAATCTGCCGGCAAAACGGTTTTTTTTGAGATCAATTGACCTATGCTGGCCTATTACATTTTGTACAATAAATACGTTGTCCGCTTCTTGCGTAGATTTAACCGAACCAAATACGGATGATAACCCCAGAGGGGCACCATCAGCCTCCTTTCTCGGATGTACCACTAGTGAAATGTGTACGTTTTTTTGTGTTGAGAAGCGCCTAAACTTTTCTATCGCCCTATTTTGCACTTCCCATACATCCAATGCCTTTCCCTGTTGCCCAGAAAGCATAAATTGAAGGTTATCAATAATAATATGTCCCACATCAAACACGTATGCCGCATAATCCATCGCATCAATCACTTGATCAATGCTGGTTGAACCATGAAATTTCATAAACTTTAATGGCAACTGCTGGAACTTATCCGCATAAAATTCAAATTGATCCAAATCTTTCTCAAGATTTCGTCCGCAAAATTGTCGCAACATCATCTTGGCAAGTCTAACATTGTTGATCTCGAAAGATCCCCAAAGGGTTGAAACACCCTGTATGCAGTAGTCCAATGACAACTGCGAGAGTAGCGTTGTTTTTCCAGCGCCAGTAGGTCCGGTCCAAACCGACAGCTCTCCCCTCCTATGGCCTCGGGTCAGCTCAGTAATCCCTGGCATTGTAAGGCATGGTATGCCGCAGGTCGAGGCCGGGTTGCTAAGCTCTTCATATACAAGCTGACGTAAATCTCTGAAACTCATAATTTGAGAATGCGATATTTGACGTGCTGCCTTTAGGTACAAATTTAGATCTACATTGTGCATTAATGCATCATTTGCATCTTTGATTACCATTTTATCCAGCGATTGATCTGAAACATTTGTTTTTGCATTTGAGATATTTTGTTTTTCAATTATCTTTGGCAAGTCAATTTCTCTAACAACCAGCGTACGGCCCAAACCCAATTTATTGGCAAAATGATCTACACTATTTTGCCCAGCAGCGTCAAAGTCCAGCCAAATATAGAGCTTTTCAATTGGCTCCAGCCGTGGAAGCACTGGGATTGGCAGTGAATTTGCTCCATTTGGAAACGATAGTGCTATCTTACCTGTACTTTGGTATACACTCATCGCATCAATCTCTCCTTCTGTTAGAACTATCTCTTCGCTTTTGTCGTTTCTTAGATGGTCACCAAATAGACCCCAAGAGCCGTTTGGCGGTAAAATTTTCATTTTAGACTTATCTGCGATACTGCGTATTTTTATTCGTTCCACAGATAACCCAGATTTGGTGCTGGTAAGCCATGGGAAAACAATGCATTTATGGAGCACTTGGGTTGATTTTGGTTTTAATAAAGAGTTAGAGTTTTTCATGCCTATGGGCGTGGTAATTATGGTATTAAAGGCAAATTCGCCAGCACCTACAAAATACTTTCTTAGGATTTCCGGAGTCAATCCCCTTTTTTTTGTTAGAAAATCAAGTACATCTGCAAAATTTGGATTAAACAAATTATCCACATACTCTATAACACTATCCATACCGAATATATTTACATTCTCACTCAAATTTTGAGTGTTAGTGTCACTAGGAGATACGTTGTATTGGTAGCTATTGAAAGATGAAAATAGTGAACCATCCAAGTCTCCAAATGCCTTTTTGAGATCAAATAGACTGCCTCGATAATTGCACCTGTGGCAATAAGAATTGCCTGTGTTTTTAAAAATTTCATGTTTAAACAAATTGTCAGATTTGAATTTGTGAGGAGGGCAAAAAGGACAATATTTTAGTGTAAACTTTAGTGGATGCTCGACAAATTCAACCCTCTTACGGTACAAATAATCCATAATTTCTGAAGAAACCAATCTGTAGTGCCCGGAGACAAAAGTTTTGTCGTCATCTTCTTCACTATGCAATTTATTAACCCTGTAATCATTCGTATTATTACAAATCCCAACAATACTGTTATTGCTAGCGAATGCTATTACATATTTACCATTATCAACTATACAGGGTGTAAGGGGTGACAGACACCGTTGGGCCAATGGCTGAAGTGTCAAATGTGTAATAGGAGGTATGCTATGGTTTTGATTTACCTGCATATTACAGATGATGGTAAGCAAATTCGTGTTGGGTCTCCTATAGGATAACCTCATTTTGGAGATATGTACCGCCTCTACTGTTGTGTACTTTCGTAGATATATAGTTGTCAACAACGCGGTGAATATTGTCAAATAATGCGCGTGCCTATGCCGTTGTAATGTGCTGAACATTTTCATGGAAATGGCACAATAGATATACCTTTCCATTGGTAATCGTTAGAATCCTTTATCATTGTTAACGAGTAAATTATCAGTGTCAACTGTTAATATAACATGAGATCTCAGAGCTAATAGGTGGTTACAATAAACACTGGCGATAGACATTGTTATCATTGGATTATTATGAACTTTAAACAATATAGTATAGAAATTGCATGGTATACAGTATTAAACTACAGTTGTGGATGACACTGCATTATGTGTAACTATATATACGCCACCCCAGTGACAGCTCTCTACTCTAGGGCTACTAGTTAATATATAATGCAGTATAGATTAATTCGCATTACCTTATCAAATAATTAAATTTATAATTTTATGGACCTATGATTAATGATGATGAATTTATCGCAAATTACGAATCCAAATATGTTACAAATAAGCAATCCAAACGTGAGATTTTCTCCAACACCTTTGAAGATGGCCAAGACCTGTTTGACTTATTAGATTCTATAACTAAAAGTGATTGTTTACCTAAGAAACTAAAGAAAAATACCTTACCTTCTACAGATGTTACTAAAGCGGGCAAAAATGTAGTAACATCTCTATCGCCAGATCGAGAATCGCCAACCAAGGGGTTGAACCTGGAATCTGATGAAGAAATTTGTTATTCAAATGACAATTCCAAAGAATTGCCATTTGATTACACCAAGAAGAGAAAATTGCCTAACATAACTAAGAATAAAAATGGCAAAACTGTGGATATAAAATCAAATGACAATTCATTAAGGGATGAAAAGTGGATAGTATGCAAAGGAAAGGTAATTTCCCAATTAAATCGTCTCTCCGAGGGAAATATAAGCATCGTTATTGAAGAATTGACTAAACTAATTTCATTACTCAATGTAACACAATTGTCACTTAGATACAATCAGGGAAGCTACCTTATGAAATTTCCAAAGATTTAGCGGAATTAATTATTCTATTCTCAATATCAAATGAACAATTACAACCTTCAGTTATCATGACATACACTGGAATAATTAGTTGGTTATCATCATTAGTGCCCGAAGTAATTCAATGCCTAATATAGATTGGATATATATTTATTGGAAATCTGCATGATTTGGTACAAGAGTCCACTACTACATTAGTGAACGCAAATTCAAATGATGATAAAATAATAGCCAGTAAAAAGTCAATTGCAAAGTAATCAAAGACACTAATTTAGAAATTGCATAATATCATTAGCATCCCTGTTCCACTTTGGAATGCTAGATATCGAATTATTGTGCGATATTATACATATAATTACTGATTGTGATATGAATGATGAATTATCCTATGTGATAATAACTTTAATTAGATATTTTGGACACGTTGTACATATTAAATCTCCACAAATCATCCAACAGATTTTGTCACAAATTCAGACCAAAATTGATGAATATAAAACAACTTGCATTGATTATTCTAAGAGTGATTAGCAATTAATGTAGGTGTTGTTAGGTTTTTGGAGTTGGAAATATGCGAGCGTAAATTAAAATGTAATACGCTACCCCTCGATAATCTAAAGGAGACTCTTAAAAGGCATTGCAATATTTCCGTGTTTGTATCAAAGGTCAATTTTTACAACTTTATCAATTCTCCACATAGGCATATTGATCCTTCAAAAGCTTTAAAGTACATATCTACTGATTATTCACAATTGCCCACCGGCCAATCCAATGAAACAAAAAAACTGTTGTCCAAAGCTTCCTCTCTTGGATTGTCCAATAGTACACAAAAGTCCGTGTTTTTGACATTAATGCGCTCACATGATTCCGCTCAAGCCTTTAAAATTATCACAGACAATTTCCCATCTAAAAATAATGTAAGAATATAATATATGTAGATATTAAATATCGTGAAGACAGTGATAACATGTCTTCTTGCTGAAAGACAGTTCAACCCCTTCTACATACAAGTTATTGAACAGCTTAATAAATTTGGCAATAAGGCCTGGAATAAAAGCTTCAAATACACGCTTCGCTGTACTATACATAATCAATATATTAACACGGATAAATTTTCAAAGAGGAAGAAGAGGATTCTACAAATGGCCATTAGTCATATGGTAAGGTGTGGTTTGATTAAGAATGACAAGAAATTAATCGACGAACATGCTGTTAAATCAGTTGAAAATGACAGAATTAGTAACAACAATTTTGATGAATGAAAATACTTGTTGACCCAGTATACGTGATTTGCTGTTACTTTAATTTAGTACACAAATAACCCATTAGCTAGAAAAATACTAGATGGATGCATGAAGTAGATTATAAATTATTTTAAATGTATAAATCAATTTATTTATGTAAAGCGCAAAATTGATTATTTTAATTTTCAGTTTTACTCTAAACTTAAGTATGTAAAGAAAATCATACAAGTCATTACACGTTTTCCCACAAAAATTATAGAAAGAAAATTCTAAAATCAAATTTCAAAGTTAATTTTTATTTAAGTAAACATAACATCAACACGCAACTCGCTACTGCTCATCAAAAAGCAATTTAATTTATTACACATCAATGGATTGATATTAATCTCACATAATTCATAAATGATGTAATTATAACCGCATTTGAATATATTATAGATATCAAACGTCGCCTACGCTCATTCCAAAGTCGTGGATAAACTATGATGTAACATTAACTCAACAATTATACTAAATATTGTAATGATCAAATCTTCAATTTTAAAAATTCAAACCCCTTCACTAATTGACAAAAAACAAAGCAACCTGCTTTGCAAATTGTTAGCAAATACAATCAACTAGAAATTCTCACTATGATAACACTGTAAACCCTCACAAATACACAATATTAATCTATTGAGTATGGCTACAATGTTTCAGCAGCCATGTCCATCGCCTTCTGCTTCACCTCCTCAATGCCTCCTACCATATAAAATGCCATCTCGGGAAACTCATCACAATTACCCGCAATTATATCTCGTGCCCCGGCAATTGTATCTTCCAATTCCACAAATCTTCCCGGTTTACCAGTAAAAACTTCCGCCACTTGGAATGGCTGTGATAAGAACCTTTGCATCTTCCTTGCTCGGGCTACTATATTTTTGTCTTGTTCCGACAGTTCATCCATACCCAAAATGGCAATAATGTCCTGAAGCGATTTGTAATCTTGCAGTATCTTCTGCACGGAACGGGCTACACTATAGTGTTCATTTCCCACAATGTTCGCGCTTAGCATACGGCTTGTTGAATCCAACGGGTCTACCGCTGGATAAATACCGAGTTCAGCAATTGGCCTGCTAAGTACAGTAGTAGCGTCCAAGTGAGTAAAAGTTGTGGCAGGCGCTGGATCAGTAATATCATCTGCTGGCACATACACAGCTTGTACACTGGTGATTGAACCAGATTTGGTCGTAGTAATTCGTTCTTGTAAACAGCCAAGATCTGTTGCCAATGTAGGCTGGTATCCCACAGCTGAAGGTATACGGCCTAGCAAGGCTGAAACCTCAGACCCTGCCTGAGTAAATCGGTAAATATTATCAATAAACAACAACACGTCTTGTCCTTGTTCGTCACGGAAATATTCTGCGACTGTTAATCCAGTTAGTGCCACTCTAGCACGGGCCCCAGGTGGCTCGTTCATTTGTCCATAGACCAGCGCTGCTTTAGATCCACTGAAATCAAACTTCCCACCACCTAGTGCCTTTTTCTTTATAACACCTGTCTCCATCATTTCATGGTACAATTCATTACCCTCCCTCGTCCTTTCACCTACACCTGCAAAAACAGAGTAACCGCCATGCTTTTTGGCCACATTATTAATCAGTTCCATGATCAAAACCGTCTTGCCGACACCAGCACCACCAAAAAGTCCGATCTTCCCTCCCTTGGCATAGGGAGCTAGCAAATCTACCACTTTTATCCCAGTAATAAGAAGAGCTTCATCTGTCATTTGCTGGGCAAATTGTGGAGCTGGCCTGTGTATAGATAACCTCTTCTTTTCATTCATTGGCCCACACATGTCCAATGGCTCTCCTGTAACATTCATGATTCTGCCTAGGGTACAATCCCCTACTGGGACTAATATAGGCGCTCCAGTATCAATAACGGGCTGACCCCGCATAAGTCCTTCAGTTGGGCCCATAGAAATAGTCCTTGCTATTCCATCGCCTAAATGTTGGGCAACTTCTAACGACAATTTGCCTTCCTTGGTATCTATCGTCAGTGCATTTAGAATCGGAGGCGGAGAACCATCAAATTTGACATCCACAATGGCACCAATGACTTGGGCTATATATCCATTACCAGAAGTGGCAGAACTTCTTGCCACAGAAAGGTGTCTTCTTGATGCATTAAAGTTGTTATTATGTAATATGCTACGTTGTAACGCCTTAAACAGTAGCTTCCTAGCCATAGTAGAGTGGAAAGTGCGCTAGTACTATGCTGAAGGCTTTTCTACGGCGATTTGTAGCCCTTTCATCCGATGATAATAAATAATTAATATCGCAGACGCGATTTGACACACCCCACATATATACGCACGCATATACTTTGCGTTGATTTAGGCACAATCCTTAATTTCAACCGCAATGATTTGAACACATTTTACCACTTATATACACAGTTTATGCTACACTAGATTATTTCCACACAAATTTCTATTATTATCTATTATTTAAACCAATAGTTTATTTTAGTCCGTCAACCTACAACAAAATACCCATATCAAATCTTTCGCACTCAAATATACACCGTATCTCCAACCATTTGTTTCAAATACTCAGAAAAAACTCCACACACTCTGCCATATACTATACTCATTGTGCATTACGTTGTTGATAAAATTGATTAAATAATCAATTTATTATTATAAATTCAAATCCCAGGTGTTGGGAATTTCAATGCCCATTCCTCCACCCTGGCCCTTAGATCCTTAACCTTATCGCTCTCCTCAACCCCCTTGATGAAGTCCTTCAACATCTTTCCATATTTATCTGCATTATATCTCATGCCTACCCTGCAGATCTCTGGCCAAATCAAATGATTCCTTCAAAAATGCAGCCACTGTCACCATATCTTCCTCCTTACAGCCGCGGCTAACCAAGGCTGCAGTACCCAACCTCACCCCCGAGGGGTTATGCGGACTAGTGTCCCCAGGGATTGTTGTTTTACTCAGTGTTATATTGACCGAATCACAAATTGTTTGACCCTTAGATCCGGTTAAGCCATATTTCCTGAGACTAAGTATCACTGTATGATTGTCCGTGCCCCCGGTTAGTATGTCAAATCCCATGTTTGTAAGCTCTGAGGCTAGCCTTTTTGCGCACCTTATGATTGTGGCAGCGTATTCCTTCCACTCTGGGGACATGACCTAAGTTAACAATATCAATTAATTGTTGTGTTGCGATGAGGCTTGTGCAAAACAGATCAATGTATGCAGTCTATTTAAATCAAAGTATAATGCCATGCATATTTGGGATATGTGCTTATATAGCATTGCAAAAAATTATAGGATGCCTTAAACTTTACCCCATCATTACAGTGAGAATTTGTGTGATTTATTAAAACAGATAATATGCAGATACAAAATGTGATTAAACGCTGCTTAAATATGATCGAGGAAAAATTTATCCCCACCATCAACAGCTTATATTTACTAACGTTTCTTAATATTTGATATACTAGAGGTTATAATAATCACAAATGCTTGTGATTATTAATAACAATTTATAAACAGCACCGACCTGCTTAAGCTGAGTGGCAATGCCTGCAATTGTATTGTTGTGTGGCCCTCCTTGCATCATGGGAAAGACACCTCCATCGATTTTGGCCTTAATATCAGCATTTTTCTGTGTATTGAAAAAGATTAATCCGGCTCTTGGGCCTTTCAAAGTCTTGTGTGTTGTGGAGGTAACAACGTCACAATGATCAAAGGGGGAAGGATGGAGTCCAGCAGCTACAAGCCCTGAGATATGGGAAATATCGGCCATTAGATAAGCACCTACTGAATCGCAAATTTCCCTGAATTTACTGTAGTTAATAAATCTATATTAGCTGTATGTTATACCTCGAATATGAGGAGGCACCTGCTATAATGAGTTTGGGGCAAAACATCTTAGCCAATTTGTCTAATTGTTGGTAGTCTATCAAACCAGTTTGTGGGTCTAATTCGTATGACAGAGAATTGAACAGTTTGGAGGTGGCATTGATAGTCTTATGGCCCATATAATAACCATGTGTCAAATGTCCTCCCGAGGTTAAGTTTAAACCCATTATTTTATCATGAAGATTTAATAGTCCAATCAATACACTAATATTAGCTGGGGATCCAGATAGGGCCTGAACATTCACATCCCAAACTTTAGGATCTAATCCAAATGCCTTGAGAGCCCTATCTTTGCATAACTGCTCAACTTTATCTACCACATCGCATCCTCCATAAAACCTCTTGCCAACAGTACCTTCGGAATATTTGAATGTCAGACAGGAGCCGAGACATTCCATAACTGCAGTGCTCACAAAATTCTAAATTAAGTGGTGTGTACCTCCGATGCAATTAAGTCGATACTTGATTTAATTCTGTGTTCCTCACATTTGATGAGATTATACATTTCTGGGTCATATTCCATAAGACCAACATGATCATTAAAACACATTTGTGGACTCATTTCTGATGAAATATGTTGTTTAGTTCGAGCATATAATATGTTAGCTGAAATAAAAGTTACTATGCCTTTAATGGTGTAGGGCCGCATATAGAATCATACTGTAATGACATTTAATTAATCATTTCAGTGCATTATTTCTGGGATTAAGAGCCATTCATAATCTATCCGTATACACAGAGTTATCTTATATATGATGATCATATATAATGGTTTAACCTTTATGTTCTAATATATATACATGTAAGTGTGTCTGACGTATCTTCGTTTATAACAATCATATTTACACAAAATTTCATGGTTTATTGTCAGTTAATAGTGTTTAACTGATATTTTATACATTATGAACTATTATATACTGACACACGTAACTAATTATATTCCTTGATATCAATATATATATCACTCAATAGTTGCACATTTAATTTAAAAATCGTCAATATTTCTCTGAAACGTGTCAATTTGATACTAAGGATGCCATATAAACGTATATTTCACGCTTGTTACAAATTAACAATCCAAAATGCATTGGTAATGATTCAAGTATACAATTAATAGATGATTTATACGCGTAATGTTAAAAGATTATAAAGGCCAAAATGTTTGATTAGATTGTTAAATTTTTACCAAGCATAATTACACACCAATAGAGTTGCATCATATATTATTATATTTAATTAAAACAAATTGTTAAACAAAAAATTGAGTAGCGAAAATTGTTATTGGCTAAGGGGGTTAAATTATGCGTTCCATATCAACAATTTCATAAATATACCCCTAAACATCCATCTTTAATAATTTATGCTATTACTTATTTTTAAATAAAATACATAAATACCCATTTAATCAATAAAATAGTGTCTTATTCTATTAGATAGTGCTCAGCCTACATTAGGTATTGAAGCAATGATTGATGCGCAAATCTATACGTTTATCATGGGTTTTCCAATCATTCAAATTATTTATATATTAATTGGCCATTGGTTATTAAATGGATCCACAAATACTAGAATTTTTAATCAAAAGTTATCATTATAATAATATACTACATTCATAACAAATATGTTAGTCAGAATACTCTTCATATCTAACATTTGAAGCACCTCCTGCCCTGGGGGGCGATTTTGGTCTAAGATTCTCAATTTCATCTGTAGTACCCATGAATCTACCACCGCGGTAGTCACGTTTTTCGGGCCAGCAAGCATCCCCTTCTGTCCAAAGGCGGTAGTTAATTGGATCAAAATTTGAACTACTTAGATAAGGACCAATTGTAAGCCACCCAGGTCTAATTGAAGTTTCTATGCCAAATAATTCCAACTTTCGTCTACCCATACAAAACCTATCGATGATATCATACAATTCTTTTGGTTTCTCATATTCCTTCATTCTTAACCGATTGATTTCCTCATGAATTTGCTCCATATTAGTATCGTTTAGTTGTTTCCTCAAATCATCCATTTCGTATTCTCTCAACAAAAGCTCTAAAGGATCTGTTTCCTCTGCAATTAACACGTCGGTATCCAAATTTGAGTGGATAAAATGGAAATCTACATCTCTTTTTACAATTCCATTTACACCTACCAAACAGTGCTCAGTTGTACGTTTTAGGAGTGTATCATTGTTTATGCAACGGGAAAAGTTGCTGTTGTCATGGAAACTGTTTTTCCAGTGGATATTTGTTTTGAGCCAACAAATGTCTTCACATCTTCTAAATTTCCAATGAGAAAGTGTTTCTCTAGCATCTTCCAAATGATCTGCACCGCACCAAATAAAACAGAATGAAGGACTATCTGCTATACGATCGATGGGAATCTTCTTAAGTTCTGCCACTGTCCAACAGAATTTATCCGTTGGTAAACTATGACTGTTATGCCATGGCGGATTTATCAATATAACATCAAATCTAACACCCAAACTATCCCAATTGAATGTACGCAAGTTGGCCTTTATATACATCGGCGGAGTTGCCCTTGCTTGTATAATCTCAGATTTCAATTTCATTAATCTATCTAATTTTGGATATTCTTCAAATCTTTTGGAAAAGTCGGAATCGCGAATGAAATTTTGAGGCCTCAATCCTGTGTCTAAGAAGTGTTGATTGTAATCGTTCATCAACCTAGACCGCCCTCTGTAACTTATCGATTTATTTATATCAAATTTATCACATTTACTATACTTTTGTTTATCTAGCTTCTTCTTTTTCCGATCAATACGCACACTTTCACTCGTATCCACCTCCATATTAACCCCCGTCCAGATCACACTGTTGGACCCAACATATCACATTAACATTTTAATACAAATTACAAATTTGTATTAAATTACCCATCAAAAAAGAATTTAGTAACGCTTTAGTATTTATACATACACAATTACCTATATTTTTATATCCAATAATTACAAAATGTTACAAATCAATATCAATGTGTTATATCAAATATAATTCATAATCCAATGTCAATTTCAACCCCTTTATAAAGTTTTAAAATTTGTAGCTGTCTTATATACGTTTACTAATAAATTATAATTATCATTATGATTTTACAAAGGCTGATAAATTAAATATTTATGAACTTAGAAATATAAATTTATACATCAATACTAATGAAAAATAACACAATCCGCTACACAGTTAATATTAATTTCAGTATTAAACGTTTAATTAAATTTAACTTTCAAACATAGGTCAAAATTAAAATGAAAATGCCAGATAAGATAACAATACCACATAGAACAATCATATTGAAGTGTCAACATTATTACTCAATTTAAACTATTTTTGTAACTAAGCAATACACTGCAATTTGTTTGGTTATATTATTGACACTACAATTATTATAATAACTTGTTACAACTTTTATTTTCAAACATTCACAATCACTTCAATGTATGGCATACATCATTATTGCATATTACACACTAGATATTAGCTATTTTTAATGCCATAAAATCATGCTGTGAATATATTATAAGAATATGGTACACAATAGAATTACTGTGCGCTACCTTGACAACCCATTTTATTAGCTTCATTAGTCCTAAAAAAATTCAATAGAGACTGAACTTTTGCAGTCTCACTGCTGCCCATACTATCGCCTTCTTCGATATTTGAATGTGAATGATAATTAACCGATCGATTTACTACACCATTGTAATTTATTGTGGGTGGTACGAGCTGCATATCAGCATTTTGTACATTACTAATTGGCATAACATGTTGCTGGGGAAGTTTGTTATATGAGTGATCAACACTGGACATTTGCGGGATATGGTGTAATGGCTCTGATGAGGGATTTGTTATTACGGGGATGCCGACAGGAATCATGACTGATGTACTATTTTGTTGGTTATAATCAACAGAATACTTAGCATAGTTTCGGCTGTGATTACCATGCACTGTATCTGAAGGCCCATTTTTCCAAATAGAATTCTTATCCACAGTAGAATCGACGAGAATAGAGTCTCTTGCGATTTTCTTCTCCAATTTACGCGAACTGGTTGATTTGTGAGCATTCCTAAGTTCTTGTTTCCTCTTCCTCCCCTTTTCATGCTCTTCCACAAGAGTGTCCAAGATATTAAGCACAAATGAACCTTTTCCTTCACCATTAGAGGGTTTATCACAATTCCCCACTCCTTTTGCAAAGCAGAGATTTTTGGTGTCTTTATTCACAGAACTTGACGTGGCGTTATTATTTGTACCGCTAGGCGTAATTTTAACAGTATTTTTTAGTGGTTTTTGGATCTAAATTAGTGATTGATTAAGATTTCTTTGGAAATCATTTATTGTTCAATTTCTAAAATAGTATCATTCGTAAACTATTATAATGGGATATGTAACTCTTACCGCTTCATCCCTGATAGATTTCCACCTCTTAATCAAATCTGCAGCCTTAACCTTGACTCCAATGTCTGAACATTCGTATTGTACAGTTCCCTTGGGGTTGATCTTCCCCGAAGCAATTATATTAACAGGTATACCAATCTACATAACCAGTATCCTACTTTAGATTGCTTCAACACATCCAATGTAATATCGAGTTGCCCCAACAAACTAAAACACTTCAACAAATAATTTGTATGGGCATCCAGGACACTATTTGATGCCAAATAGTCTAGATAGGCTTTGATATGTGAAACCCCACCCAATTTTACAAAATTTTCCAATGCACAGGGGTAGCAACTTAGTAACACATCGACAATTATGAGTTGTGCATCATGATCTTGTAGTGTTTCTTTCATCATTATCACACAATTGGTCATGATTATCTATGTAAATTTGTATTGAATTAATTTTGCTAGGAATTGTTTAAAATTGATTATTGTGATTATATAATGACATACCAATGAATTAAGTGATACTGGATTCTTTAGAGCTAATGAAAAAAAGTGTCTAAAATTTGGGCTTTTAGACATAGATTCACTTCCTCCATGTTTAATTCCGTCACCAATAGTACCAGTATTATATAAAATCTTCTGTGCCCCAAGATACATTTGAATCTACATAACGAATCGAATACCTTAACAGGATCTTTATAGTTATACAAAATGTCATTTTTAATATAATCGCTCAAATTAATGTAGTTAAATTCGCTGGAATTTATCGCACGCCAGTATTTCTGATACCATTTGTTCAAATACTCTAAGTCAGTTTCCTGTATCCCTGGCACATGAGTGATATAAGCACAGCGGGTAATGTTGATTAATGGAACTAGGGATTTTTTAACTGGTGCTCTTTTCTCTATATTTTTATGAGTTTTATGCAATGGATAGTCGTATACATCTTTTATTTCAAAGTCATCAGGCTGTTCGTCGTCCTCAGGCAACCATTCAGGCTCGTTATAATAAATATTTTCATCAAAATTCCACCTCCTACCTACTCTATTTCCAGGAATTGACGATCTAGTGAAGTATCTCACTGAAGTTCCATCTGTAGCTTCATTTCTAGGTTCAAGAGTCATTTTGCATAAGCTATCCGATAAAATGGATATTATAATTAACAAGTTTTACTAAAGTTACTATGGTAAGCTTTTATAATCTCATTATGGATACTAAAAATTCAACATTATCAGTTATGACCCCATAGTCATTAGTTCGGTATCACTTACATGTAACAGAAGCACAATATAGTGGCATACAGCTCACTAGTGGCTATTTCTTATGTATAGCCACACTGGCTATCTTATATTTATATCCACAGCAGTCACTTTCCATTATCATAAATTACCTAAAAATTTATAATTGCTCCTCTTCAATATATTCGATTTATTTTCCCTACTTTCCACATTTTCCCTATCATTTCTGTTGAAATATTTCCCTTCCTTAAAATTATATTTTCATCTACTTCTCTTTATGAATAATTCCATTTCACTCATCACCCATACGATTACTCTTCCCCTTTCCTCCCTTCGTTTTATCTCATTGTATTTACTCGTCTCTTTTCAACCATTTTTATCTCATTCAAAATTTATATTCCCCCTTCTGTTTCACTTCTTTACCTTTGCTCAAATTATAATCCTTTTTACCTGATCCCAATTTCTTCCCCTTTGTCATTTCAACCACAAATTTGCTCTTCCAATCCTTAAAACCATCGGTATTCCCGTATCCATCCTTTTTCATCTTACTTACGCCAGTATAAGCATCATTATTTGTAATTTGCAACAGGTTGATGTCTATGGGTTCGTTACTCCATTCAGAAATTATGTTTTCCAAGTCATCTTCATCATCTTCACCCTCATCACCATTTCCAAATTCACTCAGGAAGTTTTCTAAATCCTTATCACCATTACTACTAAAACTTTCCTCCAATCGTTTATCATTTAGTCTACAATACGTGTTGTTTACTATAATGCCCAGCAATATTAGTTTGTATAGTTCCATTATTACTCAATGTCACAACAACAAGTGCCAATATACCACCTGTGTGCTATATGTACACAAAATTACTCTGTCATTGATTCTATAGAACCAGCCCCTACTGCAGGCCAACCCATACCAGGTTTATTATGCTTCAGTATACCGTACATGCATGTGTCAAGATATGTGTTATTACGCGTAGTCATCGCTGAATATATAATCATGTACAATAATTTTAAATAATGTCCATTTATTATTAAATAAAAACCATAATATGATGTAGAATCATTGATTATGTAACATGTATAAATTTTATAGACACTGTAACACCTATGTGTTAATAGTGTTAATTCTTATCGCATTACAAAATAATTTATACAATTGTCTATACACTATTAACTTGCAGAATCCTGCTTTAAATCGCAAAATTAACTACTACCACGGTCCTTACCACCACAAAATCTGTTATTTGTTGCGCTTCAAGCCCACGTCCACTGGTAAGTTTAGGATCAAACCTAAAACCAACAAATCCATTGCTAAGCGGTTTAAAATCACAGGTTCTGGCAAGTTGATGCACAAGAGGTCGGGTATACAGCACTTGCGCTCTAAGCTAAAGAGTCGGCAAAGGAGGAGGCTAAGACGGCCTGTGGTTATCACTTCAAATAAACTCAGGAAGAAGTATATTCAAGCGATCAACACTTGATTATAAATTGCAAACGATGAAGTTACGTTGAAGAAACCATATATACCCACACACCACACAATAATTTCATTTATTATTAGGAAATCATAAAATACTTGATATAACGATATTAATTTTAATTTGTGTGAAATATGATATAACTATCGGAGAAATTCCCCACAATATCAGACAACCACTTTACAATTGGGTTTAATAACTACACATAAAAGTTACACAATAAACATAAAGCACATATATTAAATAGATTTGTTACGAATACTACAATATGTCAGAATTAAAAATCACAATAAATAATTACAGATCGCAACTATATACACTTATTGAGCAAATCCTTGAATTCATCGAGCGAAGATTTACTATCATCTTTTACATATAGTGACAAGGTATCAAATTTAAGTAACTCACCCAGTGCCTCAGCATTAGTCACCGTTCTATTATAGATACATGACTCATCAACCACTTTTTCAACCTCCAAAGCATACTTATATTCGTCCATTTTATCAATGTCAACAATTGCATCTGCCACGTTGCCCATCCCATCCCTGATAAGTTGTGCCTTCCAGCTATCAATTAAAGTTGGCAATTTTGAAGGCTTGTATGTGGCAGCAAATATTACAGCAGCACTTTCGCTGTTTTGTTTCAGCAATATTTCGATACACTTGTCCAAATCGCCCAATAGATAAAATCCATGGAATGCATAGTTCAATTCACCATTCTGCAGTGCCATTTGCGATACTTTAGCCAATTCCTCGCGATTACCTAAATTATGAAATCCGTTACCTGATATTATATACAAAAGAACTAGTGACTGGATATCGCCAATTGTATTGTAACAGGTGGTTGCTATGGAAATATTACCAAGCTGCAGCGCTTTATCGCCGAGTCTCTTCCACCTTTCAATATTTATGGGTTCAATTTGCATTTTAGACGCGGATTTTCTGGGCGAGTTTACCTCAGATGAATTATCTGGTGATTTCAAGGCACCTTTATAAAATGTCTCATAAGAATCACCATTCAATTGTTCCAGACACTAAATATTTGTCAACTTACTAACTCAACATCACCGGTGCTCAAAGCCAATTCAAATTTCCTTGATGCATTTACCGTTATGGCAACTGCTAGCTGTATATTACCCATAGCTTCAACTATTACGCTTATCCTTTCCCGTAAATGGGTTGGTATTTCAGCAACCATATCAAGTACTAATCCCCAATTATTCTCCAACATTGCAGTCTAAATGAATTGATTGGATTACATTCAACTTCAAATAAGTTTCAGTTAGGTTGTATGACAGAACATTTCCATCTCGATCAATAAGATATATCTTGCTTGTTTCAATGGAATAGCCGAGAATGTACAGTTTACGATCTAGATAAGCGTGCGGATCAGGCACGCCAGTTGTGTACAAATAGAGTCTCAGACCAACTGTTGTGTAAATAAATGTATCACAAACCCATACTCCACTCACAATACGTTCTGTAATCTAGGTTAAACAACAATTTAACCTCAGTATCCAGCTCAAATGTTGATGGTACTCCCTCGTCATCCTGAGGCGTATTGGCAGCGACTGATACCAAAAAGGAATTATGATCATATTTCAGTATGTAACACGAAGTATTAGACACAAGAGCAACTCTAGTATTGGAATCCGACCAGAATACATTGTTAAAATTGCCCTGAATTCGCCGTACAAGTCTGTATCAATTGAAGATTACATGTGTTCATTCCAATCGAAAAAAACAATAAAGTCACTGGAGGCTACTCCTAGTAGGTGACCACCAAATATTTTGATAACTTGAAATCCCGCCTTAAACTTATATAACTCCTCAAATTCGCGGTAAATAGTAATATGAGTACCATCATACGTCGCATAATCGCCAGTTGATGACCAAACAAATTGATTAGATTTGCCAAACGCTTTGTTCTTCATACCCTAACTCACAGATTTAAGTTACCTGTGCCGTGTAAATGATATATTCACCGTCCCCGATAACGGTAAAAAAACGGCCACTAGGGTGGTGTGTAAGTAGCTGCGGAAGAAATTCACACGAACCAAGTGATTTGAAGCTAATCTGTATATTTTGCCCACACAATTGCTCATTACTACCATTGCGTATGTTACCACTAAGAATATCAAAGTTCTTGGCTATATAAACCCTCCCCTTGCTAAGTGATGCTATTGGAGTTTCATCGCCAAGTTCAATGGCAATGGTCCCCTCGTCACAAGCAATGGCCATATAATTATCGCTGGGCGATTGACTTAAGCACCAAATTCGGCCTAATTCGTAGGTAACAGTGCGTTCCAATCGATAAATAGCTGAGTGCCAGATGTTCAATTTGGAGTCTTCGGAACCCGTTAGAATTAGAGGGATGTTTGAGTGAGCTAATACGCAAGTGACTCCTGCATTGTGCTCGCATAAAACTTGCAAACACTGCTTTGTTTGGTAATCCCAAATACGCACAGATTGATCATCGGAGGCAGATACAATATATGGACTTCCCATTTTGAAGAAGAATGAAAATGCGTTAACTCCTCTCTCATGCCCTGAAAGTGTAAAATTTGCAGTATTAATTGAGATACTTGACGAGCTGCTGAATTTATCGGGATTTATTCCCCAAATTTTTATGGTACGATCGAGTGAACACGTACCAAAAATGAGAGACTCTTTTGGATTCCACCTGACCATCATCACATAGTGCATATGAGATTCAAATGTGGCCAATTTGCACCAATTATTATTATAATCCCACAAACAAACGGTCATGTCATCGGAAGATGTCAGTACATAACTGAATGTAGAATGTATATCTATGTACCTGATGTAATCACTATGAGCCTCAATATCATATACCTTGTCTAGGCTGTTGTAATTATAGACCCATAGCCTAAGCTCATCTCCGCACGCAACAATCCACTGTTTGCGGGCTATAAATTTGGCACAACGTATTGGAGATGTGCTCATTTCTATACGTTTGACGAGGGTTTGGTTTGTGTGATTATGTATAGTAACATGGCCACAGTACAATGCGGATAGAACCCACGGTTCAACGGGATGTATGTCCACAAATTTCACTCTATCAGAACGCACAAATAAGCGCTTACGTATGGGCAGTTGCAAGGGCATATTCGGCCACACAATATAAACACTTAATATACCCACAATCACTTTTCACTCCTATAATATTTATGGTATACATGAGTATATACATTTACTACTAATAATGGTTGAAGTTAGTGCAAATATTAAAAAATTATTGTCTATTTGATACATAATTTTCACTGTATCACATTGGTTAGTTTCAGAAATTTCTCCAAATCTATGTCCGACTCAAGAGCTATTTTGGACATTATGTCATTCACTTCAGTGTCAGTAATATTTTCACTGGCTTTTGTTTTCTGAATGAATTATTTTTGTAGAATTTGTATGTATTTATGATGAAAATATTCAAAAATTGTCGAGTTGTGACATATTATATTGTGGGTTATCGATTTTGTTTCATCACCAATATCTCTTTAAAAATTAATTAGCTATTTTTTGAACAAATGTTCTAAAAAATAGCTAATTACAAAAGATTGAAGTGATTTTATAACGGTGCCTTTATTCGATCAATTGCATTATTAGGTTAGAGTCGATAGTTTAATCCATTTTTTCATCTAAAAAATTCTTACCCTGTTAGACAACTTTGTGATGTAAGAATTCTCTCCCATCCCATGTACATTAATACTAAAACTATTGGATGCGGACTAAATTGTTACACACTCACTGTTTGTGAATATTGTTTTAATTTACACTCTGTCCTCATATTATCTATTTGCGATAGTAGTTCTAAAATCTGTATAGCTTCCCTTTTTTTCCGTAACACGTTTTCCGCATGGATCCTACGTGACAGTTTGTTTACTTGGCAAGGTCTTTGTTACCCTTTGTGAGAGCTTGTTTTACACATTCCACCTCCTTCGCCTCATCTGTTAGACACCTTTTGTATTCCCTATTCTACATAAAATAACTCTTAATACAAGTAGTTTCTCCCTAACCCTGCATTCTATTTCGATTTCCTGCACAGACTTAGCGTTACCCATAAAACACCCACAGCACCATTACATGGTTTTACTAGGTCATGTCATGGATATTATCAGGGAGGACTAATTCACTAAAAAGGCTTTTTTTTATTGGAAACAATCGGTATTTTTTAAGGAAAAATGGGAGATTATCTACTTTTCTCAGCAATTTCTCAAATGTAGTATCAAATAGAAATGATTCCACCATTCAATTATCTAGCTCACTAGATAAAAACAACAATAACATACAAGATTGCCAAAATAAATCGCCAAATGAATTGTTTGAACCATATTGGACTTCAATAGATGTGAATTCATTTATAGAAAAGAATCCAACTTTAGTTACTAAGGGTACCGTGTCCATACCCGCATTTAATACATCAGATTCCTACGTTAAATCGAATCAATTCACAAATAAAATTTTCGGATTTATCGCGAGAAATAGGGCATTTCATGGAGATGTTGTTGAGGCTATTAAGATTAGACGCACTAAGTGTAAAACTAACATATCTAATTTGGACAATGTGGATGCATCAGAAGGCTGCCGTGTCGTTAGGGTAATTAAGAGGAACCCCCAAATTTACAAACTAGTAGGTACACTTAAATATTCTGAGGCAAACAATCAGACTCAAACTTGCACAAATACTAGACAATTAAGAGTACAACCAAAGGATCATAGATTCCCCGCCTTCATAATCCCCGAAGATACCATAGATATTTCAATACTTAATATGATACGAGATGGTTTTTTGAGTAAAAAATCATATATTTGCACATTTATGTTCCATTCATGGGAAACGAATGCTGTTGAACCTACAGCAAAATTACTGAATATCATAGGTGAATCTGGAGATTCTAAGGCGGAGGCGGATGCTCTAGTCAGTTTTTATGGTTTTAACCACTTAGATTTCAACCAAGACATTATAGATGAGTGTAAACAAATGGATTCACTCCCAGATGTTGAACGGGTTGACCTAACTGGTTTAAATACTTTCTCAATAGACCCTCCCACGGCCAAAGATCTAGATGATGCAATATCTATTGAATCTATAAAAAATAGCAAAAACAATTACAGAGTGGGAGTACATATTGCTGACGTTAGCCACTATGTAAAACCACACACACATATTGATATGGAGGCTAAAATAAGAGGAACAACTGTATATCTTGACCATTTTGTATATCCAATGTTACCTCGTAAATTATCTGAAGACCTATGTTCATTACTACCTGGTATACCTAAAAAATGTTTTACCGTAGTATTTGATGTGAACATAGATTGCGGCGATGTTACAAATATTAGATTTTTTAAGAGTGTCATTATAAGCAGATTCAAGCTCTCTTATGTTACAGCAGAGAATATTATAAACGATAAAGATATTTCAGACTTAAATATACCGAATGAAATTAGTAAACGAATTAAATTGTTACACAGAGTTTCCAAACTACTTAAGCACAAGAGAATGGGTAATAACAAGGGCATGCAGATGAACTCAGATTATTCTGAACAGTTACATATACCTTTGGTGGATAATATGTTTGGATTTCACGAATCAATCGATTCACAAAAATGTTATGAATCAGGTGATAATCATATTACCAAAGTTTGTGATTATCCTAAACTTGAAATTCAGCCTTTACATCCTAATAGCCATTCACTAATTGAAGAGTTGATGGTTCTCACTAATCAATTAGTCGCTGAACACCTACTAAAACATTACAAATTGTCACTATTTCGCATCCACCAAGACACCAGTGATGATGTTAGGAAACATCTAATCAAGCATATACCTCAAAATGTTTTAGAATTTTTGGATGTAGATGTTGAAACTGTACCCATACAAACATTATTAAATAAGTGCAAAGAACACATAGATAGCTATGAATTTGACTGTCTAAATTTTATTGCGCTTCAGAAGTTTAAAGAGGCTTCATATATAGCATCTGCCAAATCAGATTTCGCATGCACTGAATCTACCAGCAATTGTGCCAATCTATTGCAAAACAGTTTAAGTGTGGATATATCTCACTGGGGATTGGGTATAGATGCCTATCTCCACTTTACATCCCCTATTAGGAGATATGCAGATATCATCACTCATAGATTACTGGAAGATTCACTGTCACCCAAAAATCTATATAACTACGACTGCAAACTAATATCAAGTGTTGCTGGAATTTGTAACATCAAAAAAAGGTTTGCTTTCGACGCACAAATTGAGTACCGTAGTCTTATCCTCAACAAATATCTCCAATGGGCAAATAACTACTGCAAGCATAAACTAATCGATGGATTTGTCAAGTGTTACGACTCGGATGTTTATGGCTACCACTCATTAGGCGTGATCAAAGATATAATATTACCTTCACTCATATATTGTGAGATTGAGAAGTTATGCAAAGTTAAATTCAGAACAAAACAATCAGATAAAACTGCTGTATGTTTATATGTACCATTTTTGAGACAAATGAGATCTTTAAGTTTGGATACATTAAACCTTGAAGCAAAAGAGGTTTTTTTTGAATATGACAATAGTTTATACCGGTTCACCTTTGAAAGCAACAAATTGGAACAAAATAACTCTTATAACAATAATAGTGACATCCGTCCCACTGAAAATGATGATGTTCTTAATTCAACTATAAATGGTGTATGCGATAAACAGCATACAAGTAAAATTGTAGATTGCCCAATAAAAACGACATCACTACTCTGCATTGGAAATAATGGTAAAAGTTGGATCTTCAAACCAATGTCTACAAGTGACATAGTCCTAGTGGCCGGATCACAAATGTGGTCTGTTAGGTTATACTAGGTCTCTGCCGAAATTCATGATAATTGTACATTAGCACACACACACGTATTAGTTTACATTTTAACAATCTAATGGTTGATTATTATTTATTTATGTGTTATAATTGGCGACTCACTTATGACACATTTTATTATAGTCATACATCATTAGTGATAATTATAAGAGTATCTCAATGTTTTTATAAAAGTATTTATTGATGAATAGAAACTAAACACTTTGATAATTATTAATTAAATCATTTAATATTGCATAATATTATATATGATCATAACTAAATTATTTATGATCAACTAATCTCTAATGAACAGTATTCTTTATATTATTATTTAGTGTTAACTAATAGAATTTAATAGTGAACACACGATAAATAATTACATTAAATATTTGCCATTAAGAATAACGACAATTAAATATATTTAGCTATATACACAGTAGCAATTATAATTAATTAATTAATTAACCAATAACATCTACGCACGATTAAATACTTAATTACATATACTATTGTTTAAAGTATTCATTAGTTAATACATTATATGCACAAATAACACACCAACATATATCGCCTATCAATTGAATGACAATAAGACAAATCCACTAATGAAAGATTTGGGCAGATTCAACAGGTTAAATACTATACTGGAAATCAAAAATTAAATATACAATAGTTAAAATAATAGCCGCTTAGCTATTCATCATTAGTATTTAGTAGGTTAAGACTTTAGGGCTGAACCCTTGTGGACCAGGACGATTTTTAGAGCATAATGGTCAGATATGGTAACAAGCATAAGCTTTTTCATGGACATACAAATGCCGTAGGCAAAATTACAATTCTGCAAATCGTGATCTACCAACACGCAGGGCTCAGTGAACATGATTTCAGACCACTTTGGCGCGTATTGCAACAGCTTTCTAGCTGCGCTTGGAGGTGGTAGGAATATATAATCACACCTTAAACCGCTGCAAGATGAATGTGGACCAATCTTATTTAGTGGGTTCATAGGATCCCACGTATACTCATCTATGTTATTGCTTTTCTTAATTGCCAATATACGCCTGCGGCCAAATTGAGTATACCCTGGCAATCTATTATTGGGAGAATATGACTTGCGGTGATAGTTGTCAAATCTATTATACTTGGAGAAGAAATTAACCCGGTAACTGCCCTTGTAAAGCGTTATACTGCTAGACCCGCGTATTCTGCCACTGTAACTATAGGAACCGCCGCTATCAAAGCCTGTTTCATTGAAGACTGAACAATTACTAGTCTTCTGATCTAACATTTTGATTGATGTTTGACTAGAATTTTTAAGATTGTAGGTTTCAGGACATTCGAACGATATTGTTTGGATCTTTTCCAAATGTGAGTAATCGTCTTCAAATGCAGTGTCCAAGGCAGTGTGGGCTTGGGTGGTGAAAAGGTGCCACGAGTTTGACCTTTTAAAGACAAAGTTATCACTAGTGTCCACCAGGGACGTACTACAGCGTTTAAAATCACATCTGGCATGCTCTAATCGATCAACTGTCTTTGACACACGCAAAATACAACCAGTATTATTGTTAACATTGTTTTTTGCCATCAGTGAATTTTTATTATTATTGCCAATACCTATATTGTTCAATCTGTCTACTATAGATCTCCCATCGTCACTACAATTTCTGCAATTAGCCCCAGCAAAAGATTTTTCGGATATAATGGGGACTTTAACAGATTTGGTAAGTGGATCTTGGAAGTCTTTAACTCGAAGTGAGAGCTTCTTATTGCTTTTCCTGGTGCTTAGGGGCATTTGAAATCGTGCTTGGCGGTTAGTTTGCATAAGACGGGAATTGTCGCTAAATGGAATTTTAAGTGATTGAATAGTCTTACATAGTCCAGAATTAATGCCAGTATTGCCACCCCTCCTAATTCTCGTGCTCTTCCTTCGTTTGGTAACATTCCAACTGTCGATCCATCCCTGCTCCAAAAAGTAATGATAATTGCTAGCGCAATTATCCGGAGAAGCATTCAAATCACCAATCACAATGGGTATAGTCTTATTTTCAATTGCAATGGATATTGCCTCAAAAAGCTGTTTAACTTCAGCCAATCTAAGCTGCTCCACCTGCTTGGATTCGGGATTTAGAGCAGCAGAAGCCATATGTATGTTGAAAAATGTGACTAGACCAACTGAGGGGACATCGCAGATAACCTCCATAAAGCCCTTATTGCCAAAAATACCCTCCAAATGTGTAACATCTCGCCAGGAGTGAAATTTGGCGAATATTATGGGGAATTTACTCAGAAACATCAATCCATGATGAAATAGTGTTTTATTTCTAAATTTGCTGTGATAAACGTTTGGCCTTGAAAAAGTTATGTTGTGCTTAACGATAAATTCACGGTCAATAAAATTACTCCTCACTAGATGAATTGCTAATTACCTATATAAGGATATTTTGACTTCATATGGGCGGTGAGAAAGTGGGCATGACTTTTGGCATAAACTTCCTGAAGTGCTATAACATCAGAATTTGCATTGCTTAGTTCACCTAAGTAAAATGAATTATACCTGGCATATGCATTAGGCGGCGTTGAGTGAAAGGGGGGTTTTGATAAACTTGCATACCCAGCAATCTTAACTCCAGAAGCCCCGTATTGAATGTCAACATGGTAATCCTATCCAATACATCGCTAATGGGAGTCAATCCATCTTTATCTACGACTATACCAGTGGGCTTACACAACTTATCAAACTTGAACTCACTGATACTAGTAGTTTGAAATTCTTCGTGTTTATCAATATCACCGACAGTATTGGAAAATATAGTTGGCTGATCCACATTTTTTATGTCACATAATTCGCAGCTATCAAAGCCATCAGCGATAGAACCGCAAAACAATGGAGACAAGATTCCATCAACACCATTGTTGTGTTCATCGACAAGGAGTTCATCATCTTTGAGGGTGGTATCGGAGTCACTGCAACATGAGAATAGCGAGCTTTTGGCTTTCCTGAATACGTAGAAATCAGAATAATCCATAGAACAATAGCATGGATAACTTAACTATAGATGAATATTTCAAGCGCTGGGTTAATGTATATGCCGTGTATTATTTTACAAAAAAAGAACGAGAAAAATGAAAGCAGGCAAGTGCCATAGGAAATGCAACTAAGGCAATATACACTACATTAATGAAAATATCAAATAGGTCAACTGTAGTACAAGCTCCACTATTCACAACCTGTGTAATGCGTATAATGTTATGTGTATAATTTTAGGCAATGTGTTGGCTGTGGGGGAAAACTAGTCACACCACTCACTGTAACTACAGTAGCCATAAAATATTTTCCAATTCACTAGCCTATGTCACTATCGCATTGTCACGCTTAGAACTCTATTTAATAGTTAGTTTATATAGTGACCTATAAGAATGATGTTTGTGTTATGTGGCTATCTTCTTGCAGCTATGCAATGCCCCTTTTACTGCAGCAATCGCCATATCTCCAAAAAATAAGTCCCTCTGTCTCTGATACACATATTTTACACCTATTCATCAATTATGCATCATCAGAATTTGTTCGTAGATTTTTTCTTTCAAGTATGTTAGCTACTAGCTATACCATTGTGTAGTTATTGTAGATTAGTCGTAAAAATTTAAAGAAATATAGGAGAATCGCTCCCTGGGGTATGCCTATCTGTGAGGTGGTTCACAGGTAACGGTCATATCGTTCGGGCTATATATGCTGCTACATGAAACCCTAATTCTTCTTGTTCATTTGTTCATGTGCAATTTCCTGCCAGTAAACTATAGCAAATCAACACGACCAATCAAATTATTAGATGCATTAACAACGCAACCACGCATCACAAATTCTTTCCACAATTCTTCAAACAAAATTTTTTTACACGACAATTCTATTAAATCTAGCAAGAGATTCCACTACAAAGTCCACAAAAGGTATCCCATCCTCACTAAACATACACTTCATTTTTGTTTTCTAGATTATAATAACTGTTTAAGAAATATCACTAATAACTACAGTACGGCAAATATGTCGCAGACACAGACAACCACAGTCGTCGAGCCTAAATCCAAAGTCGATACGTCTGTAATCACTCTGAAGGCCGATAAGCCCAAAGAGATCTTCAGAAAGGACTACAAACCGCCTGACTTCATAATATATAACACTCACCTCACCTTCCAATTACACTATACGGATACCATAGTTAGTAAATGATTAATATAGGTAACTTCTAGTTTGGAAATGCAAAGACTCAAAGGATCCATGGCAAGCGACTTGGTTTTGCATGGAGATGAACTAAAGTGTCAGAAAGTATTTGTGAATGATCAGGAATTGAATAATTCACCCATTGACGGTTATAGCATTGATAAAGATAATCTGATCATCCCTTCCAAATTCCTCCCCAGTGACTATGAAACAAAGTTTAATGTAAAAACCATAGTTTCAATAAACCCATCGGAAAACAAACTTTTCATGGGCCTGTTCAAATCTGGCGATTTGTTTTGTACACAATGCGAATCTGAAGGATTTAGACGCATTACATATTACCTAGACAGACCGGACGTCATGTCCATGTTTAAGGTATGATATTATTGACAAAGGTTAAAATTGAAGCAAACAAAAAGCAATTTCCAGTGCTATTGTGTAATGGAAATATGATAGAGTCTGGAGATCTTGGTGTTGATTGCCATTATGCCGTATTCGATGATCCCTTCAAGAAACCCAGCTATTTATTTGCTTTGGTTGCAGGACCTTTATCGTCTATCACAAGTGAATTTATCACAAAATCTGGTAGAAAAGTGGAACTGAGCGTACTGAGTGAATCAGAGTATGTCAACAAGTTGGAGTGGGCCATGGAAAGCATAAAGAAGTCAATGAAGTGGGACGAAGATAAATATGGACTCGAATACGATCTTAACAACTTCAATGTAGTTTGTGTTAAGGATTTTAACATGGGAGCCATGGAAAATAAGGGGCTCAATGTATTTAACACTGACCTCTTGTTGGCCGATGAAAATATTACTACAGATGCAGAATTCATGCGTATTCTCTCTGTAATTGGACATGAATACTTCCATAATTGGACTGGAAATCGTGTAACCTGTAGGGATTGGTTTCAACTCACATTGAAGGAGGGATTAACTGTTTTTAGGGAGAGTCAGTTCATTTCTGACATGTGGTCCAAGGCTGTATGCAGGATACAGGATGTACAGTACATTAAAGGGCCTCAATTTACCGAAGATAGCGGTCCCATGTCTCATCCAATTCGTCTTGAATCGTACATTTCGATGAACAACTTCTACACAGGCACAGTTTATGAGAAGGGTGCTGAAGTTATCAAAATGTACCACACTATACTAGGTGACAAAGGCTTTAGACGAGGTATAGACTTATACTTTAAGAGACATGACGGACAAGCGGTTACTTGTGATGATTTTTTGTCTGCCATGGCAGACGCCAATAACTACGACTTTAAGCAGTTTGAGCTGTGGTACTCCCAGGTAATTTAACTAATTAATATAGTCAGGCACGCCGATTATAGAAGTTTTAGAGTCCAAATACTTACCTGATAAGCAAATCTATACAATAACTTTAAAACAGACAAACAAACCTAGTGTTTCTCAGCCGGTGAAACATAATTTGCATATACCAATAAAATTTGGATTGATTGGCAAGATTTCTAAGAAGGATCTTATATCTTCCGATATCTATCCAGATTCTCAAATTTTGAACTTGAAGGAGGGTATGCAAACTTTTGAAATACCAAATATTACTGAAGATTGTATCCCATCAATACTGCGTGACTTTTCTGCCCCGGTAAAACTCATTCATAACCAATCTATTGGAGACCTATCCTTTCTTATGGCCTATGATTCGGATCCTGTCAACAAGTGGATGGCAAGTCAAACATTATTATCCAATATAATACTTGAAAGGGTCAACGACATCAAGGCTGGCAATAGTTTCAAGCCCATTTCGGGTGAGATAATTGGTTGCTTCAAGGAGGCTCTCAAGATTCCAGACAAGGAAATGAAGGTATAAAAATATTAATTAAGGCTTTAATATTTAAGTTGCCAGACAGTGATGCCTTGTCAAATGACATAAATGACTACGACCCATTTCAATTGAGGAATGCTAAGAATTCGGTTAAATTAGAGCTTCTGAAACACTTGAAACCAGAATTTCTACAAGAATACAACCAAAACACCGTAGCCAGCGGCACAAAAGAAACGATTTCAAAGGATGACATTGGCAGGAGAAGTCTACGCAATGTGATATTTAGTTACTTGGTAGCAAATAAAGGAGAGGCTGACGCTGAAATGGCCTATAACCATTATTTGCTTGCTACAAAGATGACCGACAAACTTTGCGCATTGTTACACCTGTGCGAAATGGATTCTCCACTAAAACAATTAGCGCTTGACCATTTTTACAATTCGGCAAATGGTATGCAATAAATAGTTACTTAGGCGAGATACAGGTTATTGAGAAATGGTTCCGAGTACAGGCATTGGCAGATACGAAGGAGACATTGGATAGGGTAATGGAACTGATGAATCACGAAAAATTCAGCTTTACAAATCCCAATAGCATGAGAGCTCTAGTCTATGCGTTTACTTACAACGTGCAATTCCACAGAGATGATGGCGCTGGTTATAAGTTCTTGGCAGATGTCATCATGAAGTTGGATAAGATAAATCCAATAAACGCTGCCAGAGGATGCGGTAGGCTTGTGTCCTGGAAGAAATACGATCCCAAGAGGCAGGAGTTGATAGTAGGTGTTTTGAAGAGTATGCTCGAGAAGAGTCTGTCGAATGACTTGTACGAGATTGTACACAAGGCACTAACACTCTAGTTACAATTACTAGCTAATTTTCAAATTATTTTCTGTAAATAATAAAGATGATGATACATATATTACAATTAATCACGTTTTAATTATAATAAATACTAATCACAATCATAAATGGATAGGTACACATTTATAATGGTATTGATATTAACTTTGACTGAGGTTTTGAGCTAGATGATCGATAAATCTATATCAAAATTTAGTGTTGTAAAATATTTATGTTTATCAAGTTTTTAGCCCAAAATTGGCAATTAAATTTGTTAGCGATGTGTTACGGAAGTGTATATGTAATTCCTCTTATAACTAGCCATTTTACACATGAATATAATTGATCCCATAATATGAATTATGAAGATGACAAAAATGATCATGTCTATTGTTATAGACAGTTTGTCTCTTCTATATTCGTCTCCGTTATAGATGCTTCCCTGATCCATAAGTAATAGTTATTGCTATATCATCTTTTTATTTCGAATATTCTATTAATACCCAGTAAGCCACTCATAACATAATGTATACGCTATCTGGTGGCCTTTACATGACAATAATACATTAGCATGGCACACACTAAATATATAGGGATGACCTATATATAATATAGCTTAGGGATAGACAATTATTTAGCATTATTATAAGATTATTTTCACGTATAAATTTGTACTACATTCAAAAATTTTCTAAAAACAATAATAAATATGGAAACAAACAGATATTAGTACAATTAAAAACTAGAAATTTGAATGTCTATTGTCCAGGATTCCTTATGCGATCCGCCAAATTGTTGAGATTTACGAAATTCTCAGCATATTTATACAAGTAATTCCTAAAAATATGTGAATATTCTTTATTACTCTTCAGGCACGAGCTGTACATCTACATAACCTAATATCCTACTTTTTTAAATCCTTCTTCGCTAACCTTGGAAGCTAAGTCTATGTAAATTGGGTTGTTGGTTATTGATTCCGTTGCAATCGTCAATTCTGCAGTCGAATAATTTGTTTCAAGTTGCGTAGGATCTGCTAAAACTATCTTGTCCAAATAACAAACAGAACTTGAAAATACTAGACTTTTAACAGCCACCCCTGCATCTATTAGTGCCAAAGTACAACAGTTGATGATTGTAGATTTTAAACATCCATCACAATCAAGAATTTCGACGGAAAATGTTATTTGCGAGCGTTTTGAAAGGGGCACAATAATTATCGATTTGAAAACTTTCTTAATAAGCAGTGATATCTCAGCAGTTATAATGTCTAACTTAGTACCCCTACGAATATCAGTTGACAAATTGTTTGAAATATTTATGTCACAATTTATCAATACAGAGGCAAAGTTCGTTTGATTTGCCTGTTTAACATAAGTTGACTAGATTATTAATATCCTTACATCTGAGGGACCCTTAACTAAAACTATTATATGGGTCAATCCCTGTTTAATGCTTGCAGAACCATCCGATGTGGCATATTCCCCATGTGAAACTGTTATATTTCTAGTTTCATTGCACAGTCTACCGTCGAGACGGTATCCGGCTGCATTTACAAATTCCAAGCTGTACATATAGTATAATTATTACGTATACTTATGGATATATACAGAATATATATATAACTAAATGTCTACGATATATACATTTGATGCACGGAATTAAACAATAGTTAACTTCTGATGACTAGTGTGCTGGTTGGCATTTATATGTGGCAAACACTATGATTTCAACTTCTTGTCTCCCCCCTCCTCCTGGTCCGCATTAATGACCCTCTTTTCGCGTAATTTTTTTTCTGAGTATTCCTCCTCATCCTCCTCATCATCATTTTCATCTATCTTAGTTTTTAAACCTACTTTCATCTAACGATTCGTCGGAAATTATATCATCATCTTCTGACTGATTTTCCTCGGGTACAAATTCGTCGTCTTCATCATCTGTCTTGTATTCTGCATCGTAGAATTTCTTTAGCAGATCATCACACTCTTCTATTTCATCAATCATTTCAATTTACACATATTATAATTTATTATTAAATAATAAAATATTAAATGTAATATACAAACCTGATGAAAGATCATCTTCATTTTCACTATCAGATTCGATCAACCTCTCTGCTCCTGTCCTATCATTGTGATCCAACACTTGTATGTCATGTAAATAGTTGAAAACCTGCTCCCGGTAGTTAGGAGATTTAGCAAGGGGATTCATGGCTAGACCTAGAATTTTGAGTTTCTGCATAGAAGCCTATGTTAAACTATCAAGTACCAATGGTTTAATGTCTTCTATGGACTTGAAATAGTTACCACCTAACTGCAACGTTTTAAGGTTGGGGAAGAGGCGTGGAATTAGTGTGAAAACTAGGGGGTCAGACAAGTAATTATCAGTTAGTTCTAATACTTGTAAAGTAGGAATTTCTGGAAAATTTTCAAGGGAATTGATTCCAGTACCATTAAGGGACATTTTTGTCAGATTTTTAAATTCCTTGAGCAGTTTGCCCTCCTCGACCGTAATATTTTTGAATTTGGACCCATCAAGGATAAGTTCAGTTATTCCATGCTTATCTAACGACTCAGATCCATTGTCCTTACTAATGTAACTTATGCGAGATCTTATAGCCTTTTCCATTTGTAACCCCGCGCTAATATATACAATGTGGTGTTGTCACTAACACTATATATGCTTTCTACAGTAACTAAGAGATTCCATAGTAATATATTTGCAAAATTTACTAGGCAGTTATAGTACAATTTATTCAAAACGTCAACAAGCATACTATATTTGCGATTGCAGCTTGTTTATTTCGCCCATAAAATTCTTGTATTCCTAAATCACAATGCTGCTACCTTATCCATATCTTGAATTTCTTTGGCTTCCTCAAAAATCTTGTTAATATTCCCACTTTTACTCAGTGGTACCATCAGGTTAGGTATGATTCTTACTGCGCTAGGTGTGACACTTGAACTCTTAGCCTTCTTGTTTACTGAACACACTGGCTGCTGTACTCGCATGGCAGGGTTAATTATGCCACAATTTGGCGCTGAAGATGGATAATTTACCCCCAAATTGGACGTCAACGTCATTGAGTTTGCCATGTGCTGTGGCAAGGGGGGTGGTGGAGGTGGTGGTGGCGGTTGTCCATAGTAACCACCAATGGGAAATGGTGTGTTCATTACCATTCCATGAGTATATGAATATTTTGGGGCATTTATTGGTGGAGGAGGTACAACATTAGTAGCGATACTAGAAGAAAGCATCCTTTTGTTGCTAGGCAAAGTGTAGGTATTGCTGGAATCCTGATTATATTAGTTATTTTGTTACCTTATATACATCTTTAATATCTGTCTTGTGTATGATTATCGATTTATTTGTGGGGAATTTAGCATCAGACATTGGATTTGCGATAGGGACCTTTGGGATACTACTAGTATTGCTGATACTTGTTTTAGTAGGTAAATCAGTTTTCGAATCTACAACAGAATCCGTGATATTGCCTTTCTCAATGAAATCAGAAGAGTCGCATAATGATTGGGTTTTTAAAGAATCAATGGATTGCTCTTGCCCTGCGATGATTATAGGAACGGCAGCCTCATCTGATTCTGTATTAACATTGAATGAATTACCCTCAGAAGAAGAATCACTAGAATTCTGCCTATCCTCCTTATCTAATGTATGTTTTGCACTCAATTCATTTTGCTCTCTTTGCTCTTTAATTAGGTACTGCTCGTATGTACATTCTAGGCCCGAAAGTTTCTTAGATTCCTGTGGATCCAATTTCTTAAATAATGCTACATAAACTAGCTAATACATTTGTATTGTAGTTCGCTTAACTCCTTTTTGAGTGCTTCTGGCGTGGCAAGTAGGTTATTGCATTGACGTTGCAAAATCCTGTTTTCAACGTTCTAAATTAAAATAGCATTACCTTCTTTTTTTGCTTTTCCTTCAAGTATTTGTGATAAGATTGTACAGGATTTTTTTCTACAACCATTACACTCACATACATACAAAACGACACATCATCATTACATATATAGTATACTGCCACATACCCACCATATGATAATTCTATGGAATATTTATATTTATAAATCGAAAATAACATATATCGTATCTAATTTAATTCTATAATTTAGTATAAACTAATAATAAATATCATTGAGCACATAAACCAATATCACTATGGACCTAGAGCATAGCTAATTAACAATAATAATATATCTAGTCTAATTCCACATTTTAATACGTCAAATATTTAAAATGGATAATAAATTATAAATAAATATTTACAATGAACAATTATTCTACATTCAAACTTTGACTATTTTCATTTTCATCAGTACCAACTGTGGCTGCGATGTCATGAGCTACACCACCCTCGCCAACACCATTCGCTGGGACATCACCTTCCTTTATTTGCAAATCTTGTATCGACTTCATTAAATTTTCCAATTCCTCCTTTGAAGACTTGTTAATTATCTCAAGTTGTTTAGATTTGGCCTTTAACTTGTTTCGCACGTATAATAGCCTATCTTCTGTATTTTGCAGCAGCAATGCATCATATCTTTCCGCAGCTATTAAGTGTGATTCAAATGCTATATTACCTACTAATTGACCAAACGCCTGTAAATGTTCACTATTTGAGGGATCTATTCCGAATGATGGCAATATATTATCCAATTGCTCGCTCAATTTCATTCTTGATCTAATCTTCTCAGCTCCATCATGTTGTTCTAATTTAATCATCATTTCCGCTTCTGTCTCATTGCATTTATCGTGATATTTCATTATTTCATCAATTGTACGCTTAGTGTCATTAGGGTTCATAATACCAGGTTTGTCTTCAATGGGTGAAATCGTGGCCTTGATGTAGGGCTCCTCAGCAATTATTTTATCAATTATAACTCTACCCAAAACTCTAGTTTTTACGAGTATAGTTTCAATCCTTGGACCCTCCATAACTTTCATATCCAACAGCGCACCGTAAACGGCCAACGGAGCTAATTGTCCATTTTCTACATTCAAAAAACACATTCCAAAGACAGGAGCATCAAAATTCTGCTTTTCACCATTAATATCAAAGATTTCAGTTTTATCAAGCAGAGAATTAAAGACTGATTGAACGTGTTTACCTCTAAATCTGATAGTATCTTCAAATCCAAGTTGCAAGGGATTAGGTTGGTTAGTTAAATCATCGATGATGATAGGAAAAAAACCCATTATCTTATTCCCCGGTTCCCAACTTGGATTCCATTCATTTAACCTCCCCTTAACTGCATGAGAAAAATCCTTTATGTCTATGGATGAATTCAATCCACTAATTTGGTTATTATCAGCGTCCTTAAGTTTATCAAGGGTAGATTTGTTAATGGCAAGTTCTAAGTCAGTATCCTTATCACAACTTGCTTGTATTTTGTGATTAATATGACTGTGCGATGGGTGAATTAAAAAAGCAAAACTTTTTTGCTTGTAATTAATTGTATGTGTAAGAGTAGCGAATAGTATGAATGTGCATAAGATGTTTATTACACAAAAATGGACTATTTGCTTGACCATTAAGTGATTTGATAGTGCCTAATTAATTAATCAATTCATGGTAAGTAACTAATTGATTGTATTAAAAATACTATTTCCCCCACAGGTGTATTCCACTTATGGTACACTAGGCACATTCTCCTCAAATCAATTTATTTTCACCCCTATATATCATAAATTGATAATAGAATCCTTAAATTCAAATTAGTATCAATGAATATTGGGCTGGAAACTTTAAAAAAATCATACCTTAGACTAATCCGTTCCGCTGTCAAATTCAAAGACGACAACTACAAGGACTACTTCATAAACAAAGTAAGCTAGTGTCCATATCTAACATTTAAATAATAGATTAACTTAGTCTAGACGTATGTATAGAGATGCAATTAGAAATAACACAAACTTAGAGGACTTGCTATTGAATTCATCACAACTAGAAGGAGTGCTGTTACGCCAGGCAACTATTTTTAATCAGTATAACGACTGTGAAATTAAAATTGACAAGTAAAACATGATACCTTTATTTACACAACTTATTAGTTTTATGTTAAACAATTTCCATTAATGATAAATTTTATTACAAAAACAATTTAAAACACCAATTATAGGTTATAGAAATTAACCAGTGCGACTAAATTTGAGCAGAAGATTGATGTTTTTCGTATTTGAACATAGACTGACAACGACCCCCATATTAAATGCTGCCGGGCATTGTTAGTCCTACTAATGCAATATGCGTATGCATAATCAGCGGTATAAAGTGTATATCCTTCAAAATGGACTAATACGTTGTGAATATGGTCATTCTTAATCCAATTGAATTGGATCATGAAGCTCCAAGAGAAACCAATGCTAACGCAAGTGACAGCTCCATTATGCCCAAGCAAGCTGACCATATCACTAGGTCATCACACTGCACTAAATCTGTGAAATTTTTGATGATTCAAGCCTTCATCATATGTTACTACTGTATGTGCATTAGTGTGATTATCAAGAAACCACTCAGTGTCACTAAAGCTGCATTGCACAATGATCTAAACCTTACAACTGTACAGCTTAGTCATATTGATGGTTTTTTTTTGATTTCAAGGGCAATAGGTCAATTGGTGATTCCATTTTTAGCTGCTGAATTTTGTTGGAGAAGGTTTCTTTTTAACTGTTACATCATCATATCCATGACACTATTCATCTTCCCTTTCTTTTCCTCCTTCTATCAGTTTATATTTTTATATAGCATTGTTGGATTTTCTTCATCGTATTTTTATCCCATAATTATGAATAATTTAGTTACTTGGTTGCCCAAGAAGTTATTGGTGAAGTTGTTACTATTTTGGGTTACTTCTCATAATTTTGGTAAGTAATAACCCCTTTATTATATTTTAATTAGTTAACTAATTAGTGCTACTATCATCCATATGGTGGTTGTTTAATTAATTATACTTATTAATATGGTGTTAACAAAGGTGCCATTATTGGAACAGTCTTATGTACAATGTCAATCAGATTGTTTGGCTGGAGAAGTTGCTTTATCATCATTTCATTTGTAGTTTTTATCGCAGCGGTTTTAATTCGCAACGTTTACGAAGACCCTGATGTTATAGTTAATATTGGGCAACAAAGTGACTCCAATAACAATATTGAGCTTGAGCCAATTGGCAGTGAAGTTGTTCCTAATAATCTTGAATTTATTGATATACCAATTAATGATTCTAAAAAACAAAGCGTTTTTGATAAAATTCATTCATTTTTCACTTACTTATTGAAACCTATAATTGGAAATCGCAACACGGATAATGATACAGATGATCTGGCTGCAGTGTCTACGATTTGGAAGCAGGGCTCCATTGCTATTGTTCAGAGATTTAAGAGTATGTACACATATATGGTGGAGAATAAGGCCTTTTCTTCAATTGACTTTGCAAAGTATTCCAGACAATATAAATCAATATTCACAACATGTCCAAAATTACTCCTACTATGTATAACATATTTTTTTATCAATCTAATAAGTTATTCTTACTTCTTTTGGCTTCCATTTTATTTAACCACTCAATTGAATTATGATTCAGAGTTGGCGGCTGATTTATCGATGATTTTTGATTTTGGAGGATTCCTTGGTATTATTTTGACAAGTTTGACAACAGAATTCTTTCCTGCAAGTAAGTCACACGGTTCAACTAGAACATCGTATTGCCGCTGGATGGGTATGGTGCATTGCAACATTCATATCAATGACCTTATTTGAATATTTTACTAATTTTGGCAAGGCTTTTATCATCCTTGGTATAGGCCTAGTGGGAATCACATCCACTGCCACGATTTGCATTATTACTACCTTATCTGTTTACGACATTTTTAAAGAATCAGGTAGGAATATGCATAATTATTACATAATTTAATGTTGTTATCACAACACTTTAAAATTGCTTATAATTAAGTCAATGATTCGTTTCAACAATTCATTTTGCCATATTGAATTTACTACACAATATATTTGACAATTTGTCAATCGATTCATTACATTTGCATACTCAACATACAGAAACCTATTTATACTTATGTTGTACATCTTATATCTTATATATAATATTTTATAAAGATATCTTAATTATTATTTATATAACCACAAATAAATAATTTATTCATAACTCGAATATATTGTATTACATTATTTTTGTGTTTATTATTATATCTTTTATTATATACTCACTAATATTTGCATCTCCCGCTATCTATAAATATCATTTAAATGATATATTTTGTTGAAATGAATTAATAAACAAAATTTAACATAGGCCTAGAGGAATCCTTGTTATCAATGACATGCAGTATACTCCTTTCATTTGGTTCTGTTGGAGCAGTTTTACAAAGTTATTTAACAACTTCCCTAGCCAATAACTACGGCTGGAATAGCGTATTTTCCACATTCTGCGCCATGTCGTTTTTGTCTTCCATTTTGATGGTCTTGTTGCACTTATTGGAGAATAATTCTCCTTCGATCCCCCTGCCCAACTGACAAAACACACACCATTGTTACTTACTGAAATGTGGTATAGTTTTCAATGTATATTACTGATATGAGTATTGCTTATTTTTATTAGTATCCACCCATAGTTATTTACAGTAGATAGATTGCGTGAAAATTGCTATGGCCTCTCTCCGTGACTTAATGAGATTGGAAAAACGCAGGAGGGCTAATGAATCTTCCCAAACTGCTTCGAACAATTCAATTGCAGAGTCTACAACACAAGAAGTCACCACTAATGTTAATTCACAGATTGAAGATGAAAATTTCAAAAATAAGAGAGTCAGTTTTGCTGATGAATCAGTAGTCGCGTACGTTGAACGGGAAGATCCCCAGGTTTTTGTCGAACCTAAAATAATTCATGAAGAGTACTATATAGAAGATTTTCAATCAAGCGGTCCTTTAGAGAATGATACTAGCAATGATGAAGAAGATGACCAAACTATTGGTTCACCCAAGATCATCATTGATACAGAAAATATACACATTGACAAACTTGATGAAAATCTCAACAGTGAATCTGCTCTGTTGGCTAAAATAAAGCTAGACAAGGAGAAGTGGCTTAAAATCGCAGGAATGGACTCATTTGACTATACCGAACAAGATGAATATACGTCATTAATTGCTAATAATATTATTGTTAAGACAAAGCCTACGAGTTCCGATGACATAAATGACGCCATAAAATCAAAGATCGATCAGGCAATTAGCAAATCAAATTCTAGCATTGTGAGTTCAAATTTTGATACCGCTGCATCTATTAGTGATATAAAGGTTGGTGCGGCTAATTTACCCATGGGTTTTTTTGATGACAAAAATCTAGACTCTCAGGTTAGAGGCCAAGCAACTAAAGATGAAGCCATTGAAAAGCTGAAGGATTTGGTCAAAATGGAGAAAATCATTTCATCCCAAGAAATACACCATACAACAAATACCAGTGTAGATGAAGATTTGGAACTAAACAATTTGGAAACCAATGAATTGCTAGAATCATTAAAAAAACAAAGGGAACATTTCAATCCCAATAGTAATGTTGTGAAGGATCGCAAAAAAGATATATCAGTTGTGCTTGTCGATGACAATTCTGAATTGGATTGGAGAACTAGAAATTTTTAAGGTTCAAATTAACCAACTATATAATTATTTATAATTTTACTCACAAATATAATATTAGTTTGATTTTCACAGCCCAAAACGGAAGTACATTAATAATGCGGTGCGTTGTGATGTTGTCATGGTTGTGTTTGTGGGAATGATATAACCATATAACTTAATGGTTATTTGCAGTTATATATTGTAAATTAACAATGCCTTCGAAAATACACTCTTATACACACATGTAAATCCATTTATACTATGATAAGATGACTAGCAGCCACATGGATTACACAACTTTTTTAAGTGAGTATGTGGAAGCTAAGAATACGTATGAAAGGACGGAGTCTCTTGATAGATTGCGCACAGCAATTAAAAATTACCTACCTAATCCAAATCGATGCATTGCAAACGAAATTGAACAATTTAAAATTATGGTAAAGGACACTTCTTTGTCTATTCAATTGAAAATATTAAATTGCTTGATTGATTATGTAAAGTATACAAATTTGGATGATGACTCGTTGGTAAAATTTTACCGTGCCATGCATGAAGAATTGTTTGGCAATATTCTTTACCAAATCAAGGCTTATGACACTGGATATCAGTTGATAAATAGCATTATTGAAAAGCATACTTCAAAAAAGTATATTGTTAATGCTATATTGAACCAATTTGCTGCATCTTTAGAATGTGAAATTAATAGTAATGGAGATATTGATAAGATAATTCCCTACTGTGTATTGCTGGAACAAATAATATTAAAATACGGCGCCTCGACTCTCACCCCAAAATTCATATCCCTACTCTCATCAATTGACTATAAAGATAACAAGTTTAAACAGTATATTGAAAATACTATTGATGAATTGAAGAAGTATCGTAGGAAACAGTCAGATGAAGTGAATGAATCATACCAGGAGTTACATAGTTCACAACAGACAAATTATACGGAAAAATCACAAATTTCATTAGTTGAAAGTGAAGGTGATATATTTTCCATGCTTAAAAACTTCCAATATGCTATTAGCCATCCTAGTAACATTGACTCTAACTACGATTTTGATCATTCAATTAGTGTCATTATATCAATTTTGGAGAGGAGCTGTACGGATGAAAAACTACTTGTTCTTTGTTTTGATACAATCGAAAAACTGGCTTATGTCAAGTTGGATCAAAAGAATCAATTCAAACTCTTCAATTACTTAATCACATCAATTGAATCTACCAGTGATAACCCCATTAAATCAATAATAGCCAATTGCTTGAGCCGTGTTATTTGCAATTATAATATACAGGTTTTCAGAGAGTTCCTCAAGCTAGTGCATGAGCAAAAGTTGTCAGAATTTACAATACAATTGGTTGTAAATTCACTAATAGAATTTGTACCCCAAAATATGTTTGAAAGAAATAAGATTTTGTTTGAGGCAATTGAGGATTTTGCCAAGTTAACCACGAGGAATGACTTATTTGACCACATTAATCAATTGTACAATACTATTAGAGAATTAATAAAGATGACAGACAAATCATACGATATTACAAACACCCAATTTTCACCTGGTTCTACACTTGCTAAATCGCTATCATTATCAGACTTGGGAGATGAACCTACTAATCCAACTTTATCTCAATTACAGCGATTATCGAATTCACAATCGCAAAAATCAAATACTCAATGTAAGGTCAAAAATCCAGTGGGTTCCAAATTTATAGATAGGAAAATTGAAACCACACACAAAGATCCAACGCTTGATATTACGGATAAGTTTAGGACTAAGAGAGGATCAAGACCCTTACTTATTAATGTCATAGAAAGCAGTACAGCCACTAACAATACTGGCATGTATCCATTGTCATCACTTTTGGAATTGAAATCAAAATTCGTGTGCATGGTATCACAAGATTTATTCAATTGCATGTTTGACATTGAAAATAAGCACTACGAAAGGATGTCTCTTGAAGCGTGTAAATTCTGGGCAAACTACATTCAACAGGAAAACAAGTGTGTGAGGAATTTGATTTTTCTCCAGGAAAACCTTTTTCATCCTATTCTTGTCTGGTTTTATCGCACACTATCATACCGCAATTCAATAGAAATATCACTCACTGCCATTATTTTTATTATAAGTGGTATAAGTTCCATTTCAACTATTAGAAATGATAGAAGATTAGTGCAAGATGAATTGTTATATATAATAAAGATGATATTTTATATTTTGAATAAGAAATTGGTGGATATAAATACGATACTGGATGGTGGATTAACCAGAATTCTTAACACTTGCATATCTATTGTAGACAAATTTCCCAGTTTTTTTACCCCCTTTTATATAACACTTTCCGATGTTAGTATTGATGTTTCATTGAGTATTATGGATTGTTTTGAGAATATAATTTTCAGTGAAAATTCGGTGATTGGCCGTAATGAAATACAATACATGTTAGATGTAAAATCACAAATTATTTCGATGACACGGGATTACAAACTGGTGGAGGCGACAAACAAATTGTATAAGAAGTTATCTCCATTGCCAAATAATACACCGAATAATATGGATAATATAGATTATGAGAGGATACCAACACATCTAGTTACCGATACTATGAGTTCAAACGACGTATTTTCCTCGATTTACAATAAACAGATTTGTCAATACAGTGACAATGCTCATTATAAGCCACCCACAAAGAATGTCTTCGTTGAAATAAATAATACATTCAACAATATACAAAGTAATTACAAGAGTTTACTTGACGAATATGAAAAATTATCAATTTCAATTCAAAATTACTCTGTTAGTACTGTCAGTAACACCTCCATGCTTAACGGATCAGATAATAGATATTCAAATGACACAGAATCAATCATGGCTACTTTTAATTTACCAACATTATTGGCAGATTCACTGCAATTAACAAAGTCACTAGAACATACATTGAGGAATATTAGATCTAGTCATGGAGTATCAATGTATGATAATTTGCAGCAGGCACTGCAAAATATTTGTACCAGTTTAAATTATCACCCAGAGAAGACAACAAATTGTAATGTCAGAATAGACTCATGCATATCAATTACACAATCCGTCAAGATGATTTACAACAATTTAATTGGAAAGAAACCCAATTTATCCGCTGATAGTGTATTCTGCACTAGACCTTCGTTGCAAAATGATAGTTTAATACCGGGGATTACTGGTCCTGGCACATTTTACGGTGAAAAGAGACAGGTTGATATATCTGAATTTGTTCCGGTGGGCATTATATGACTTAGATACTCAAGAACTTATCACTAAACCTAGACGCGTTACAATGCATAGACTTTAGGTCAATGCAGTTGCTCATGCGAATGTACATTTACCTCAAATACAGACTATTGACTAGTAACAATGTGAGCTTATATTTACTTAGATTGACACCTGGAATTTTATCGAATCGAATATGGCAAACTGGCCCATTGAGACGGTGTATGTAATTCTTAACACAGCTCTCTGTCCATTTGTTGTCTTTTGAGGGATATTAACCAAGCTTACTGCGCTGTTTCAGGGAAGAAGCGACGTAAGCACCCATTAGACACATTTCGCATAGAGGTGTTCAAGCAAATTTGCGACAATTACATCAACAAATCAAAACACTCATTTACTCTGTCAAAAAATATCATTTGTCAATTGAAATACGTATGACATAAATCATTCTAGAGCTTGATTGTTGTAAAGTATGATTTCACCAAATTGGATGACTCAGATGGCGATGTGGAAGAGATAATCAAAATTATCCAGTATTTGGATAGTAATATCGCAATTGACATTGACATTTTGTCAAACCCCGCAATTTCAAACCCTGGTAATATAATATTTCCAAGCCGCTCAATTAACATAACAACATCAACACTAGAAAACGGATGTGATGATAAGATTGATGCGTTAAGAAGTTATATCAGCAGGCTTAATTTGTGTAACACATAGCTGCCGTGCCAAATGTTTATCGCATTCAACACGTTACAACAACATATTTTGTGAATTTAACAATGCCTATAATTATGCCATTGACAATTCATTAACAAGTGTCACATGCCTCATGGAAATATCGCATGCTAATTTAACAACTTCTTCATTAGGGGTCGTTGTGGGTACAATTTTGCTCCTATTCAGATTCCACACATTCTTAAGTCTAGACTCGGAAATACCCCAAAACATGAAGGCATTGGGTTTATCGGCAAACTTGTAACATTTGCACTGGATTGATGTTGATGCATAATCCTCATGCGATCCTCCATCTTCTAATGTTTCATAGTGCATTCCAAATTTGAGACTTGAGTCAATGCTTATATCCGTGAGAAAGTAGTATACCGATTTTGGATATAACTTGCCATGACTTTCCAGGAAAGATATGTGTTTTTGACGGTTACGGGAACTATTATTGTTTCTAGACCTAGATCCAGCATTGTGTGGCTTAGGATAAATATAGTCAAAGGCATGTGCGATAGTACGTAGAGTGACCATTCTACTGAGATTAGGATCTAGACGATCGAATTGATCATCCACCCAAATCAGTTTCAAACAATGTTCATCTTGATCCAACAGTTCCACCAAACCCAAAGCTATGGGTTTGCTATTAATAACCTTAATTTCCTTGTCGCAGGTTTCATTTGGTATGATATCTTTTATGTTTTGGTTTCGAAAAGAGTATAAAATATCTAAATTATCTTGTACATCTAGTTGCGTCTTGGATGTTATGCCATATATAACCAATAAACCCACGAAATCTGGGAGACACGATCGTCTAAATATCTGAATAGATTTTAGCATACCTCAAACAATATGTCTATATGTTTATGCTTATCTATGTTTATGTGTTTAATCTTCATGTGCTTATTCACAGACGATAATATGTTACAGAAAACGATACGCAAATCTACAGTTGATTTGTCAACACTGGGTAATGGTATGACGAATGACTTAATTTTAGATTGTTTAAAGTAACGTTGAGTGACATTAAATAACTCCAGTGACAATGACATATTTAAGCATTTATAGCATTCTAAATAGATGATATCATGGAATCATATATATAACTATAACTATAACTATAACTATAAACGCATAATGTATTTATGTGTATGAATCTGACCCCATGGTAGTTAATTATGTAATGGGTATATTCAGTACCATCTCCTATATAATCACCCTGCCCGTAACATGCTTGCGCTACAAAACTGCAAGAATAATTGATCGTGAGAGGGTGGTTAAACTTGGTATCATATGTAGAAATTTTTGGATTCTATTCCCTCCTCTAATCGCCTACCAATACATTAGACAGGTGAACACCTGTTAATACAGAAGGATCAAGATATGTTTGTAACAGAACTATTCTACAACACTACTGTGGCTCAGAATGAGGACAATGACCCTAAGAGTTTTTATAATACTCAGTTGAGGGGGGGAAATAAGTATTGGAAGATGCAAAGGGATATTTCTCTTCTTAAGAAGGCAGCTGAATCATGATTTATTGTGTAATTTTTCTGACATACTTTAACATGTTGTTTATTGTATTGTTTTTTTGTTTTAAAAATGATTTTATACTTATTTATTAGGAGTCCCTACCCTATACCCACTAATACAGAGCCTGGAAGTGTGTGTCGTGAGATTGCGTATTTACACATACCAAGGCATTCCGAATAATGCACTCAAACGCGTTATTTCTGTTGATTTTAATATTTAATAATGCATACTGTAGAATCGTATATCCCTCTACATGTAAAAAAAACACTTATTTAGTTGTGGAAAAGGTAGAAGATATATTGTCCAGGACTTATGGAGGTATGCAAAACTAATTTACCATTTTTTACCGTTTTTTATTAGTTATTGGTAATGTAGAAAGGGAAGTCCTACTATTCAAGTAATAATGACTGTTATTTAGGGAAATGATCAACGATTTACATCAGTAATACACTCAAAATCATTCAGTGGTAACACTAATTGGTCTGAAAGAGATGAGAAAGACCTAATAGTATTTAATGTTTTATTTAGAACAATATCGCAAAATTTTTTGGTTCCAACTCTGTGGAACTATACAAGAACATATTAAATCATTTAAATACACCACAAACATTCAATAGCTACGATGATCAAATTGTCATTTCTTCAATCAATCTTTTCAAACAGGAGTTTGTCAAAGTATTTACAGTGATTATTCAGCTAAATAATTTGATAGACAAACATGTTATACCGCAGTACCATCGTTTCCTACAGTTAAAACAACACGCCGCTATTGTTAATGTAATTACACTTTCTATACAGAATAAAACAGATATAACACGACATTCTGATACTGTTTGCTGGTCACCAGCTTCATGTGGAGCAGTAGAGGTATACGAACCTTCATTTAGTCGATATTGAATATTTGTACATCTATTAGAGGTGGAGCTGATATTGTTTATGACAAATTTTCAGTGGCAGTTCACGTTTTGGGTTCAGTAATGGCCGTACTTTGCGGTTGTATTTTTGTAGGACCTGTACATCATTGTGTACTAAAAAATTTTCCAGTAATACACTATTAAATTAGTATACATGCAAATTGCCATTCCCTGTTTTTAACTCACTACTCATGGCGAATTCGATGATATGGGAGGTCACAAAATTGACTAGTGTCATTTGTAGAGTATATGGAGGTATAAATAATTAAATGATTCAGATCCTGGAATATCTAGTACCCTCGTGAGGTATAACAGATGAAGCTATACTATACTAGTTATAATTATTTCAACTTTAACAAATTTTAAAGCGTAAATTTATAGTATATCCACAAAACTTATTGTATTGCCTCAAAATTAACAAAACTAGTCATTTTATTGATCATCATCCTTTAGAGTACCAACTTCACTGACATAAATACCGTCTAAAAATTGCCTAATGTCCTTGTTTCTCACTAAAGCGGATTGGTGAATCAAAGCTGCGGAATGAGAAACATTTTCAAGATCTGCACCTGTAAGTATGATTTCATCTTTGACATTCTTGGACTTCTCAACCGTAACGCCCGGTAGCACTTTAACCACTCTCACCCTTTTTTCACCCAAAAAGTTCCGAATTTCAATGATCTTTCCGTTGTCATTGATTGAAGAATTGATAGGGAAATGAGCATGAACGAATCTCATCTTATACTGGTACTTCTCAGTAACACCCTTTATCATATTGTGGATGTGAGTAGCAATGGTTCTGATAAATGCTATTCCAGTAGTAGAACCGAACCACAATGAGATGATTATAGTCTTCTTGTTCTTAGAGTGTCTGATATCTAGGGGTAAATGACGAAATGAACGTTTCAATTCTCCATGTTTTCCCTTGACTGTAACATTGCGAGCATGAATAGATACCTCAACTACATTAAGTAACAATATAAGTTAACATAAAATTGAACATTTAGACTTACCACCATCTGGAATACTGACCGTCTGCGACGAATATATGGATTTCATATTAACAACGCAGCAACTACTAACCTGTTGTTATACACCCCACACCAATAATAACATCGGTGTCTACTGTAACTAATTATTGTCTATTAAATTATACAATTACAAATATGAGTTATGATCAGAATACCATTGGAACTGGGCAGTAGCCCAAGCCTGGTGCCGTAGGATTGTGTATTACGTAATTACCTTGAAGCCTGTCCAATTTAACACCGTAGGGCCAAGCCGGAGATATCTGATCGTTATGCTTCTTTGGCACTATATTAATGGCGATATACTGTTAAAATTGTCAGGTGGTTTCTCCATGATATGTCTAGTGTAAGCTACCAGTTTACCACTGGGTAACTTAACTGGCATGGCCCGGTGTCGACCTATATAATAAAATCGAGTAATTACCCCACCATAGCTTTTGTCTAATCAAAAATTTACATCTATCGCCGTCGATTCCCAAGTTATTTATTGCCTTGATGACTACTTACTCACTTTGGCCCTGCTTCTGGAGTCAGGGATGGCGAATAACACACATTTTATCTCTAAATTAGTTATATCTTTTTACTGAGCAATTGGCAAACTTTAATATACAATTGTGGATCTGTCTGGTAAAAATACTTCATTATCCTATATCTTCGTGACAGTAACATAGCCATGTTGCGTTTTTGTGGTGAGTCCTTTGGGTGTTTAATCAAATGAGCCCTAAGATTTAGAATCTTTTCACACGTGCAAGCAACTAAATTATTCACGAATTTCATACGTTGAACAGCTACTGAACCCGTATCAAAGGGCTGTTTTTGCAATCTTCGTCTTAATAACAATTTACGTGCCTTCATAACTTCTCTAGAACTTGCTAACTTTAGGTCTAAAATCTGTAAAATTTGAGGTTGTAAATTTACCAAATCTTCTATATGCCAACGGCCTATCAAACCTTCCGGCCTCAATGCTCTTTCATCTAAGAATTCTTTCTCCGCCTGTAAATACCACTCAGACTTGATTCCATGGATTTGCACCGCCCTTTGCCCGGTGTAACGATAGGTCTTAACATGGGCTACTAGTCTTGTTTGGTTAAGAAGGTATGGACTAAGAATCTTACACAATCTAGACATTCTAGGCCCCATTAGATAATACAATACAGTACTTATATATGCTGATATCATGAGCAACAATGAACGGTAATCAAAATTTTCATCGCTTTGTAGAACTAATTGAAAAATTGTTATTGGATGATCGGGTGCAATATATTTGTTACTATATCAGTGAATTGCATAGTATTGATTTCATCGATAATGCGCTAGTATCTGAATTGATTAACTCGGTTGATTCTGTAAAATCATTAAAGTACAATCGCAACAATGAGATCATGTGTTTTGCATTAGATTCACTCGCCATTTATACTAAAGAAGTCTGTAATGTGATAGAATTAAACAATTCTATTGACAAATCAATAGAAGCATTGAGTAATTTATTAGCCAACAAATCTACCTATAATTTGAATGATGATATACTTTCTACACTGAAGAATTTATACTTACTCACACTATCTGTTGCTTACCTAAACATATTCATAGTATCAAATTGGACTGGACCACAAATTGGTTATGTGTTACCCTCAGACCAAGTAATTATTGACAGAGAAAGTAAGTGCAAAAAAAATTCTGAATCTAACGATTCAGAATTGTTCAATAAATTTCTCATTTTTGGAATACCAAACAAACCGCTACGGCAATTACTTTCTCAAACACTGGATACTAGCATTGCCGAACAACTTGGCATTGATGGTGAAATAGTTTACGATGGAGTTTTTGGAATAACTTATTTTCACCTATCTAAATATCTCCTCAATCATGTGACGTCATCATTTGACAATAATAAATTATCAACTCTTTTCATATGGAATGCTAGAATGGGTTACATCCACCAATCAATCATCAGAGATGGACATCAAAATTATTGCAATTCACTGGCTAAAATGTCAATATTTGACTACATACAATCACTTAAACAACTAAGATTGCTTCAAAACTTTCAGATTGATCACTTTAGCACTACTAATTATCAAACTATATCGCACCAAATTGAATTTGATAACCAATTTAAATCATTACTACTAATGGAATTGATTAAACATTTGATTACCTTTGGGTTCAACCACCTAGTATCACAAGTAATTGATGAAGCTACTAATATATTAAACATTACAGTTGATTTCACTGGTAAATTGGGGATTTGCAGGAAATATCAAAAGGTTCCCCATGCACAGCTGGTCGTTGATATTAAAGGTCACTCTAATTATCATAATTTATCAACTCAGGTAATAAATGGTAAAACGCCTAATGTATTACATTTGTATGAATTGGATCAGGATAATGACATTTTTGAGGTACCTGTATTTATTGGAGATAATGATGAGTTAGATGATTCATATATAAGAAATCTTACCATTGCTGAGGAATCAATTTTGCTTTGCAGGTGTTTGCATCTATGTTTAAATATTACTAGCGATGATGAAATTGGCTTGGAGCAGTTAAACACACTAGCATCCAAGGTACTATACAAAACATCAACAGATATTTATAATAATCCCGATAATTTAAATTCATCGAGCTGCTGGTCCACCACAACTTGTGCTTTGTGGTTCAAATCTAAAGCGGAGCATCTTAAATGTTCCAAAGCCTGTAGAGCTGCAATGCAATTGGACGAATTGGCTACGCAATTTTACAACACAAAAACTGAAGCTATGTATAGATTAAAACACTTTCATAATATTTACTACCCAAGTATATGGGATATAAGGAGGGAAGGAGCTAAACGTTTACTTCGCATTGGTTCACTAATTTCTGCATGTGATTTGTACAACGAATTGGGGATGTATGAAGATTCCATTATTTGCATGACAGTGGCGGGGAGAAGGCAAGAGGCCAAGAAACTGGTATTGGAATTGTTGGATAAACAAGAACACCCGTATTTGTGGTGCAGTCTTGGTGATATTGAAGTTTCAGCTGATCATTATTTGAAGGCGTGGGTTCTATCAAATTATAAATATGCAAGGGCACAACGATCACTTGGGGCCCTGTATTATATGAAAAAATCATATGGCGACTCAGCACTGGCATTTAATACAAGTCTGTCAATTAATCCATTGAACAAAACCAGTTGCTACACATTGGGTTGTTGTTATTTACACCTGTGCCAATTTGACAAGGCTTTGGAGGCGTTTTCCAAAGCCATAGTATTGGACCCTGATATGGGAGATGTATGGGCTAATATGGCTTCGGCACACCTTAAATTACAAAATTACAAACAAGCAAAAATAGCACTTGAAGAGGCTATTAAGAGAAACCGTTCCAGTAGAAAGATATGGGATATGTATTTATCCACTTGTTTGCTAATTAAAGATGTTAATTCCGTATGTATTGCGGCGAACAAATTGTGCGAATTAGGGCACTATGATTCTGTGAAACCATGGGCCGTTGCCTTTATCCTTTCCCAATATAATCCAGACAATATAGGTTCAACTGCTACATCCAGAAGTCTCGATTGCATTAGAAAGACATTCGAAAATATAATTAGTGGATGCAATGACTCTGATATATGGGATCTATGCGCACAATACTCCATAATAAACAATGACTTCAACACTGCTATTGAGTATACATTTAAGCAATATCGTGTTATTTACAACAAAATTGTTTCTGCCAATGATGAGTTGGTTAATCTAGCCCTTTCAGCTTTGCTTTGTCTCCAGAGGATAACTAAATATATTGATAAAGTTGACAATTATAATGTAATTGCAATGAATACGAAGGATAACATAAATTCACTTGTAAAACACTTGAAAAATATGAATATTGAATCGAATGAAGTCAATAATGTAGCTTGTCAATTGATCCAACAGTTGAACAAATAACTGGTTAGTAATTTTTTGTATTTCTAGTTATAGAAAGTTGCAAATGAATCAGTTAGTAGTTACAATGATTGACACAGGGAGTAGGATATTTTTTATTAACATTCCTTCTTGTTATACTGAGGTATTCGTAAAATTTTTAATTGCCATTTAACATAAATATTAAATACATACAATAATTAAAAAATTAATATTTGGAGAATTGTATGTATTGTTACATTAAATCGACGCAAATATTAATTTAATATCAGGTTATTTAATTTTAGAGCATTATGTATTATATAAATTAAATAGCAAATTAACCAACTAAATTTTTGTCAATTTAAGCTATTACATATCCTAATCATTAAAAATAACCAATTAAATTGTAAATGTTAATTAAATCATTCAATTTCATAAATTATATTATAGGAGGACGTAATAAATTCACTTTCTAATATTGGACCACTAGAGGTTTATGTTTATCAACAAAGAGACAATAACACTGGCTGGGCATGGGTAGGATTCACTCACAAAAAAAGCGTAGACTATGCGCTAACTATATCTGATTTGGCATAATTGATTTTGCAATTTTAAAAAATAGCGATAAATCCGTGCAATAGTAGAAAAATTATTTGAATTAAAGCGATTAAAATGTACTAGAATGACGAAAGTTGTTAAACTTGATTACACACTGATTTTGAATGAGAGGAATTATTGAGTCGTTGAATTTAATAAATAAGCATAATATGCGATTGTCATCAGGGGTGTAAAATACGCGGCTATGAACACAATGAATTTGCATGATATTTTCGTTAATACAGCTGAATGTAGCAATATCACCCATTACATCTGCCCTAAATCCTACATCCCTCAGCACACCAGACAGCTCATCCGCAGTACATATGTCTGTATTTATGATTGGTGCGATGAATGTTATATTGCTGCTGTTTTGGTGGCTTCTTATATCGTTACCACTGTCTAATCGCTCTGTTGTGTTGTACATTGGATCTTCACTCTCAGTCTTAACGTTGACTGTATCAACTTTGGCACTAGTGGTACTAGAAATGCAAGTATCAGATTTCAAATCAGCATCAATCTTAATATTCGCCGATATCATTTTGCTATCGCCAGAATTTTCAATAGATTCAGATTCATTTTTGATACAATTGGGGCGAATATTTCTGCAATTGGAATCTTCGACGATAATATCGCAGTCGCTCGTAACACAATTTGGTTCATTTAATTTCCAGCAATAAATAGATGGGTTAATGTGTTGTAATGGAATAAATCTATTTGGAGTTGGCTCATTTGGTTCTGTTTTGACCCTTAAATTGTTACGGCCGCTTGGCTCCTTTTTGATGTTATATTGTTGCAATAAGGGCTGCGCCAATTTGGTGTTGGATTTCTTTTGTATGAGAAGGTCTGGGTTAAATGAGGAGGATAATGCTTCAGCAAAAATACGCAATCCCATGGGATCTGGTAGGCATTGTATGATACAGGAATGTACATGAACAGCACTGCTGTTTATAGTCATCCAAAAATCCTTGGCTTTGCTCTCGCTATAGAATACAACCAGTGCCATTGCATTTGGGGCATCTGGTATCTTAATAGTCGTTCCATCATAAGAAGTGGCAGTGCTCCTCCATGTGGATTGAGGATAATGTGTATCAAGAGAATTTTTTGCCCTGTTAGAATCTCCAAACAGCAAGTGAAATTCAGCAATCCCACAGAACAATAGTAAGTTTTTATTACATCTTCTCTTGATAATTACTCTTGAAGGATTAGTAGAGGATTTTATTTCCTCATCACTCAGCCAATCATCGTCGTATATTATGTTACGACCGTCGTAAACTAGAGATTTGTGATAAACTTCTACAAGCAGTTGTAACGCTTCTTGGGATGTTAGATGGCGAGGTATGCCCATAACTAGAATCGTTTTACAACCACTCACCCATTTCTCTGTTTTCACTGATGGAATTTTTCGATAGAGTATGCGATTTAACTTTTCCAGTGGAGACACTACAAATTTGTGATCGTACATCATATTACATATATCAATTCCGCTAATATAAAAATCAACAATTGGTGAATCTAGGGTCGTTACAGCGCGGTGAGACAATGGTAATCTGACACAATCGAACAGTGATACAACTCTTTTACCAATAGTGACATTTTTATTTCTAGGATCTATCAAAGGTATATTGTTATCGGCAGTCATGGATGATTTAACACTAACAATAGTGTTAGTATTTGATGGAGTAGATTTTAGGGCTTCAATTTGCGGCTTTTTGAATAACAATTTCTGGCTCGAACCTAGGTACATGCCTGTCTTAATACTAGTGCCAGCTAGTAGTGCTGTAGCGTAATCTTTGTAATATGGATCCGTAGGATGATCATCTATTGGTTTACTTTCATATCCTGAACCTTGAATTACATTTTCAGTTGCTTCGTATGCATCAGGAAAGTGAGGATCGGTTGTTGGTAGAGGGGGGGTGTATAAGATAACATCCTTTGCAACAAAATTATCTTTCCCCAATTCTTCTATAGGAGTAGATGCTTTATCATAATGTTCATTATCGTATCTTTTATTACGCTTTTGATCTTCCTTTGAACCCATAGGCATGTCAAAATCATCATTGCAATATTTATCCCTATTCCTATTATTATCACGATCTCTTTTATAATGATCATCTTTATCAATATATCTATCACTTTTGTAGTAATCATTCCTGTCTTTATTTGATGAATGATGCTTGCCGTATCTTTCCCTGGAGATTCCTCTATATAGAGAACCTGATCGATATCTATCCCTCTCATGTATACTTCGATCTCTATCCTTATCTCTATCCCTGTTTTTATTTATATACGCATCCCTATCCCGTACGTACGGGTAATACCTTTCCCTGCGGGACCTATCATCATGGTGCCTTCTATCGTGGGTTGAGGGGGAACGATCTCTACACTGGTTACTAGTTCCAGATCTCCTTTCATCCCAGTGATAATAATTTCTATATTTCCCATCATAATATCTATTATTTTCTGACTTGAATCCATCATACTCATGATCTCGTTCTCTATCCCCACCTCTATTCGTATGGTAGCTGGAGCTGGAACTACCGCGATAGTTTCGTGACATAATTACCACAATAAATATAACATTTTATGCCATATAAAAATTGTATTTAATGTTTTGTAAATATTAGATAGGGTGAGACAGTCAACGATTTATACCTAAAGCCCCCAGATTTATTTACCTTCACACTTATATACCCTGATTATACTAGAAACTCATGATACAATGAAACTAATGCTAATGAATGTGGTATTTGGAAATAATTAATGATCATTGCATTTATGATGTGCAAAAGTTCTACTTATGCTTGCTAATGGGAGTCCATTGGATTGGATTCTTGTTGTACATTTGCCAGTTAGGTATAGTTGCCTAGGAATTAGTGTTAAAAGTAAAAATGTGTTTGAAATTGTTTCAAACAAAATTGGTTAAAAAATTGATCAAAACTTACAATTGCTACTGTGATACATCCTATTGTTATAATTACAAAGGTGTAAAAAAATGAGCCCATATAGTAACCGACTAAGAATCCAATAATTGTAGATATGACCATAGCGACGAAAATAATTATTTTAGCTAACCTTTGTCCCTTGAAGTCCTGTGTTACTCAGATATTATCTATTTGTGTATTTATATAGATAAACATATAGAAATATACCACAGTAGAAAACAATGTAGACATACCATGTTTCCAACAGCTAAATTGTATACTATGAATCGATTTATATGACCCTATAATGAAAATAATTATAATATTTCTTTGTTAATGTAAAAAACTCAGAATTGCACACCCAATCCTATTGAAACTATACAAATGGAAATTATGTCAAATAAATGTGTATAATTTATAGTTACAAAGCTTGAAAAATTATCATTTTCATATTTATACATGCCTATTATTAGTGAGTATTCGCTATATTGTAAATATTATAGGAAATGTACGGCCTCAGGTGAGGCCTACTTAGCTTAGTCGGTAGAGCATTCGCTTAGTAAGCGAAAGGTCGTCGGTTCGAATCCGGCAGTAGGCTTCGGTTTTAACCTTTATCTATTATATATAAACTACAATTTATTCATAAATAATTTCAAATTATTTAACAACACATTAGAATTATTTTCCAATATTATTCAATTACACAAACTCACCTCGACAAATCGCAATAATACTATAATGATCACTTAATGTTTAACCATCGATGATTTACTAATTAACATAACTAATTATGTAAACAATAAAATTTTATATTATCGCAACGTTTTCAACGGATGGACACTCTAACACTGTATACCTTACTGTTTATATGTATCACACAAACATATACATCAGCAATTGTACAGTATAGTAGTCATATCGTAAAATTTCCATTAAATTACATCAACCTAGCCACTAATCATTTGGATTCTTCTGTAATCTTTCCTACCAAAACATATTCTAGGTAATAAATACGTAATTTAGCCAGACTAATGATATAACAATGGAAATAAGATTCGGTGTAGGAGGAAATGAAGCAAAGTTATGGTCAAAAGATTTATGTGATGTAATAACACAATTACTTAGGTATATAGCAAATATTTGAAGACCAAAAATTTACATACGCAATTGACAGAGGCATCTCAAAATAAGTTATTTAGTTTGGACACAAATACTTGCTTAACATATCAACAAAATCTGGAATGAAATCCAAGTAATCATTGTATCAATTAGTTTTGATATGATTGCACTATTTAACAGTTTGAGTTGGGAAGCAGGTGTACATCAGGTTAAACGGGTTCCACTAACTGAGAAAAGGGTATTTATCTACCAATTAAGGGACGTCTTCACTCTTCAACGGCATCAATCGCAGTATTACCTTCAAATATAAGTTTGGGCGGTAGAGATACGAATTATGAAACAATTATTAATGACATAAACATCAACCCAAAGGACATACAATGGAACACTTGCCGATCATCAGGTCCGGGAGGTCAAAATGTAAACAAAGTAATACAGCAATATACATAGGTTGAAACTTCCGTTGAGCTTGTACACTTACCCAGTGGTATAAAAGTAGAATGTTCCGAAACAAGGTAGAGAAGCTATAAATTAGATCACAGGGAGATAATAAGAAACGGGCAATTGAAAAGTTGAGAGAGAAGTTGGCCAGGATTAAACTAGAAGAATCATTGGATACAGCTAAAAGTATTAGGAATTCACAAATTCAAAGGTCACTAAGGTGTGAAAAGATAAGAACATATTACTTCAACACTAATAGAATTATTGACAATCGTTGTAATTGCCATTTCAACTTAAATTCATTCAAAATGGCAAGGATAGATGATCTTAGATGTGAACATGCTGAATCACATCTAAATTTAATGGATATGTAAAAAGATAATTCTTACCAGTACTAGCATTGCAATGTTAAATATGTACCTATAGTAAAAATAAGTGTTATCAGCACAGCGATGAGTCATAAACTGTACGTATATCCTAGAGCTTAGGGTATAGATATATATAGTGTTTATGTAAGGTTATGTGATTGTGGGTGTAGTATGATCAGTATATATATACTCAACCTCCTGACCTATACTTAGCTATTACTGATATACATCATATGCATATATTATATATGATATGATTAATACTTTATCGATAAAATCCAATTTGTGAATTAAATATTGGTTAGTATAAAGGCTAATGGTTATGGCGCAAAAGACATTTCTTGACAATGGTTGTTCAAAATCAGATCTTACTGGATGAAGACACACCAATTTCATTAGATGCTTACAAAGAAGATACAATATGTATCCACAATGTAACTGTATATGCTGATTATGGTATTTGTCTAAACTTGAACGAGGTGTCATCCAAATTTGGTAACTGTCTGTATCTACCCAAGGAATTTAACTGTGTCAGAATAGATGTTAGGATTAATAAGCATTTTGACCAGGCTGAATTTCCTCTGGATAATACGGAAATTCAAAATCGCAACTCTATGTCCAATTCACCAAATTTTCCCTCTACAAGCGATGTTAGCAGTCAATTTCAGAGCAACCTAGTTACCACGAGTATCTTTAGGAAGAGTAAAATACATAAAAATTCGCTTCAAAATCCAGATAACGACAATAATCACGACTGTTGTAAAACATCGATTAAGGTGGCTATTTTTGGAAACGGAAAGGTTGTAACTACGGGCGCTAGGAGTGTAATGGCTGCTGCTTGTGGCATAGAAAAGGTGGCACGTGCTTTACGACAGAGAGTGTCAAAAGAAGCGAAAGTTTGTTTTATGATCGTCACAAACATACTTTCTGTGTACAACACTGGATATCCGTTGAGATTGAATCTTTTCGCCAAATTATGCCCTGGAGCTATTTATGAACCAGATCGATTTCCAGCTGCACAAATAAAAATACCCACTAAACGTCCTTTATATTTGTTTACTGCTGCTTCAATATTTGGTAAAAAGATTTCTAATTTTGATGATTCACAACAGCAGAAAATGGATGATAATCAGGAATCAAAGGATTCATTGCAGGATTTTTTACCACAATCTGTGCCAATGATTACAAGTACTGCCAGCAAAATTGACAATAAAGTTGTTGGTAATGCTGTAAAGGTGCAAAAGACATCTACTGGTTTTGAGAAAAGATTAACCGCATATAGGTATTCGGGGAAAGTCTCCCTAAAAAATATCGGTTACTTTAACAAGCTAAAGAACTCACCTACCAGTGTCAACTCACCGGTTATAGGCTCTAACGTTAAATCTACAAAATCAAATGAACCGGTTGAAGTCACCAAGGGCAAAAGTGCATGGCTATCTGATGACATTTACAACTTGAACGAAGCAATAGAAGTAGTAGGGGATGGACATGCTAAGGGGAGAGGCATAAGCAAGGAAGAAGTAGTGACAGTAAATGTATTTTCCACTGGCAATATAACACTAACAGGCGCTAGATCTATTTCCAGCATTAAATACGCGTTGAATATAATAGCGCCACACCTGTCAAAATGCAAATGACACTTGGGTAAACATATATTTTAAAAAGCTTTCTTATGGGCAGTTGTGGTTTTGCTAAAATTTTGACAAATTTACTAAAAATATAACATTGTATAACAATTTAATTCTTACAAAATGTTGCTGAGTTGTACCGCACACTATTTGGTGTGTTGTTGTGCAGAAAAGCAATCAACTTGTTTATAGTCAATTGTTTGTGATCAATCTGTGATAATGGACACAATAAATATAATTCCTTTATGTAGTGTTAGAGCAGGGCCCATTGACGACAGAAATAAGTGGGAAGAGAGGTTGAAAGAGGAGTATATGTCACTAATTTCATATGTAGAATTTAATAAGAAGAATAATTGCGATTGGTTTTACATTGAGGGGGACGAAAAGGGTTCTTTGTATCTAATAATTATATTTAGGTGGCAGGGAACTTGCTGGCATACATATGAGAATAGACGCTATACCTTCAAGATATTCCTAGATGTACGTATTACTGTGGCGATATACTGGGCCATATAGTTATATTAATACTATATAGCCCTATTACTATCGTATACTACTTACATAACATATTATATATGACTCAAATAGATACCGGATACATATCCCGATGCGCCGCCGGACATACGTATTCCACAAATTGATGGAATGACCGCCAAAATGTACAAGGGCGGTAGTATATGTTTGGACGCCCATTTCGCACCAATTTGGCAAAAAAATTCTCCTAAATACGGAATCGCACATTCGCTCTCTTTGGGTGTATGTATTGGATCATCTAGTTGGCACCATGGTTGGCAGCGGAGATTCCTCACATGATATTTCGCGGACTATTATAACTTTTAATCAAACACCTTTACTACACTTTTATAATGAATACACTAATTTTTACGTTTGAATTCATCCATATCCACCCTCGTAATATCGTAAACGAAGGGCTTTTTACCATGTGGTTTGGGTATCTGCCTTTTTAGGCATATGTAATGTACATTTTTATATTTGAGAGGGTATATTTTGTTTGCCGGGTAGTACTTGCTTGCAGATTTGGGATAGGGATCGAGTGTGTAATTTATTGTAGGTGGATAAGGGGCTCTAAGGGCATATCCGCCGCTTGCTGTGGCAACAAGTTTATATTCCCACCAACGAGTTTTCCGGTTGGGCAAATTGCGCTGGTTTGCCTTGATTGTTCCGGGAGTGTTGTTGCGATATAGAGGTCCATCGTGGTCCTTAATTTTGAAGAAGGTGCTGTCGACAAATCTGTTCTTTCCCCAATGACGGTAATGTCTTTTACTAATTACATTGATATACACTTCAGATTTCAGACAATTAATCAACTTATCGTAAGCAGGCATATCAATAAACATATACTAAATATGTATTAATGTGTGGCAACTATGTCATGAGTGTTATAAATGAATATCATAATGAATGAATTTGGCATTGGATTAAAAAATTTTATTTTTAACCCAAGAAATATATTTGTATAATATGTAAATGATTGATGGCTGTATTGAGAGTTTCAAATAGAGGATTCCTGCAAAATATTGCTCTACAAATCACATTATCACATTTCAGATTATTATTAACTATACCATTAATTTATTATCGTATTATTTTGCCTATAACTGTATTTACATGCTTATGTACTTTGAATATTGACATTAAGTATGGCGACGACTTGAATTACATGCTCAACAACAAGTTCCGCAGACTTGATTTAAAGGATCTGTTTATGCTTAAATAAAATATTCAAATTATATAGAAATATTATACAGAGGTGCCACTGCACTTTTATATTACACAAATTCCATTTCAAGTAAAAATTTCACCAATATAGATTAAATTTCAATATATAAGTTTGGTAAGGAATCACCCAACTGGTTCAAGTTATACTACCCCTCAACTGCAATGCTAAATCCTCTATATTTATATAGATAAAATGTCCAGTGAAAGAGTTTTTACCCACGCTTTAATCTGCCTGAAGATATCATAATGTCAATTAGCAATAGGGATAAATCATCTATGCAAGTACTGGACGAAATTCTTATTAAATTGAAATAAAATTTATGTATTGGGAACAATAAATACAATATTAAATAAATAAAAAGGCAGTTGATAACTAAAGTAGCCAGATTATTACGACACACTATACCAATTGGATAAGGCCGAAGTGTATCATTTTCTTTGAAGGACGCAAATCAACATATACTAGTTAAGATTGACAATACATATACAGTTTCTATGCTAAACACAACATCTATCAATCAAAACGCCCTTCATTGCAGATTCTGACCAATTTAATTGTATGAAAAAATGATTATGTAGATGGATTTTGGCGTAGATACATTGATGAATAAGCATAGAATAAACCCAGAGCAATTTGCACGAACTATATGAAGCAGAACCGCAAGAATAAGTGCCTTTCGTGTAATTTACATGGTAAGAATGGACAAAATTAGAGGCGATTATTTTGAAGAACTTAAAAAATTCGCCGATCACTGCAGATCGTCACTTCAGGCCGCGGATTTTAGCGAGCACAATATTTTTGACCATTCCTCCAGAATAATCAAATTATGATCTTATTCACTGCAACAATAATTTTATATATACATGCCAATATCATCTATATGATACACCACAACTTTCAAAAGTTTCTTATATATTATATGTAAAATGACAATCCAATTGCAGTCAAAACATGCGATATTGTTTGAGCACAAGATCTATTTGAGATTCACGATAGGTATGATATAGTGTACATTTATTTATAACCATATATCTTCTGTATATACACAATTATTTCGCATCTTCCGTATCGGACCATATGATGTTGACTGAGTCGTTGATTGGCACGGCATAAATACAATCTTCACCAGCTTCATTATGGACAGGCTCTTCAGATTTAATGGTAAAATCAAGCACCCCGTGACTAGGCGCATCTTCTATTTCTTCATCCCATTCAGCCTTTGCCAAAAAATTACGTAGGGAATTATAATTAACGCTAGGATCATGCACTGTAGCGATGCATGGATTTTCGTAAATATTAAGCCCTCTCTGATCGCCACTAACTGATTGTAGCTTGACCTTCTTGCTATTATAATCTGAAATCATTGGATTACCGATGTCAAGGTGTGGAATAGAATCTTGATAATCTGACATACCACCTTGTTTGAACATGGATTGTTTACCATTTATTGGCGTATAGTGTTTACCCACTTGTTTTGAAAGGCAAGGAGGAGAGCAATTTTTAAGAAAATCTAAGGCATCCTGGGCTGCTTTGGCTTGAATGCTCTTGTTTATATACCTGAAAATATTATCCCCTTTATTAGTATTAATACTCTCAGTCTTGGTACTATCGTTCATCCAGCCTCCCAAAATAGCAACTTCAAGCAGTTTAGCGGCATTTTTCGAATCTGTAGATTTCACAGATTCACTAAATTTCATCGATTCATTAAATTTCTCCAACAGTCCTTCAGTGCACATATTTTCTGGAACATTGGAAACCTGTTTATTTGATTTCATCAATGAATCTAAACGTTTGGATTCAAACTTAGATATACCAGGAGCATGGGCTCGCCTATAGGCCAATTCTAGATTCCTCCCATCTTGTTCCCAAGATAAACTAAAGGAATTTTTAGTCCTGTATACCAACTCATCATTTTCATTATAGCAATTCAAAATTGTGTTTGAAGATTCCCTCACTCGTTTCCATCTAATAGCGGCTGCGATTTGAATTTTCTTTCGGTATTCAACATCAGAAGATATATATGTTTTGCCATTACTTGCATGTGATATATCCGTGTAGTAAATACCACGACAATTTGCACATCTAGAAATAGTGTAATCATTCTTAAAATCTTCAACCTTCTTATTAACATCAATGGGTACATTGTAGAAGACCTTTATGCGATGACAACCAAATAGGCGGTCTAGCAAAGGAATTTTAGAAAAAGATAGACCAGAAGGTCTAAGTCCACCATAACCCTTAATAGCAATATCACCTTCCTGCCTAACAAACCATTCTCCATTATTGTACAGTGATGTTACATTTAATTCTGGGTGTAAAATTGCAATTAGTTTGGTGGCAGATATGATGTATTCCATATTACGATGATAGGGAAATATCAATAAAGAGTATTTCGGGTTGGATGTCCAATACTTTTCATCATCATACTTGTTATCTGGGGCTATCACAAGTCTCGGTATTACCCAAGTCCAAGTTGTGGATTGCATGAGTGGTCCATAGTCAGGTTGACCATCAAAATGAGCATGCAAATCGTAGTTTAACTTGTATCCCCTAATGGAGTCAATTGGTATAATCTTGTCAATCTTGTGAGACATACAGTAAATATGTACCCTAACCACTCCGGTGGTCAGTACGCCCTGTCTAATCCGTCGGGTGGGTCCATGGCATGCGCAATTTAATTGTATTTTAAACCCAGATGAGCTCTTATCACTCTTGTATATCTCCTCATTGGGTCCTTTAATAGGTCCATTTGGGGAATTATCATTACTATAGTAAACGTTGCAAATAACACAATCAATAGACTCAAAATTTGAAATTATATCGTACAAAGATACGCATGAACCAACATATAAATCAGTTGATAAATTTATCTCCCGTGGTACGAGTCGCCACCAAGTATTATCTGGTTTAACCACAGGTACATTTGGGGGGACAAAATACTTCATCGTACAATACCGAGTTTTGTACTCATTTTTACCTAGGTAAACCTGTACAGAATATTGTGATGCCGTGGACTGGACAATAGTACCAATATACCAACGCATATTGCCAGGCGTCTTATGCCAGGCAATCTGAATTTTAGTGCCCAATTGCAAGCTATTTGGCAGCTGATTAAGCTCAGGCCAGACACTCATACCATAACTATCACTTAAGGCCTCAAATGCGATATGTACACTTCTACCTGATTTGTCAATAGGGACCGTTATCGATGCTTGATTAGTCACTAATGAACGATCGATGCTTCCACATACTATACGGGGGAAATGTGGTTCAAACCCAATGCGATATTTGCTGATAAAGTCCTGCAAATAGGCCGATCCTTGTTTAATGATTTTAAGTGTCTGACTTGAAACTGCTCGTTTGTCAGTTGAATCACTAATAGCACTCATACTGTCAATTGAAACGGATTCCGATTTAGTATAGTTAGATGTTAAATCATCGAATTTTCGCTTATTTATAGCTATTGATTTGTCTTGTGAGTGTATTGTATCCATTAGCTGTTTTGAGTAGAGCTCAAAATTGAACATGGCAATTCTTCTGAAATCAGAACTAACAGTAGTTGTTTCGTTTTCATTTGTTATTCCTTGCTTACTAAGCTTGGATTTCCCTTTTTTCCCCTCAATTGAGTAGATAAAAGTATCCGGATCATGAGAATTACCCTTATTATCCGTTCTAATATAAGATTTTAAGAATCTCAAACAAGTGTGTGCCATCAAAGATCCATAGGGTGTAAGCGTACCTATGGGATTGTCATCGGTTGTCAAAATACGCAAAAACCCTTCCAATTTTGATAAAGTCATATTTGATCCATTAGAATTTAACACTTCATAAATGAACTCAAGTTTTGAGTCAATTCCTGTCCTGTTGGCGTCAGTGGAATATGTGAGATACGATATATTATCTATACCATGGTATATGTGATAGTTATCCAGGTCAAATAGATCTGCTATATCTTGTATTGAGGAAAGAATTCCAGGATATTCGTTATAATTTGAAGATGAATAACGATCATCGTGCGGGAAACTTCTTTTATCGCATGCACTGGCACTAGCATTATTATCCACATCATTTGATTCTAAATTATTAGATGTATTGCTATTGGAATGGATAAATTGCGATCCATTTTGTTCAGTGTGCGGAGTGTCGTTGTGTTTTGGGGGATAAAATGGCTGATTGGTGAAATTTTGTTGAGGATTATGGGCGAAAACGTTGCGCAATTTGGAAATGGATGAATCCGGATACTGAAAAAATGTATAGTGGAGTGTATTTCCACTTATATCAGGTCTTGAAATGTCAAAATTCAATTTATTGTACGGGGGTACTAGACTATCCATCCCGTGAAGTATTATCTACACAACATTATCAATAATTGTCAGGTTTTTTAACCCCAGCGACACAACAGAAATACACTAACCCCTCATAACTTTAAACTATTCACGTCTACTCGAACAAGCCAACACAAATAGCTAAAACATTTAGACCATTACTTTATACGATGTTAGTAAAAATATCTGAACGATATTTTTTGCCATTCCCATATTTTACTAAAATATTAAGATTAGTAGATCTAGAATAGTGGCTAACTACAATTTATTCATTTTTTAAAGTAAAAATAGCATTAAAAAAATTATATACAATGAAATGCTTCTATTTGTATAGTTATGTCATAATTTATTAATATTAGTCTGCTGCTCACTCATAGTTTAATGTATTCGTCTCTAATTTTTGTTAGAATAATTCCTTTCAGATTACGCTTAATAATCCTTAAATGGAGATTTATCGACTTTAAAATGACTGGCAATTACTTGCTAATTCCCCACATTAATCAATTAGTGGTATACCCATCTTGCTAATTTGCTTATAGCATGGGAGGCCGCAATCACCACCACCCACTGCCACGATGGAAGCCGCTTCTAATTACAATTGGAGATTCCTTCGACTCTGTTGAATCTGATATATTCACTGTTGTAGACACAATTGTCAATTTAAACAACTTAGATAATGATAAATTAATTGAATTATTTCTAAAATGCGTAGAAGGCTTCACTTTTAAGACAGGTATTTATGCTAGCATTGCGGGTATATTAAATTCAAAACTGGGTAACTCCTTTTCCAAAAGATTATGCGAGAAACTACAATATAGACTTAAAAATTACCTCATCAGCGGAGATAGGGTTAAATTTATATTAATATTCCGATTTTATATTTCGTTACACTGTGTCAAATTCAATGTGGATGTATTTGATTTTTTTGACAAGCTTCTATTGCTCCTGGACAATATACAGGATAAAATCGTTATCACTAATGACATATCCCACGTAGAACTTTCTGTATTAGCCGATAATATCTGTTACAGCATCTTATGTGCCATTCCGTGGTTTGATAGGCAAACATTTAGTGTTAATTCAACGGATATTGAGAAGATTATTAGCAAGTGTACTGATTATCTTAAATCAAGGGTCAAGAATTTTGACAAATTGAAGAATAATCCCTCAGCCAGTGTTGTGGAATCGTACATAACAAATATCGCAAACCAATACATCACAAAGTTGGATTACTGTGGAGATTACTATTATATTAAGTGTTTTAATGATATATATGATAATGAATATCAAGACATTCTTTTACAATCTCTAGATGCCATACAAAGTTTTGTGAATAACGATCACAAATCAAGTGTCACATACCGTTTCTATCAAATGCCCAGTATTAAAACATATTTCACTGAGACGCCAGATCAATCAGAAGGATATCTTATAAATAATGACGAGATTATTTCAGAGTTATGGGATCCAATCGTAGCTAAACCACTACCAATATTAAAGATATGCAAGATGGAATCTAAGGATATATATGTACATGATATATGGATATTCCAAGAGCATATAATCGCCACAATTAACTGTTTCAAAACAGATTGCAAGCAGTGTGCAACACAGATATTAAGAATTCCATTAAATTCTGGTGACAAGGAATCACTAATTGTGAAAACAATTTTAAATATAATGTTAGAACCACTGAGTGATGAGTTCTTTGTGGGTTTCAATACATTGTTACTCTGCCACATGTCGACACTACTTCACAATATTGATATTGTGGTGGATAAGGAGATTCAATCAATAATGGATAAAGTATCGCAAATGGATTACCACGTTTTTAATACTTTTATAAGATTCTGTGCATACTGGTACAGCTTTTCAGTATCAAAAATATCTATATCCCACATTAGTAGGTTTAAGGATATACAAATTAAGCTGGAATCAAATCCAGAATTTGTCGATATCAACAACGTAAATACCATTGGGCTGCTAAGTGATGAGGATAGGATGAGGTTGATGGAGAGTAGGAATAAGGAAATAAGCAATTTAATGTTAAACGAAAGAGTTCCTTATAGGATAAAGTTGCTGGAACAGATTAACCGTTTGTTGTTCGTGGACAAATATTATTACTTCATACCTCAAGATTTGAAGCCTTACATAGACGTAGTTAATCCTACAAACTTTTTAGGAATTGATAGTACTTTTGATTACACCAATACATTTGAGTTTGAGGCTATTACCAAGCTTTTACACATAAAAAAGATGGGAAATGAGGAATACACGCTAATAAATTCGAGGATACAGAATTTCATTAACAATATGATTGGAAAGCCGGCTTTGACAGAGAGTGCCAATAAGATATACGATCGTGTTCCTAATTTGGAGGATTCTGGCAATAGATATATTGGTGCAAACGGTAAAATTTGGACTTGTAATGAATTGGTTGAAATAGCTTTATGTGCACTATTTCAATTGTCCGAAAATAAATCGCAATCCCACATCAATCGCCTCATTGATAATCATTGGAATTTTATTTCCAGCCTCCCCATAGAAGATGATCATTTAATTCTCAAGACAATATCCAAACTATTTTCTTCTAATCCCAAAAGACTAGAATTGGCTATTGAGCACCTAGTATCCACAAACTGTATAGATGAGTTAACAATTTTGAAATTCATATTTACCATCCCGATAGACGCGTCAAATAACTACTCCTTCTGGGTCGATCTAATTGACATTGTGTTGACGTGTAAAAATGATGCTGTAAACGAATGTTTTTTATTATTTTGCAACAAAATTAACGAATACCCGGCGCACGAGTTGGAGTTGACAAAGTATTTTATTCAATTTGTAAGGCACTGGTATAAGCATATTAATTTTGCGGAGTTGATTGGCAAAATTAACCTATCTCACCAGTTGATGGATGTGATCATAATGTTCGCCCACTTGCCCCAAAAATTAACTTAAATGGTTTTTTTAGGGTATAAAAATTGGTAATTAAACTTCGGCTTGGCGTCATCTATCAGCTTCCTTAAATGATACTGATAGCTTATATAAATTAGGGATAGCAACGGATCCAATGGCGTTTTTTCCCAAGGCAGTGGCAATTCAGCTCTTTTCGACAACAAGTCATCTAGTTTTTCAATTGCAAGTGGATCAATAGTGGAGAACCCACCGATTTTACCAACAAATTCTAGTTGGTCACTTGAAAAGACCGTGTTTAGCACTAATTTTTTACATTTATAGTCTAGAAGCTGTGCCGCCCCCAGTGCTTCCATGCCATCGTCTCTGGTTAATTTTGCAAAGTCTGGAGTCGATCTAAGCCTGTATAACAGGATTGCAGGCATATCCGAGTACTTTATATTATTTTCGATAAGGAGCTTTAGGATAATTTCGTGGAATATAATTTTCTTGGCATGGGAATACATTTTACGCTTGAATACTCGGTTCAATTTGTTCTTGTTCTTGATTAACTGGCTATCAGTAATAGGAACAAGCAAAAAGTTAATAAGTTTGTTATTCGTAGCCGATTGTTCTATATCTGGCAATTTTGAATTGTTAGCAGGGCGTTTGAGCAATTCATTGTGAAACATATTGTACATTTTGTTAAAGTGCTTATTGAATGTGATTCTCCAATAGTCTGGCTCAATGAAGTTAATTTTATAAAATTCTTCAATATAATCCAACACTTTTGTTTGTAAATTATCGTGAGGATAATATTTTTTGAATGTAACAACGGACCTAAAATCAGGCCTGGGTGGTGGTTCTCTCCCCTCACTCTGACACAGCCTCTTTTCAGCGATGTATTGATCATAAATACGTTTTTCCTCAACATATTCCTCAATCAAATCATCAACTTTTGGGGGAGGAGCTTTTTTTTTTGCAAAAGGAGGGTCTCGTTCAATCTTTTGATAGCCATGAATCTGCTTAATGGTCTGCAAAAAGGCCTTTGAAGGATTGTTCCATGTGCAGGTTAAACACAAAGCATAGTATTCATCACACAAGCCCAGAGAATAAATTTTATCATGCCAATTTTTGCAGCCACAAGTAGAGTAGAGAGTAAGTAATTTGTTCCTGCTGCAGGAAACAATGTCTTGGAGGGAATTATATGCGATATTCTTAGCCCTTTTCTTCGGGGAGACAGATATAAGTGGACAAACCGAAATGATATTGTCCCTTTTATCAAATTGTTGGATTCTTATCTAGATTAGTAGAATTGTACCTTTTTTTGTTCATTAAAGACAAGCTTGGGCCTGGGCTTATACATGAACGGAACATACTCTTCGCCATCCGTTTTAACGGCATCGCGCAATCTACCGATATTGAAACGAGCATGATCAAGAATGTGTACGTACGCTAAGCTACTGACTACTAACAGACTAGCAATTACAAGGAGCATAAAAGCCCGACTAATGTCAGGTCTCGCCGTGACCTAGGGTCAGGAGGAATAAATTTTGGACAAGACAGTTTCTCCATTATTGCTGGTGAAAAATTTGTTGGCCGCGTTTCTTTCAGCAGTCTTGACCTTGGCAAAGTCAAGGTAGCGCAAGTTGGGACAGTTGAATATAACGAACTCTCTGAAATATGGATCACTATTGACTGGATTCTCCAGCAATGTCAACCTTTCCAGTTTTAGCGCTGGTTGATCATTATAATTTACCTTTGAAAAGCGGAGCTAGATCTTTGAGCGCCTCAATCCTGTTATTTGTAAGCACAAGAGACACGAGGTTTGGCAGTGACTCTGCGAAATCTGCCGCTATTCTAGCTATGCGATTATCCGCCACAATCTAGAATTAATCATAGCTTACCAAGGTCTCCAGTCGGGGAAGCAGTGGGAAATTTCCGAGTTTTATAATATCATTGTTGGAGAGGTCAATGCAGGTGTAGAAATCTTGCGTTGCCCCCATCGATTCTATAACTTCTATTTTATATCCTAAATTAACAATTATCAACCCCTGAGTGAGAGTTCCCTGTCCTTTGCAGGATTGAGATGGTGACGAGCCTGAGAGATCACTTCCACCGACAGCTTCATCTGGTGCCCATAGCCAAGCAGGTGGATCAGTGTCACACAGGAGGGTAGTGTCAGAATCCCAAAGGCAGTGCGGAAAATGAGGATGTGAGGTGTATATAGAGGGTGGTTGGGCATGGGGCCTGTGGCGCAACGGTAGCGCGTCTGACTCCAAATCAGAAGGTTGCGGGTTCGATTCCCTCCGGGCTCACGCTTTGCTGGTTTTGCTTCGCGGTCGAAAGGGAGAAAGAAGCAGGGTTTATGCGAAGAGTGGTTTTGATGTACTGTGATAATAGATATGATATACTAAACTGATAACTAATACTAAGCTGATACTAATACTAATACTGATACTAATACTGATACTGATACTGATACTAAACTGATACTAATACAGTACTGTTACTGATTTGCTGGGTACTAATACAGAATTAAAATTTGGCGCTATTTAAGGGAAAAGTCCAGGACGTCATCGCTCCATCGCATGCTCCTCGTTCCCTCGGTCAATTTCAGCAGCCGGATAATTTCGACTATAAGTTCGTCTTCATCGGCCACGCCGGACACGTCCAGCTGGAGGCGCCTGATCGTCAGCCTCCCATCCACGTCCTCCTCCGCGCAGGCCACGTACCGCTCGTCCCCCCTCGTCAGCTTCCCTTGCCACTCCCCCTGGCATTCCACCTGGCACTCTCCCTGGCACTCCCCCTGCCCCTGCCGGGGTTCCGCGGCTGCAAAGTGTATATGGTCCGCGTATACGAGCCCGTCTGGGGCCGGGGTGGGGGAGCGGGCGAGACTGTGGCGGCCGGCAATGCAAATAATATCATGCCCCGCAGGCGCGGAGACAGATAGGGTCAGGCACGAGCTGGGGGCGAAGACGCGCCGCAGCAGCGCGGCGACCTTGAGGGCCAGCGCGGCGGCGGGCAGGTGGTCTATGTACTTGATGTCATAGTACATCGAAGCCTGCAGCACGGACGCCGTTGCGATGTTGCCCAGTATCCCCGCACGCTCCATGGCGTCGCAGTCCCCCGCGGCCGAGCCCGCGAGCGGGTCAGTGGGCGCGTAGGGCATCAGGTAGAAGTAGAGGAGCGTCCAAAGCAGTTCAATCGCAAAGTACGCCGTGCCAGGGTGCACGCGCAGTCCAGCCAGGCCCAGGCGCGGGAAGGGGTGAATGGTTAGGCGCACTAGGGACGCGAGGAGCAGCGCGACGAGGCGCGCGGTGGCCAGGGCGTGCCAGCTGGCCCTGCGCGCCCCCTCCGTGAAGAACCCCGGCCCCCTGGTGCTGAAGTGGTACGCGATGAGCAGGGCTGCAAACGCGAGTGCGTGCAGGAGCTGCGTTCTCAGGCTGCAGGGCAGGGAGGGCCGGTGCACGTGCACCGAGGCCCGGTGCAGGGGGCTGGGCGCGCAGGGTACCATTTGTCCCAGGGCCAGAGCCGCGCCCGGCAGGTTGATGAGCATCATCACGCCCCTCATTCTCGGGAAGGGGTAGGTCAGCAGGCACTCCGCCGCGGGTATGATAAGGGCGGTGAGGGGGCTTGCGGGGAGGGGCTGGGCCGTGGGCCAGGAGAAGGAGTGGCTCGCGCAGGTCCAAAGCAGGCGGACGACGGGACTGTCCAGATTTTTGCAGTTGAACACTAGCGCCAGCGTCGAGTAGTAGAGTATGCGTAGCACCCCGCCCTTTGAGTAGCGCGAGATAGCCACCGCGGCGGTGCCCTTTAGGACGGTCACTAGCATGGCGTGGACGATCTGTCTGCGCCACCCGGGCCACCTGCTGCAGCCCGTGCCGAAGGACTGCTTGAAGTACCCGCGGGAGCAGGCGTCGCAGAGGTACCCCTCGGAGCCCCTTTCGCACCTGTCCAGCCCGCCTATGCAGGCCTTGATGTTGGAGCAGGGGTGGAATGAGCGGGTACCGTCGTCGGCAAAGTGCGTCCAGAAACCGGGGAGCGCAATGGGCCGCACGTGGGCGGAGAAGGGGATTTCCGTGAAGGAGCCGTCCCTGCTCAGCTTATCTACGAACCAGCCGCTCAGCCCGCCGGGGCAGAGGGCGCCCACTGGGCACTTGGTGCACTCCCCAGTGAAGGTCCCGTAGTCGCTGCCGGAGCCCAGCCTCATGTACAGCCCGTATTGGCAGAAGCACTGGGACTTTGCCATAGCCCCGAAAAAGCTCATAGCGGACTGCGGACAGCGCCCCGCGCAACTGCTGTTGTCGTGGTACTCTTTGTAGCTACCGGGGAAGCACTTTTCGCACCTCGGGGAGGGGAGCAGCGAGGGGAGCAGTTCGTACCCCCTGAGACAGACGCACTGCTTGGCGCTCGTGGCCATGTGCACGGAGGGGAGTATTTCAGAGCCGCTGGGGCAGTTTTTGGCCGTCGAATGGGAGGGTAACAACTGGTCGGATACGCCTCCCACGTCTCCCACGTCTCCCAACGCCGCAAAGGGCGAGGAAAACCCCCCCTCGCAGTAGCTCCCGTCCAGGCACTCTGCGCACCTGAAGACCCGGGACGCTGCCGCCCCGGATGCCGTGGCGTAATAGCCGGGGAGACAGGCGCAGGCGTGGGGGCCCGGGGAACCGGTCTGGAACGTGGTGAGGAGGTCGGGGCACTTGTCGCAAAGCTCATTACCCACGGCGCCCTTGTAGTAGCCCTGCGGGCACGGCACGCACTCCATCTGCTCCCTGTCCCTGACCCCCTGGAAGCCCCGCAGGCAGAGGCAGTCCGATATCGACTTGCTGTAGTAGGGCGGAAGGGTCGTGGAGTTGGCGGGGCAGGGAAGTGGCGCCGAGGCGCCCGGGCAGTAATGGCGGGCGGGGCAGGGAACAGGCAGCATGACTTCCGAGCCGCGCGACCAAGACACTTCGCAAGCCACGGGCAGCCCAATGTACTCGGGCACAGCCTCGAGTCCACCCCCTAGCCAGCCCTTTCTAACTCCCTCCCCCCCGCCCTCGGGCCCTACAAAGGCGTACATGAAAAGCCTGCAGCGGTAGTGGTAGATCTTTGTCGCGCCCTCGCTTGTGTGGACGACGCTTGCGTACTTGGCGTCGTCGCCGGAGAAAAAAAATCCCCTGCAGAACTGAAACTCCTCGCAGCTCTTGGCGCAGAGCGCGGGGCTTTCACGGTAAATCGAGGTCTCATACCACCCCCAAAACTGTCTGCCCTGCGCCTCTAGCGCGGTATAACCTGGCGAGACCACGCAGGACAGCTCGCGGGGCCCGTCGGGTCCCGCCCTCCAGAGCCCGCCCGCCCCCGGCAGGTGGTACCCGGGCGAGTTATACCACGCCACCCCCACGGACCGAGAGACCTCTGCGAATAGCGGGACGCGCGGAAAGTCGGTGGAATAGTTCCAGTTTGATGGGCAGGACTTGCAGACTATTGAATTGTCCAGGGGTGACCTCGCCAAGTATGAGAACGACTTGTGGCACCTGCAGTGGATGGAATCGGTGGCCCTAAAATCCCTGGCGCTGGAATTTTGCCCACAAAACGTGGGCCCCGAGGCGAGGCCTGGGCAGTAGCTGGTGATGGGGCACACGGAGCATCTCTTTGACTCGTAGTAGTACCCGGAAACGCAAAACCTGCACTCCTTGGCGTCCACGCTGCCCACCCTCTCGGAAAACAGCAGCATATTGTACCACCGCATTTGCATTTCAACAGCATCACTAACCATTCCATCCTTAAGGCACAAATTGCACCGCACGTTACCAACTTGCGACTTATAGTGTGATTTCCTGCACTCGGTACACCCTATCTGGCGCCCCGTCGGACCCGTGGCCACCTCGTACCCGAGCGAACAGAGACAGTATACAGCGCTGGGCGCCCCCTGAGACACTGTTGTCATGTTGGGCGGGCACCTCACCGGCCCTGCCGAGCCGCCCTCACAATAAAACCCCACTTCACAGGTCTGGCAAATATCCCCATATTTTGCTGAGGCGCGAAGGTAAAATCCCGGCACGCACTGACATGCCAAATCGCTTAGCGTCTTAGCGCCACTACGAGTGCTAGACATGTTCTTTGGGCATGTTTGAATGCACGCTGCGTCGCCTGCTGCGTCTTTGAATTTGCCCTCCTCGCACTCTGAACATGTGGGGGCTGAACCCCCGTTACCCCCAGTTTGGTAGTACCCAGGGTCACAAACGCAGTCCAAGGGGCTGGTTGACCCAATGTAGAGCGTTGTTGAATTGCCCTTCACTGTCTCGCACTGAATGCACGCCGATATGGGCTCGCTCCCCCGGTAGCTGCCAATCGGACACTCCACGCAGACGCCCAGCCGCTCCGACCATCCAAACCCGGAACTGCATGTAGCTATAAATGTAAAAGACCGGTAGACGCGTCCGAATAAATTGCCGCCCACGAGGTAAAGCGTATTCGTGCCCGCCGCCATCAACACTCCGCCCAGGGCGAAGGTCTTGGGGTCTATCTCCAGTCCGTACGTCGAACCCCCTCCGCTAGTATCCTCAGTGATAAAATCTATTGCATCTCCGCCTATTATAGGCTTGAACAAGTATCTCTGCCCACTCTGCAGCGTCTGTGGGATGGGATAGTCGAACTCTATTCTGGTGAGAGAACCTAGCTGCCTCAGTATGGTGAACTTCTCCAGCCCGTACTGCGTCTGCTGCGTACTGGTAATCGCCAAAAACCCCCCAAGGATATCTACGCCTGTTACTATACCCACCGAGTCAATCTCCTTGTAGAGGCGTAGGTCGCCCTCCACGCCCTCCAGCGCTATCACCCGCCCGGTAGACCTCTCGCCCACAAACGTCAGTGCCGTTCCGGATACCAATATTGACAGTACGCTGAGTGGGAGGGATAGGTTTATGTATTTACCAACTGGAGTCAGTTGCCCGTCCTTCATTAAGTAGTTGTACAAAATGCCTGCCTCTATTACGTAGAGGTAGTACTCTGCTTTGCCCGTTCCTCCCCTAGTGCCTGGTTTGGGTATGATGCTGAAGGAACTGATAAAGGCCATGCTGATATGCTGCATCGGCTCCGGGCGACTGATGTCGCCCAAGAAGAGCCCTTCGCTGCTGGAAATTAGCACCAAGTCATCCAGCGCCTGGATATGCAGCGGAGAGCTCACCCTGTGAATATATTCATTGGGCTGCTTTACCAGTATTCCGTTAGACACCATTGCGAGGGTGATAGAATGTTCGTCCAAAATCAGCAGTAACTCCGTCTGATTTTCTCCCAAACCTCCGCCTGGCGGGTTCTCGGATAGGCGGGCCACTGTACAACACAAGCGCAAATTTGGAGAAACGGGTAGTTGTAGGTCTATGGGAAGCGGAGAGAGCTTATTTTTTAATATCATACGATAGTAGAGCCCGCTTCCATCATAGGTGTAGATGCCCTTATGGCCCATGCAGCTGAATTCCCTTTTGCCCCTACTCAGAGCGTCCTTCTCGCCAGGACCATTGGCATTTTCGTTCAGGGGTACTCTGTAAAAGTTCTTAACCTCCGCAATTCCGACTTCCAACCATCCCTCCCCCCTCCCCTTCTCTACTGCAGACAACAAGCAGACCCTGTAGTAGCCAATCTTTGGGAGCACCACGTCGTGGTACTCTATCCTAGTGGGCGTTTTACGGTAGCTGGAAAAGTGCGTATGCGCCGTAGCGCTGTCAATTTGATTTTTGCATGACTGGCTGGAAGAGACTATCATCAGCGACACGTTGTCAGTCTGGTTAAGTCCGTGGCCATGAATTATGAGCAGATTAGGCGATTCTGCTATCAAAAACATCTGCTGATTTGGGTAAATTCCTGTCCTATTGATATTCAGCTTCTTTCCCCCGCCTGTGTGGGCCGCGTCTGCTATCTCCACTCTGTACTTCAACGCGTAGCCCTTGTGAATGCTAGAAAAGTAACTGACCATGAACTGCTCCAACTCGTCTAAATCAATTAAACGCACCCTCAGTCAGATAAAAATTGCCCATCGGAACCCCTGGCATCATATTGCTTCCCCCTATAACTCCTGTTATGGTGTATTTACTCTCCGGATCTTTCTCGCAGAGATGCTTCCCTCCATGGACACTAGCTTTGTGGCTGTCAAGGCCATAAAGGGGCGTTATTAGCCCAGCGTTTGTGGAGAAGTCAGACGCCATGTTGCACCTTAGTTTGGCTCTGAAAAGGCAATAGCAGATCTTGAACGATCGGGTGGTAGAATTGCTAGTGTAAATTGCCAATCCCAAAGAATTCACGCCCAAGGGTGTGTATCTAAATTCATTTCTCAGCGTTAGTTGAAATATGTGTCGGTAGTCTCTGGCCTGCAGGTAATTCATTGTGTTAGAAACTATTGTGCCATTGTGAAATAACGCACGATTGCAATCAAAATCATCGTACACGATCTGAAATTTATCAAAATAACTGCTTGCGCTTGTGCTGCTGACATTTACTATTGATAGCGCGTCCATAGATGCCATATAGCGCTTGAACTTAGGGCCTAGGTGATAGGGGTATAGTATAGGTATAGGTATAGGATAGGTTACGAGAGCTACAAAGGGTATTGTTATGTACTATGGGATTACCTTCGACAAGTACTTGAAAGAGTGGAGTGTCAAAGTCCTCCAACGAGTTGCACTGGTATCCACTGCAGTAATACAACGTGCCGTTGCCAAACACTTGTGTCGCTTTCAGCCGGTACTTGGCCGCCGCGGAGGCGGGTAAAGACAAGTTTCCCCCCAGTCCGGCGTTATACCCCGGGGGAAACATGCGCTTTCGCTCATTTAATCTTAAATGTAACAGGTTTTCCACCTCGTGCCTCGCGTACCCTGTGTAATACTGGATCTTTTGGAAGCCGATACTTTTGGAGCTCTTGAGCAACACGGCAGACATTACAACTGGGTAGCCGGTGTCCAGGCTAAGTTCTACCTCTTCTGATGCAATCATACGCCTCGGATTTGCATCATACTTGGGGCCTGCTTTATGGAACTGGTACCTGCAATTACGACCTCAACTCCAGATTGTGCGTAGCCTGCATCGTTTTTGCAGTCATTCTGCCAGCAGAGGCACAGGTAAAGCCTCCCCTCAAATTTGTTCATCACAAATTTAATAGACACTTCACTCCAAATGTAGTGAACCAGGCCCAGGGCTGGGTAGCTCAGGGCAGGTTTTGGGCTCATATTTATCTTCAGCTGGCTATCCGGAATCCTGCTACACCCATAGCTTTTATCGGAAAAAAACCCAAATATAGTGTTTGGCGTCTTGTAGCCGCGAATGCTCAAATTGAACGACCTTCCGGAGTCGATTAGTATTGGGCTACGGGAGTAAACAACACCTGATTTTAAATATGGCCCACCTTGAAGCGTGATATAGATGCCAGAGACCAGGGAATAGTCGGGGGGCCTACTAATACAAACTTTGTAGTTATTAGGTATTACGTTAGACGGGAATTTGCCAACGAATTCCATGGTATACGAAAGATATAATATGTCATTGTTTTGCTCATTAATCTTCAAATCCTTCTTCCCAGTGGGATGGAAAATAAATTTACTCTCCGGGGGCCCTTTCGTGCAGTCGTCCTATATTATAATGTTAAACTATTATATTGAAGAAAACGTCACACTTACCACACTGGCTACTATGCCAAATGAATTTATTTGGTCCACAATAAACGTGTTGACTTTGGTAAAATATTTTACAACGCTCATACTAGCGACGCAATCTACGCCACTCCTACACTTTATCCTTCTCTGGGTGGGTGATAGCCCTGGGTAAATAGCGCCTTACCTGAAATATATATTGTTGCTATTTTTAGTCTGAAATCGCCTTCTCTGTTGCAACTGGAAAAACTACCCGCGTAGCACCAAAAAAGACTATAAACACCTGATGACATGTCTAAGGACATGGTGAAATTGCTGTCGTTAAATTCAAGCATTGATTTATTCCTGCCTCCGTTTGTTATTAGCAGCACCTGCCTGCCAATGACAAGTTCAGTTGTCTTGAATGTAACTCGTTGATATGAATCTACAAAGATCCTATTCGGTACCAATGAGAGAGATTTTATTGAAATCTCGCCAAAAACAGTGCCTGATTCAACTCCGCATATTTTTAACACACTACTGTTCATCAAATCCCCAGAAAGCTTGGCTTCAAATCTACTTCTCGTCTGCCCATTCACGGTATAGGCCTCGATAAATCTGGCATATTTCTCTCTCCCAACAAAACCTACTTCTGAATTGGGTATGTGGCATGCGTGACGAAGGGAAATCCTCTCCTGGGCCAAACTACCCGCGGCAGAAAAAACACATGAATTGCCTGTCCAACACTCCTGCATCGTGGCATCTAAAAATTATTTGTATTACCTCTGAAAAATAATGTACCCACTTGTATCGTGTAGTCACTCAGCCTACACGCAGTTAACTCTCTATTACAGTAACAAATATGAAGTAAATGCGATGCAGCGTGATTAGGGACCTTCTTACTGGACACCAAGTACTCTGCAACCAGACTACCCTCGCTTACACTTACTCGTGATGCGGAAAGTAAACCATAATTGTTGATAAACTTCATTTGTCTAAGAATACTACCGCACTCCTGGCTCACCAATATGTTGCCAAAATTATTGGTACCATCCTTCGCACCTGTTGCTTGGTTTATTATGGGCAGCATAATCTTGCATATTGCGCCCAAAATGCAGGTAAAATTAGTGTAATTTGACACGCCTAATTGATATAAATTTTATTACCCCTCATTATTACACTGTGTATCAATGCGTTTGAGTCCCTGGACTCGTCGATGCAATTAATGTGCTCGTCGCAATTATTACAGTATCTTAGCTCGTACTGACAATCTGACGAAAAGTTATAATCGATTGACAATGCATCGTCATCCACAAGCTTAGACACCAGTTTCCAGTCACTATTACCCGGCAGTTTCTCAAAGAGGAGCAGCGTGCCATCCGTACATATGTTAAATCTTGAATTCAGCAATATCTGCTCGCCAAATGGCACAACGATTATATTTCCAGCATACAGGTCTGAGTTATGCTTTATCTTACAGTGGGCGTAAATTGTGCCTATTGATATAGGGACACCATTGTGAGGGGTTTTCACCTGCCAGCAAAGCTGTAACTGGTTGGTTGCCTGGCCGGAAATATATGCCGAATCGGGGAAAACAAAAACGCCAGGTTTCTGATCATTGGTGATTGGGATATCGCCTTTGCACTGGTAAGCGGCACTAAATACCCCTGTGATTATTTCATAATTCCCCGCCACCTGAATTTGACAGCGCCTGCCATAAACACAATCCGTTATTATGCTAATTGAATGGGGACCTATTTAACCTGGTTATACCTTTGATAGAAGCCTTGGTCAAGAAATTTGTGTAGTGACTCATTAATTTGCATTCACCAACAAATGGACAACTACAAAAGCTTGCAACAGGCGCATATGTGATTAAGTGGTTTCCTGAGTTGAAAGAAAGGATTGGTAATTCTGAATTACTATTGGTTACCTTGGCTGTACTGCTTTTGTACCAGCTTGCCCTGGCCAATAACAGACCCTTCGCAATTACCCCCAACCTTCAGCGCTACAACACTGTACATGGGAGACTGGCCTGGATTGCTGCCCAGTGGAAGAGACACTAGGTAATCCAAAAGCCAACGATCTCCTTGAGCCAGCAATGGTACTGATACAGGGCTTATGAAGCCTGCATTGATCAATTATTACCCAAGTAGGTGATAATTCCAACATGCTCCAAGGGGTCTTCTTTGTATTTTAGACATATATTAAAGGTGTATGTATTTATACTCTGGTCCAAGTAATACTCAAATCCATCCCTCTTCAGCGGTATTAGTGATTCATTTGTTGAGCAACTTTGAATGATCACTGGCTGTATATAAACCGTGTAATTAGCGATGCTGTCTTCAAACTGAAAAAAATCTGATATTTTACAAAGCATTTCTTTGGGCAGGGGACATTCGAAAACCTTAATAGAGGTAACTTAATTCACACGGCCTTACGATGGCATGATTGTATTGTAAATTGTAGCACTGCAAATGCCTGAGTAAATGAAAGTAAATTCATCAAATATCGCTAAAATTAGTTAATGTGTATAAAATTAATATGATTAATCATGTCTAGTGTTGTGGTTGTGAAGTGTCGAGGTGAATCTAGGAATCTTGGGTCATCATCTAGTGCACGGTATGCAATTAACTATGCCAGTGCGACAACTGGCTAGATGCAGGTGGATCTTATCCCAATTGCCCATACTAAATGACAAAACTCTCTATAATATTGGTGTCTATCGCAGTAGTAAACTAAATACCAAAAGATTCATAGGTACTAGAAATATATTGCATAGAGATACCGATGAAATTGCTAAGGTAATTTGACCCATAATTAGACAAATGCTAGCATATCCAACTGCATGTTCGAAGAGCTCAAACTTTCGGCTAAAATAACAGGCAATGAGACTCTTGACACCGAGTTAGACACGCTTACTCATATTGACGAAAGGAAGTGGGACTTCCTGGACACTATAGAGATAGTTGTTAAGGTATACATATATTATGATTAATGTAGCTTGAAGAAAAATTTGGAGTGGCATTAAATGATTCAGTATGTAACAATATTAAAACGCTCAAAGTACGTGAAGATAGATTTAGGACCTAGTAGATTCATTTGAAAAGGAACTTGCTAATAAATAATTTTAATTGAAATAAATTACTACTAATTACTACTAATTACTACTAATTACTACTAATTACTACTCCTGTTTTTAGTTATATATCCCTATTCAAATGTACCCTAGTATGCTTGCCGCACGCTTGCTAGTAGCGTGGTCACTTGACGGGGATATATGGATGTTGTGTGGTTAAATGCAGTTTATTTGCATAGAGATTCCTGGTAGAATCAGCACTGTGTATGAAAAGAGTGATTTAGGGACGGTTCTAAGCGCGTTTACGGGCTGTTAGGTGGAGACGCAGCAATTTTTGACGTAATAACAAATCTCAAAATTAACAAATACGATAAATGTGTAACTGGAGATAATAATGAAATAAAATGTATGCGAATTATAATTTAGTGCCTGTTCCACTAATCCTTCCACTCTCACAGAATGATAATTCTGTAATTTTGACGGCATCCTTTCGTTCTAGTGTATCATTGGTGGTGGAGGAGAGAAGGAGGAAGTCTGGTAAGGTAAATTATGAGGTTTTGGGGCCAATTTGTGATAATTTTACCTTTGATAAACTGGCTGATTTTGCGTTTCTTAACCCAGTGCCTGTTGTACACGGAAAATTAGCAACACCTAAAATAATCGACCCAAACTATTCAGACATATTATTTATCACAGCCGACAAATACGTAAAACCTCCTTTATTTGTCAAACCTCCACATACAATTAACAATATTCTTAGTTACAGGAGCACAAATAAATCAAATAAGGAAAGACTGGATGATGCAGCGAATGATGATTTTATTTGTGACAAGGGGATGAATCCAGTGGCAAAGTATTCACTGCAAAATGTACCAAATTCACCACTTTCTGCGGCCATGAAGTTGGATCCAGACACCGAGCTTTTACAAATTGTTTTAGCTCTTTTTGACCGTCGGCCTATTTGGATACGCCAGGCAATACAGGAATTTATACCCGTCAAATATTCCAACTGGAAAAAAAAGATGGCCTTTTCGCGCGCTTGCTACTTATTCTCAGGTAGTTAAGTCTTTCATTAAGACGGCCCTTGGAGGGGGGCTCTAGTTAAATTGGGTTACGATCCTAGGACCAATAGTGATAGTTCTATATACCAAACCATTGATTTTCGTGATCCCTACTATCGCACAATAAAGTACAAGACGGAATTGAACCGCTCCAAAAAGGAAATTACAGAGAGACACCCTAACGACGAAACGATGAAACGCATCTACGGAAAGTTTGCATGCGATGTGATCGTACCAAATCTGGAACTCCACTTTTTACTTCCACCTAACAGGCCCTCCCAATTGTATCAGTTGTGCGATATTAGCGACGCCAAGGTACAGCTCCTTATGACGACCAAGTCAAACTATTCATCCAAGTGCTCGCGGGCCAGCGGTAATTGAACTATTATACAGGCTGGTTCCATCCTAGCGTTCTTGTGCAGGTCCGACAGATTATGAACGTAAAAAGCAAGCTCATGAGGCAGACTGATAACAGATGAAGACTAATTGTTTTTATACACACAACTGCGTACTATAGCAAAGTGTTTATTTAGCGAATTTCAGTATAACCATGCAATAAATTTAAAACTCTGAAAAATAGCTAACGGAATGGAAAGAATTGTAAATATAAATCACCTCCCCTCACCTCCCTCCTTCCCTCTGCATCTATATAATAAAAGAAATATTAATTTACAAATTTACAAATTGTGAGATAGCGTTAGTGTAGAATAATATGTTACAAATGCTGGCTGGTTTGATGAATTTTTGAACAGTTGGCAATGACTTCCAGAATTTCTTCGTCCGTAATGTTAATGTTAATTAAAGCATCCTTCTCTGCACGAATACCAATAGCTAACTTGGCGGCGTGCTGTGACATAGAGACAAACATATTTAACTTGCTAATGTTTCTCTCCAGCATTAAGATTTCGTTTTTCCAGTCCTCAGAGGAATAATACATTTCAATAGTTTCTATTATGTCCTCTGGGCACATGATCTGCTCAGAGTCAAGAATGGCCCGTTTATTCGCTTCAATTTGGTTTGTTAGCCTAGAATTACTAAGAATGAGCTGCCAAAGTTTGGGACGCTCTATCGTAAACCTGTAAAGGTTGTAAAACTTGACAAGCCTTATGAACCTGCTTGTGCCCAGGTGCTTTAGAGATAAAATAGCCTCGTCCAGCTCAATAAGAGACAGAGCCTGCCAATCGTAAAGTCCGTCACAAAACAATAAATCTATTAGCTGGCAGTCAACATCATTGACACGAGATAACTCCTCAACGCTCCAAGGAAATATTTCAGCTAGCCTACTGGAAACCACGTCAGAAGACCCAAAAAGCTTTCTGAAGTCACAAAGAACCCTAGCAGAAGGAACTTGCCCCAACTTAGCAATATCTGCCAGCATAAGCTCAAGACGACCCCCCGAAACGGCTCCGGAACGCCGAAATAATGCAGTGAAAATGTGACGGGAAACGATAGCCTCAGGAAAGACAAGGTGCTTATTATTCAACTTCCTAGAAAAACTGTACCAGAATGCATAACGAACGATAAAAAACTGCGCCGAATGTGGCAAATCGATAGAACGCCTCCTCAGTCCACTAATCAACGATGACTCAGAAATCGTCCTTATCAACGATGAAATGTGGACTGGCCCCAGGGGACGGTGCCTTAGGGGCCTGGAGCCACTACGATAACGAGCGATTTCGTCCTTCCATTCCCCCGAAAAACTGTAATATGATGGCTCAATCAAAAGGGTTTGGGACTTGTAGTCCAGATAAATTCTTGCGTCACACAATTTGACGTGGTGCGAAAGACAGGTAGCAACGAACCAGTGCCATGAAGCAGATTCCACAGATACGCCGGGCACAGAAAGAATAGAACCAAAACGGCGCCGGTTTTCGTGCCCAATAAAAAGGCAGCGCAGTAAAGCCAGGTGAGAATAAAGCGAAGCTGCGATGGGCAGGGCGGCAATGCCCCGGAGGTCGTAGTAGTAGCTCCAGTGAAAAATAGTGCATGTCACTACGTTAGTAACGAGAAATAAAGACTCAATACCATTAAGTATGTCGTTATCGCACTTTTCATATGGGGAATTGTATATATGTAGCGATAAATGCAACGTAAAAAACATAAGATTCAGCTTATTACGCAGGCTCTCAGAATCCCCACTGGGGTCCAATAATGGGGGAGCTGCCACCAAATAAACAGTGGCCACGCAACGCAGTTGGAGAAAAATATCCCACAGCCTGCGGCTGTACATAAACCCGTGCAGGCGATGGAACGTCCCGTTCTTGTTGGTACATAACATATAGACGACTAAGGTCCAATAAATAATACAAGAAAAAAAAATCACTCGGGCGGATATAAGCCCCAACCGAAAGAACGGGTCGCTTGGGTTACAGGTCACAACAGGCATGCTGAGGAGCACCTGCAGGGGGCTCTGCTTCGCGTAAGAAGTGGCAACGCAATGGGACATTTGCAAGGCGTTAAAAATTGCCATGGGGGTATGCAGGTATGCCAGCACCGCAAAGGCGCCAAAAAAATCTGCGTATAATCTGGAGAAGCGCTTGCGGTGCCTGACGAGACCGACCAGGGCTAGAACGCACGCCACGATAAGCAGATCCACCATAGGAGCCAGAACGTTGCAGAGGCGTTGAAGGTACCATACGGAGACAAAGGGGTTATGAATGGGGAACCTTTGGGCCAGCACAGAGGCCAGCCTTGGCAGCAAGCAGCCGACTCTAACGTTGAGTCCGAAGAGGTAAATGAAGGCGTAAAAGATTAGGCGGTAGGCGCCAGTGAATCTGGCCAGGGACGAGTAAGAAGTGGAGGCCAGCATACCGAAGGGAACAACCGACAGTGCATATAAGAGCCAGATCTTGACGAAGATCGCATTTGCACTTATACTGCCGCGCCCCAGCGCGCGCATGTAGCGAAGAAAAAAGAACACAAGCGCTGAAACGACAAATCTGGGCAGTAAAAATAGCAAAATTTCCTGCAAAAGCGGCCGGCACGGAACGCAGGGGCCTCCGTAGTAGAAGGTATCGTGCGCGGAGTTACAGAGACTGCACAAATACCCTTGCGTACCGGGGACACAGGCAGGGCCAAAAAAACCGGGACACCTCTCGGGCAAAACACAGGCGTGGAATTCTGGGGACAAATCATACGTCCAGTCGTCCTGTGTAAGCGACGTCTTATAGTCGCCACTTGGCGTCCATAAACTAGACCTGGACCCGTGGTGCGAGGAATTTGGAATATGCATGGGATAGTACCCAAATCTGGGCAACGGACGACTGTGCCTAAGCGCAACTAGAAACATATCTTTGTATCCAACCGCATTTTCACCGTCTGTAGTGGCGCTCCGCGGGTTAAAACTAGGCCCTGGTAAATTAACGAACCCGCCTAGGCAAATCCCGCCCTCGAGGCACTTAACACACTCAAGCCCCAAGACTCCCTCGCGGGGCGTTATAGCGAGGTAGGAGCCGTAGCGGCAAAAGCATTGGGCTTCGACTCTGGAACCGAGGTAGGAGGTGGAAAGAGCCATACAAAATCCATTACAGGGCGAATTGCCCAGCGCATTTTTAAAGGTGCCACGAGGGCACTTGTTACACGTGACAATTCCGTTGATGCGCGAGGTGACCGAGTAGCCAGGGAGGCAGCGACAGCTGGTGGGAGCTGAGTGGTCTAAAAAGTCATTGGGCATTTGGGAATTGTTAGGACAGGGTTGGGGAAATGCATGTGCCCTTTGGAATGTGGTTTCCATCCAGTAGCCCAGGCAGTAGTAGGAGCTCGGGCACCTAACGCATTTTACCCCCCCTGCGGCGCCCGTCCCTAGGACCGCGGCAGTGGCCTCTGTCTGAACGGCGTAGTAAATGGGTAGGCATGTGCACTGTGAAAAGCTATGTGAGCCGGTTGAGATGGTGGTCATGTTATCTCCGCAAGGTGTGCAGGAAGCGTTGGAAGTGTTGCTTTTGTAGTGGCCTACAGGGCATGGGACGCAATGGCGTTCTGAGCCAGCCGTAGAGGGATGGAAGCCAGAAACGCACATGCAGTCTTCGGGGGTCGATGCGCCCCTTGCCATAGTGACGGAGTTACTGGGGCAGGGGATTGGATAGGATTGACCTGTGCAGTAGTGGTCCTTTTTACATGGGACGAAAATGCGATTCATCCAGGATTGTTGGGGTCGCTCAAAGGTGCATGAAACGGATCCCAGAAAAACCAGGTCCTTGTGGTTATCCGAACTACCAATATTGTTTTCTTCCAGCAGATATCCTGGATTATCGATTTCTGGCCGTCCAAAAAATTCGAGTTTGCAAGGCCAGTAGGCGATGTTGTGGACTAGGGCATTCGTGAAGCCTTTAACAGATAGCGCTGGAATGACGTTATGCATGGAAAAGGTTACAGCCGTACAGTAAATGTTAATTTTGCACTCTTCGATGCAGTCTTTTAGTGTGGTCCTAAGAATAGTCGTGGAGTATTCGCCAGGCCTCAGCAAACCGCTCCCGCACTTTAGTAGAGGCTCCATATCCTCGTCCTTACTAGCCTTATCCTTACTAGCCTTATCCTTACTAGCCTTATCCTTACTAGCCTTATCCTTACTAGCCTTATCCTTACTAGCCTTATCCTTACTAGCCTTATCCTTACTAGCCTTATCCTTACTAGCCTCATCCTTACTAGCCTCATCCTTACTAGCCTTATCCTTACTAGCCTCATCCTTACTAGCCTTATCCTTACTAGCCTCATCCCCTTTGGGCTTGGGAGGGGGCTCGGAGATGTAAAAGCCCGGGATGGGCACGCAGTCACTAAACGACGTGGCGCCCTCGTAAAGAGTGGTAGAACCCGCAGGGCAGGGCAGACACGCGATGTCTGCGCCATCCAGGTGCTGGAAGGTGCCGCGCTTGCATGGCTCGCACTTTGCCAGCCCGGTGAGTGGGTTCCTGGAACCCAGTCTCAACCCGTAGCCCTTCATGCACATACAGTCCAAGGGACTGGTGCTGGACCGCTCGCGCGTAGTCATGTTTGGCCCGCATGGAATTATGGCCCTGCGGCAGTACATGCCCTTGGGGCATGGCATACACTGCCCGTTTCTTTTGTAGTATCCGAAGGAGCAATACTTGCAATTGAGTATGCTGGTAGACGCCTTCATCATTGAAAAGGACGCGCCCATGCCATCTCCGCCATGGACCGTACAGGGCAAACAATTTGAGTTGCCCAGCGTTTCCTTGTACGACAAGTAGTCGCACGGCACACATTCCCCGCCCTCACTGCTTTTACGATAGCCGGGATTGCACATACAATCCTCCAGGCTGCTGGCACCTGGCCCTTCGGTGCTCATAAATTCGGGGCACTTCACCTTTTTGTGAGTCCCTCCCGGGCAGTAAAACCCCTCGTTGCATGCCAAGCAGACCTGCTCTATCTCACCACCCTCGCCGCTTTTATAGTAACCGGGGTTACACACGCAGCCTAGTTGGGCAAGCCCCGTAGCCCCCGTCACCGAGCTGTGGGTATTGGGTGGGCAGCGTCCGTAGCAGGGGCTGTTGCCCAGGACTTCCTTGAATGTGCCCGCCTCACAGGGCAGGCACTTGCCCCCCTTCAGGTAGTGGCCAGGGCTACAGAGGCAAAATGATTTATTGTAAGCGAGATTTGTCTCTGTGGTCGAGTTCTCGGCACATTTTATGCAGGACTTAGATGCCTTGTCGTAGTAGCTCCCAATAGCGCACTTGTCGCAAATAAACTTGGTTTCGCTGACCCCTGGTGCTTCGGAATCGCTTGATTTCAAAGTAAAGCCCGAGGCGCAATTGACGAAAAATTCTACCTCCATATCAATGTGTCCGAATGGATCTGAAACGCGAATCAACATTTTCATGTTGCCAACACCATTCGGCGTACCATAAATCATCCCTTTCTTATCATAAAAAAAAATACCACTTCCTGTGTGCTCTTCCCTATTCAGCCACTCGTAGCTGTATTTAAAGTTGCCATCAATGCGCGGGAAAATTCTAAAGCTTACATTTTGCTTTAGCTGAAATAACAACGTGGGATAACTTACAGACACCCTGCTAAGGACGGATAAACTCATTACCCTGTAGACCAGCCCTGCCCCAGAACCGGTACTAGCCTTGTAGTGGGATAGGGCCAAGTAACGGAATTCACCCCCGGTCGTGTCCACCGTTACTATCTGTTCATCAAAAGGTATCCTCCTGAACCCTACCACCTCCCCTGCAAAATCGAGTATCATAATGCCCATATGCGTGAGGAGAGGGGCATAAAAGTATATAACGTAAAGCTCGTTGGCTGAATTACTCTGATGAAAACGTGTGTAGGGGCATATGCCGTACCTATCACAGGGAATTACCACCCTTGATCTACCAAGGTCCACATAAAATACGCGAGAAACGTTATCAAGGATGAATAATTTCAATCCCCTATCCGACTCGTTCACGCTAAACCAGCTGACCGATCCGATCCCCTCCACCAACGCCTCCCTACCCTTGTAGAGCAGCTTTCTACTGGTGTCATCATATACATAAGAGTGGATTTCGCCTCCAAATGAAACATAAATCAGATAGGCTGACGCAAAAACGGCCAAAGGCCTCGAAGATACCCCATTATGGACAATCTTTATTTGGTTAATAATAGTCATATCTTTGCTGAGCAAAAACAGATGATAGTGCTTTAATATCACTACTAGCTCGCCAAACAGGCACATTGATATAGTTAACTGCCCAATAGCTCCGGAATGCGGCACATTTACCATCTCGACGCCGAAATTACCGGGCCTAATGAGAAAATGTGACATTCTACTGTCATCTAGGATGTAAATATGTCCAAGAGAAATTATTGCATTAACATCACTACTTGGCTCAATGTCTATGAGCAAATACTGGGAGTTTCCCGCGTTGACAAACCCAATGTGTACTGGTTTATCACCCACGGTGCTACAGACCTTGTACAGCCCTGCCTCCACTGGGGGTTCGAAAGTAAACCCCAGGGCTTCGGGTGTCAACTTGCTCAGCTTACTAGACGCAACTAATCCATCAATCCCAAATTCAGTTCTGGATCCAGGTTTATTTGACACCCCTTTAAGAATTTTGTCCCTTTCAAAATAGATGTTGTTTTTTTTTAGCTTATCGAAGGTATTTCCAAGAGACTGGCAGTCTGCGTCCAAATTCTTCAAAAGTACAACGGCACCAGAGTTATAAAATACAAGGCCCCTGCCTCTCAGCTCCAGATAGGAATTACTGCCGCTGCTCATATGCAAGAGCTGTCCTTCGTAGTACCCTGGCGTGGTAAAAGTTGAAAGGTACTGCCACCTATCGTCATCACTTTGTACCTTGGTAACTCTCCCTCCAATGACAAACTCACAGTATTTTCCCATGCATACGTCTTTGGCATTATCAAAATCTTTTTTTAATGTTTGCCCCACAGAATCAAATGTTGACGTATTCAAAAGCCTTACAAAGTTGCCCAATAATTGGTATCTGTAGGAAAGGAGCTTCTTAATTAGTTCACCATCAGTAGACTTGGCGATGCTGATTGATTTTCCGCTAGAAAGGGCGCTATATTTCACTGCCTTTGCCCACGCCCCTGTTGTGGGGTTTTCGTACCATTGACCCAATTCCTCAGACTTTAGCCTGGAAATGTAATCGTCTGCTTTAAACGGTACGCCCAAGGTATCTGCCTTGGGGCTTGCTGGGGAGGTGTCTCCATAAAGGGGGAAAAAATAAAGCATGTATGTGACGGCCATATGTAGCTGCAGAGGAGCTGATATGATCTCGCGGACCTCAACACCGCCGGGCAAAACCTTCTTTCCACCGAAATTAGCCGAAACAATAACCCCTATAGAATCTCCTTCACACACCACCTTGAATAAACCGCCAGTCGCGCCAATATTCGCGTCTATGTATGCAACAAATACTGCCCTGTCAAGGTTCAAACGAATCTCGGTAAAACTCCCATACAAAGGGTTAGCTGTTACCACTCCTGCCTCTTTAATAAAGTCAGATGGGGCCCCACATCCAGTCCTGGAACTGCTGGCGCATTCACACACCATGTATGGTAGGTTTCCTCCAAAATGGAAATGCGGAATCATCAAGGATTCGTGCATAGATGTAGTGCCGCCGTAGTAAAAACTAAAGTTCGGTTGAAATGTTAGGATTGATTTGTTGTCGATATAAATTCGCTCCCTTTCTTGTGATCTGTAGCTAATTGATGTCAAAGGAACGCTATGATATTTCCTATTAATAAAGTTTTGAAATGAGTTATCAAGATCATAGGGAGGGCAGTCAAGCGTATCTTCTACATTCTCTACAAGCTTAATTTTGCCATTTAAAGCCAATGAACTAGACGCTGAGTACTTTGCTGTTGTAGCCAGGTCACTATAAAATTCAAGGGGCAGGAGATAAAGGGGCGGTCTGGCCCGAGTTAAGTACCTAATGTAGCTGGTGGCATTTGAACACTTTTTAAAAAATGCTGGAACCAATGCTATGCTTGTTGATACAGTATGCCCTCCCAATTGGTACACAGAAACCACACCAAATGGATCCACCCTAGCATAGGTTAATTTGTCGCCATTTAACAAGACATTGTCAACTAAAATGTTAAAATTTATGGGTTCCGAACAGGAAGGCAGAATGCAAGCGCAGATCAATGCCATATCGATGTAGTTAGGGTGATTCAATTTACAAACAAACTTTTCCCTAGTATTGTTGTATGATGATTTGTGCACCTGTGAATGCCATCTAGGATTCTTATTTCCACAGTAGGAAAGAGATCCATCTCTACTTCGTTCAGAAACAACCATAAAGTTCACATTTGCTTCCTTTGGAATCCCTTCAACCATGACTACCCAGTATTCACCAGGATCCCACCACAATTCTTTATCTACTTTGTAAGTATTTGAAATAGTATAAAATAAAACTGAATTGGCAAATCCCCTTTTCAATTTTGGGAACTCTTGCTTTTTGGCAGCACGCGGAGTCACTAGTAACCTGTTACATGCCTTTTTGCGTGTCTTGCTTATTACGCGTAGCATTGCAAATATGCCCTCCTCTGTCTCAGAAACCCCAATAGGAATTACCACCGGGTTAGACTTATCATCGCAGTATTCGATTTGGCCTTCCATATAGTCCAGAACCACCCCAGACATTAAAATATCTATATATCCAGTCGAGTACTGTCGTACTTTGAGCTCGAAGGGAGCCGCCACCAGTACCTGGACGAGCGAGGTACTGGCGTGGCAGATGTGGTATATGATATAACCAAAATTGGGAGTGGACTCGCGGGTCCATTCTGCAAGGTAGCAAAGAGACTTGCCAGTAACATTAGTCTTCTTAATATTAGAATAGAAGGATGACTGACTGTCTTTATTACACGCAGATTTGAGTGAAATTGTGTCAGTCAGGTTGACCGGCTTATCCCACTGCGATTTAAAGTCATCCAGGCATATTATACAGTCAGAGTTAAATTCACAGAGGATCAATTTATCGCCGGCTGATCCAATCTCTGCCCTGGCATGTGCGATGTAATCGTGTGTACCATATATGGGCACGTCCGGCCGTTCGCTGCCCCCAAGTCCTGTTACAAACAGAATTATCGCAGCAAATGTGGTTAAGAATCGGCATCCTAGGCTAAAAAAAATTGCGCCGCAGGCGCGAATATATTTAGGTACAACACTGCCCATGATAGCAACATGTGTATTTACTATTCTACAGAAATATTGATGTGCGATATTTTACCAGACGTATTAACGTCGTTTCTTAGTGTGTTTTGCCACTTTGCGCAAAACTGCTAGTTTAGGATTGCAGACCAATGCTCGTGTTCTGCTGACCTTAACGTGCGTCCTGCGTCTGGCGATGTACTAAATCATGGGGTACTTACCGAGCCGGCAGTATTCACTAGTCTAATATAATCTTGAGACCTGTCCAGCTTGCCCATCTTCCTCTCTATCATATTTAGCATTTCTTCCGCCAAAGAAGATATCTCGCATATTCTCCTGTATGTACTATCCCTCTCTCTCTTCTCCTTTTCCCTTTTCCCTACCTCCCGCTTGCTCAATAATGTACTGGCTATTCTGGCACTTGTTATCAACTTAACTAATGAAACCTCTCCTTCTTTCGTGTAAATGTATTGCCTGGATGCCAAGTGCTGCAGAACTATACAAATGCCCTGCAAGCGCTGGTATCTGGTCTTGACGTTACCCAAATGCCGACGCACTAAATAGCAAAGCCATGAAACACTAGATTTTAACACCTGATCTGGTGACTTCTTCACCAAATCTTCAAAAAAACTAGCCTTATCTGCCACGGGACCATCCTCACACCATTTCCAAGCGGAGCCACTTGACGGACAGAGGCCAACTATCCGCTCCAAATAATCTATTGCTAGGGTCACCAGCTCTAGCACCGTATCCCGCATCTTACCATGCAATTCAAATGCCTTGGAAAAGCCTAGCCTGTCTAGGCACTTGGCAAGCATGCTCACAACTACTTTCCCTTCCATTGTATCTGGCGCCAACTTTAGTACTGTGTTGAAACAAGCGAGGGATGTGGATTCCACCAAAGGGTGTCCATGTCTATATCCAACGTTCGTTATAAAGTCCCAAAACGCCCTTAAACATGCAATGGAACTTCTTTTACCCCTAGAAATGGTCCCTGGAGCTCCGATACCAATGCAACTGTCACTGGTGGAAACGACCATGCAATTAATCACATCCAAATCATCATTGGTGAGCATGTTTAGCACATTATGTAGCGTCTTTAGTGATGTATTGACAAGTTTGCTGTCTAAATCCATATCACTATTCCCACCAGTGCGAACGCTCAGTATCAATATGTGGTAGGCCGACTGTATAAGATTCCCACCCAAAACCTCATGCACATTAGTAATTGCCATGGATAAAATAAGACATATACTTGAAAATGCCGCTAAGTGGGCTTTATTTTCGCCTTCTTTTGCTAACCTACATCGATAAAAACTTACTTGTAACAGGTATCCAAAAGCTCGACTGATTGGTTGGGAACCAACCTAAACACAGTAGTCATTATATCATAAACAATGCCCTTCAACCCGGCATCACTTACAGCGTTACTGACTGACGACAGGGAAGAGTAACATATAAAAAAAATCAGCCTTGTGTATTGTGACTGAGGGGGGTACGTAGGGCACTTGATTATAGATTTGAGAAGAGCGAACACCACATGCCTATTAACGTTGACATTCTTTACCAGCAAAGGCATCAATGAATCCAGCATAACTTCTGTGGGATAGTGCTTTAGTATGTATAACAAAATCTTTGATCCGTGCCTAAAAACTTGCGTGGTATAACATTGTGTATGTAGCAATAATTTAGTCACAGAAGTTACACAATTCGTCACTTTGGACTGAGTCGCCAACATACTGATGGAGTTTTTCATGAATAAGTAATGCATTACTTGCAACATTGAAATTCTCATGCTGGATGTTGACATATTATTTATGCAAACGTCTATCAATGTGTTGTAAATCTTCTTCCTAGCTTCATCATGGTCAGATATCCCAATAGCCCTCAACCAATTTTGCCCACGTTGATCAATCATATTAACAAATATCTTCAACAGCAAAATATGATTATTCCTAATATCCCTATGACATTGGATACGCGAAAAATATTCAAATATCACACGTGTTATGACCCAACAGTGTTCAGACAAAATCCCCACATTAATTCTTAACAACACCATTATACACCTTGAAGATTTGTCTTGGAGCAAAGAGTTGCCACATGTAAAGGTATAAACCACAGGAATGATATCAATTGAAACTGAAGAAGACCCGGTGCAACCATGGCTACGTAAGTAAGCCCTCATTATTTCCAAGGCTGAACTGGCTAGATGGATATAAAACTCTTTAACCACTTGTGGATAAACGTTCTGTATTTTCTCTTCCTGATAAATAATACCATCAAATGACTCGCTTATTGTAGGCTTATTTGATAAATAACGATCAATGTTGTCTACTAGACAACTTCCACCATGCCCATGGATGTAACTTATTGATATCCACAACAAAACATTGGATAGATTTAATAAATCATTGTCAACGCGGCATGAAAGCCCCTTTGCTGTAGCCGTTAGCATTTCCTTCAATTTCACCAAAAATTTAGAGTGTTTGCCGTGTTCTAACATCATCTCAAAATAATAAAGGTAGAGCCTTCCAGCGATACAAGTATCCCCTTGCCTAGATAATATATAACATATATCAGCAAAATGCTGTCTTTTCCCTTCATCCACCCTGTTAAAACTTTTTACATCTCCTATACCCTTTTCCAAAACATTGCTATCCAAAATATACATTAACTCCTTACTAATGATCCTAAAAATAACCTTTAGGCACTCTTCTGAGATCTGATTTCTAATTAAATATGCATTGTCACTGGTATGTGATGTAAAACCTTCCAATATTTTAAGGCTGGTGAATGATAGAACCGGTACTTTGTATCCAGTTTGCAGCAATAAATCTAACTCGTAAAGTATATTAGGCAAATGTCGTATGTTTATATGACACGCCAATTTGACCAGCCCATTTCTAGCAGATCTTCTTATATCCCTATCACGAGACTTTAACATGTTACCTAGCCTTCTAACAACCCACATTACATCCTCAACAACGTCATTTTCATATAAAATCTCTAACAAATTGCAAATTATGCCATATAACTCGCAGGCACCCGGTACGCAAATTCGATTCTCGTCAGTCTTTTGAAAATTCCTGTTTGCAAAAATTGGTTCACCAGAGATATCTCTCTTCCCCCTAGTATAAAATTTGCTGGAAACCACCACATTTGACCTTACATTCTTTAATAATTTACCCAAAAATACGTCATTCCCATCCCCCAGCTCAAATTTGTATTGGCTAATACCATTGACCATAATTCGAAATATTCTATTTTGCCTAGTTGTGTTGTATAGATTGAAGAGCGATGGTATCAAATGCTTCAATGTGAGATGATGTGCTATTGTCGAAGTTAAAAAATCCCCAGCCGCATCTGCTAGGGAATCTGAAAATGTTTTCTGGCTGGAGTTTGGTTGCTTAAGGTAATGCAGTGCAAGTGGAATGGCAAATTTTACCAGTGTTACATGGCTTAACATTGGTACACACTGACCCATTTTTTTTAACGCTAAAGCATGCTTATTCCTCTTAATGTCATCAAAATCGTAAATGTAATGCGAATGTGTTTCCTCTCCATAGTACACGAATTTACCGTCAAAATCTATCATATTTTCTGATACGCCCAAATTAATTATTTGGGGCAATGTATCAGATATATCACCAAACAAAACATTGGTCATCTCATCAAATTTCTGTGCCCTATCATTAGCGGATAAATCATTTGCTATTATTGTTTTATACTTTTTAATAGAAAATGATAATCGCTTAACAATTTCAATTGCAGTGGTAATTGTAAATTGCTGTGCCCGCATAATCAACAATTCTACAGCATTAGACAATGGAAATAACATTCTTAACAAATTGACACCTTCTTCCGCTTGCAATCCATTGCCTAGGCAATACAATGCACATGCCTTTTCTACTAGCCCTGTATAAAATAAACCAATAGATTTTACAAGTACAATATAATCTTCAAGCCAATCGCAATTCGATGTCATTAAAAAGTATATGTTGCTCAGTAGGGGCTTGATGAATGAAGATATAAGTAGGGTATTAATCTTTGTTGTTCTAGTACCCGAAATTTTAGTTTCGCATATAAATTTTGCAGTAAAATCGCTCAAGAAATTTATGTTGTCATCAATGTTTATTTTGATAATTAAGGTACCAGATTTTATACAATATAAAGTATCCAAAATGCATGCCATACCATACCTCCAGTACCTATAATCACTAGTGCAAATTTTACAAATGATTTCAAAGTCTGCCTCATTATATCCATTCTTAAAAATACTATTAAATGGTAAATCCATTTTAGACTGAGATAATTCACAAATGGCTGTTAGTGACATAATTTCACATGTATACTTTCTTGCCTTCAAATCCCTGCAATTAGCTAAGTAATTAGTTGTTAAATTGTCAGATTCGTATATAATATCATTCAATAATTCATTTTCATGATTTGGCATATTATTAATTAATCTCATAGACCGGATAACCATCTTCAAAGCATTATTCAACGCCTTTGTATCTTGTGATCGCTGATTCAATTTTGATATGTTTTTCGATGTTAACAATACTAGAAATAAAAAATCTGCATATTTTTCCACAAATTGTATGGCCATTGAAATGAAATCCAGTTGTATGTTGCTCAGCTGGCAATTTCTGTACCAGTAATATTTTGTGCTCTGGATAAAGTGCTCCAAGTATTTTAAATCCAACCCATTTTCACTGTTACTATATAAGTTAGTGAATAATTCGAGTGTCAATTGCATACACTCAGATAAAATACTATACGTCTGAATCTGGCATCCATTTTGATACTCAAATGATTTAGCGAGTACATCCATTGTAGTGTATATAAAATCCTTGGACTGTATCGAACGCGTGCATATTGAAGATAATAAAGTTATAATTTGACATGATATTTTGTTGGAATGTCTAACATACATGTTTAGCTCATGTTTAACTATATTTGTTAGTGAATCCTTGATCATATCAACTATGGATGATACATTCATGTTGATTGGAGTTGATTCGACAATTAGTTTGATCAATAAATTAAGTAAAGTGAATTTGATCAAATTAATTTCCTTCTTTGATTGAAAATTGTCATCATCACAACCTTTAGCTATATCATTCTCACTTTCCAGATTGTTAATATTGTCACTAACATAAATTGTCATCTCCTCAACGTTCTTTTGATTTTCATCGACATCTATCATGCTATATTCTGATGAATCGGCAGAACATGTAACATCAAAATTAGGCCTGTCGAATAAATCAATTTCAGATTCATTAGTGAATGATTGATCATTGGTGTTGTCATATGAATGCTTAGAAGGGTGTTTTATGTAATCCAATTCCATAACTGCATCTAACAAGCCATTTATTTTATTGGCCACAGAGTCATTCGTTTGATCATTAGTGATCAGGTTACTGTATTGTGATGAGTGAAATGATTTGTTTAGAGAAGAATAAATAAGGAAACAATCGTATAACAGTTGGAATAGAAAAGTATGTATGGGTTTCAACAGTATTGAAAGTTGTGAAATAGATCTATCAAGCCATTTAACAAACTTGTTAAAGCCAATTGATGTGACAAAATTAATATTAATTGTAAACTTTGTAGATGATACAAACCACTCTCCTAATTTATCCATATCATATCCTCCATCATTTGAATTAATTGAACAAGGATTCCATGATACCAACCCGTTATTCCAATTATATGGATTTAATATTTGGAAAAATTTCTCATGATCGTCACATATACTCCTAATTACATCATCCCAACATTCAGCCAATTCATTGCAATCCTTAATATAAATTATACTTTCAAACAATTCGTAATAAACACGTGGAAGAATAGATTCAGGGGATGAATTTAAAAAATCAATGATAACAAAACGATCAGATTTAAAAGATTTATTAAATCTCATAGTTAATTGAAATAATATCTTATACAATATCTTATTGAACACGATCATTTGTCCATTTGAAGTGAAATTTGATAGATATTCAATGGTTGATTTGATTTCTTTGCCATTTATCAATGAAATTATGCTATTTAAATTGGGAAAAGACTCCTTCAAACGAATTGAATGAGATAACAAAATTATACACTTTTCTTTGACATTTGCATTCAATGCTGTAAAATTGTTAATAATTAACACCGATAAGTATAGTATTGATTTATTAACCTGATTGTCTAATCCGCTATCAAATACCTTAATCTTACTTGGCACAATGGAATTAATTGCATTTATTAATTCTCCAATTAATTCGTAACATTTTAATTCGAATAATTTTTTAATCATATCCACCAATTCATTTATAAAATGATAATACATTTTATCCCTAGATACTCCCAATTTATTTATAATACTTGACACTATCAATGAAAAATTCTTTACAACAATGTTTGCATCGGTAAATACATCAATATGTATTGATGATGACGAGTTTTGTGGCAATGGAGTAAACGAATATAGCTTAGATTCTATTATGTATAATAATGGCTTCCTTTTATTGCGATCATATATTTCCTTACTGAATGTAATATATGCAGTTTTCTTATAATCATTGTCAATAAGTGTATCATATGATTTAATTAAGTCAAAAATGTTGTTAATATTGCCATTACTTATTTTAAAATTGTAGTTAGAATCATTGTTATAAATGGGAATGGAATTTGAATTCGCTTCATTGGAAAACTTAGTATCATCCAAATATATTGCATGATTACCAATGGTATGTTGAATATATGATTTTATGAATGAACTGTAAAGATTGTAAAAATGGTGGAAAAAATTACAATCGTAAACTGTAGCCACGTTACTTTTGTATGATCTGATCAACTTTGATATTGATTCAATGGAAGAATTCCATAGTGGCTCAAATTTATATAGCAATTGACTTGTCAATACATTCATAACAATAATACATACCAGTGGCGACCATGTTGCAGAATTATCAATGATATTTACTGTCAAATTGACTTTTGCTCGTTGGTCATTTATGGAGTAATCGATACTGATTAACCTTCTCAGTTTCTCCAATATATCATCGCATCTAACATCTGTTTTTACTTCGTTACAATCATTCTTGAATAGTTTATTTAAACAATGAAGTATTTTATAGTCTATGCAATCTAAGATTAATAATTGGACACTCCTATTGGGAATAATCAATCTTGTGATTATGGTCTTATAAAATTGTATGATGAATTTTTTGATATGATGAGTTGAAATTAATTGTTCGATGATAAACTTGTTATGAGATAAATATTCATAAATACCAGATTGAAATTTATACTTTGATGAGGTCACAAGGTAAATAGCAAATACTAACATTTTAGAGTTAATTATTGTACAATGATCCAATATGCATTTAAATGGTTGGTTCTCAAACTGTAACTTGTCTGAAACCTCTTGAATAGTTTCTTCAATTTCTGATGTATCAAAATTGCAAAATGTGGGAATGGATCTAAATATAATGTCAATACTTTTAATGGCATTGCTAATAACAACATCATCAAATTTATCATCATTGTGATCAGATATCAAATAGGAAATGGATATCTTGAATAAGCTTATGAGATTATCTTTGAACCGATTCATATTTTTGATAAAAATATTGTGCCTTAAAAACGTTAATATACAATCAAGTAGAGATGTTATGCTAGCCATAATCAGTCCGCCATGAATGGAAAGGTCGGAATTGATAAAATTGGTTATAAAATCATCCAAATAATCAAGAAAATCTGGAACCAAAAAATTATATATTTGAATTATATTGGATTCGCATAATTGTAACTTATTAAAATCATTCAGAATATTCAATGATGAATATTTCAATTCCAAATGTTGCTTGATATTGTCGCCCCCAAGATTATTTAATGATTTTAATAACTTATGGATTAGATCAATACATTCTGGATATTTTTTACCAACTGCTGCTATTTTATACAGCCCATTATTTGATCTATTAGTGTAGTGTATCAACATACATTTACTTTCTAAGCTATCAAATAGATTATACGATTGAGTCATATTAATAACCAATTTTTTAAACAATCTTGAAGAAAGTTGAATTATGTCACTATACTTTCCAGGATTACTCCTAGATAGATTTGATATTATATCACATAGAAATTCGAAATTTGGTAATAATATATTGTTATAGATTACCATCAAGTGTCGATTATTTAGTGACTTCAAATCAAATAATGAATCTAATGATAATTCAATTGGCATTATAATATCAACATCCGAAATAGGCTTAGCCCAGTAAATCAATCCAAGAAGTGAGTTAGTAAAAAATGATGCCATAATTGTCGAGTGGTATATACTAGATCGTACAAAAATCCCAAATGCGATAGATAATTTGTTGCATTTAAAATCAAATTTTTTACAAGAATTACCAGTATCCTCGACCCCTAACCCCCTTGTAATGTTAATAATATACTTTTGAATCTCAGAAATAAACATTTTAATTAATATATCTATTGGAGCATTCATACATTTTAGATGATAAAATGCATTCAAATATATAGTAAATAACGAGTTTATAAATAGTTCATTATTTAATAAATCATCATTGCTACTTATATTTAAAGAATTATCCTCATATATAGATAATCCTAATCGTATCAATTGATCAGCCCTCCAAAACAAATTCGAATTCGAGTTGTATAGCAAATATGCGATTGCTAATCCAATTGAATCAATATATTTATAGTAAATATCCGCATTAGATAAGTTTTTGGAATAGTGTACGAAATAAATGATTGAATGCTTATACAATTCATCATTAAATTTCTTCATCGTAGTACCAATGATGTATGATGAGTGCGATTGCAGTATGGAAGATGAACTTGTAAGCCATGCTTCAAATAGACGATGAAAAGATTCAAAATTATCCATAGGCCACTCATTAAGATATGTAAAAATGTGAAATAACTGTTTTTTATAATCGCATTTTATGACATTAGACTCAAGAATTAATATTCGTAAAAATTCAATTAGATGCGATAAAATAGGGATAACCCGTTGTCTCAAATCGCCAATAAAAGCCACCAATAATTCGATAATGATCTGATAATTCTCAATTGATGAATTTTTTAGATTACTAAGTATGATTTTAATAATCTCCTTGTAATTTTTGCCTATAGATTTAGGCTTGCTTGTATATTCACGTAATTCCTCCAAACATTTTTTAAAATCAGAATTCTTTACATTATAACTATAAATTGATATAGCATCAATTAAATTTCTTCCAAGATAGTAATCATTCGTGGCAGCGCTGTGGCATGAATTGTTACTATGATCGAATATAGTATATGATTCCATAACTCATTATATAAGCTATATTCTAAAGTATATATGTGTTACATTATTAATAATATATACTGAAACTATAGGAAAAATTACTACATTAATAGACTAGTGGGCACCATAACATGTGGTATATACTACCAGGTGGTATAGTATACTAACAATTATTAATATAAAAGCATTATCCATCCTTTACAACATCATTTAATTGTTTACGTCTTCGATTCAATTCAATTTCATGACGAATAAATAACGATCTTGCAAGCAACTTTCGTACAATATCGTAATTTGATTTAACAAATTCCATAGGATTGTTTTTCCTAACTAACTCCATCTTCCTTCTAATCCTCCTGGTATTTGTTATTGTCTATATTATAATCATAAAATATAATGCATGATATATAGTAATAAATACCTTTTCCAAGTCTTCAATAGACATATTCCTCAACACATCAGGCTTGTAGTCAGTGGGATTATCAATTGATACTTTATCCAAATCATCATACTCTACTATGCATTCGGCAAATTGTTTGCTACATAATTTATTTAGATTATTGTATGTTGTTAAGGAACTGCATTTTATAACTCTGAATGTTTTCACGTAGAAATTGGTATTATCTGTTACGATAAACAAAAAATAAAGTAATAGATATAATTTAATAATATGTACTAATGAATTTGTTATAAAAAAATTTGCGATACACATATAAATTTAACTGTATGGAGCAGATGTAGAATGTATTTATTGGGGCGCAAATCATATTATATTATATATACAATGATTATATGAAATTTACAAAGATAACCACTGATATATCATACAATATTAATAGAAAACGTTATATTACTATTTATTATAGACGTATTCCTCATTTTAAAGATATTAAAGTGTGTCCATTATGTTATTTAGGGTTTGGTAACTGAAGAGTATAGCAATCATATTTTATTCAAAAATGTTCAAAATTATTTTTTCAAAATATCAGATTATTTAACCAAATATGGTTATAAACACGATATCATTGCTAATTGTATACTAAAATCTTTCGATTTTACACTAAATCATATTCATCCATTGCTCATTTGTCCATTAATAGATATTTTATCTCTGAATAAGACAAATATTCCAATATATCATCTTCAATTTATCATTAATAAATTGAATCAATGCTATTGCTACATTAATCCATTAAAGCATATAACAAATTTGTTATTATGTAATATATCTACGTGTAATTCAAATATAAATAATGAGGATAAATTAGTTGGTTCTGGAAATTATGATATTTATAATGGGTGCTTTATAGAATCATTTAAAGGGTTATTGTTCAAGGCATTGCTACCACAAAATAATATTAAAGATCACCTAGAAATGTACAATATTTTATGGATAATTACAAACAATGTGCCTTTTTGGATTAGTGGATTGGAATGCGATGAATGGATAGTTGATGTTATAAAATTTTTTGATATATACAAACAAGAGCTATCTATCCAAATTGTTGAATGTGAATCAGTCAACGAAGTGATCATATCATTTATACAGATTAGAAAAATATTAGATACGTTAAATGTTACACATCAACCAATAATTTCACACCATTGTTCTATTCCTATACACATTCAGAATACCAATTTAACAATACACTATCCTAGAGGAAGGTAATTATACGCTGATTTAGTGATTTGTATTATAAAACAAATGAATTTGTCCCTAGATATCAATTGTAAGTTTATTCTAATAATAGATATCTGGATATATTGAGAAAATTTGGATGGGATCCTGTCTCAATTTCACCAATTGAATGGAATAGGATTAGGAATAGTAATTGTTAAATGATTTAGATCAAATTGATGTTTGCAAGAGTTATATTAAGAAGATTTTATTAAATTACTATAAAAAATTTATCATCAAATAATTTTATATTTCGTTAACAATTATGATCTGCCCAATAATAACGACATCAATGCGACATCGTTAACTAGCGCGTCTGATATTGTTTTACTTATTCGATTTATTATGATTTCAACTTCTATATAACTAAATATTTTATAATACACACACAATAAACATTCACCATGTATAACATTACAAGATCTATACAAATATATTTTATGTTTATCATCATTACACAATTATTTCAAGTATGTGTGAACTGATTTAAGGTAATAGAGTGTGAATTTGAAGAGACAAATGATAATTCATCAACTTCTCCTTCTATTGAAATTAAATTATCGCCACCTGAAAATGTATGCTGTTAGTAATATAGCCTCTACCTGAAATATCAGAACAAATACAAAAAGCAGAGGTTACAAGGGAAGAGATTGAAGATGTTGGTTACTATTTATTTAGGGATTGATTACTAAACTCAAGGATACATTTAATCAGAAGCTTGTTGAATCACATGATAAAATTAAGAATTGTGTTGAACAAGTGTGTACAACCTAACCCAGAATTTTCAAGATTTTGTTAAATCCAAAAAATTCAAAATGATTATGAATGATCTAAATCATAAACGCTCATTTAATTCTAATGCGTAAGCAGCATATTTTACTAAGGAATGAAAATCATCCTTCTTTCTTACAAATTTCAAATTATAATACAAAATCAGACATAGTACCCTCATCAGTTCGTATTATGGTAAATAAATAATTATTTCAGATGGAAGATACAGAAACATTAGACCCTATTGTTAACCAGAAAATTGTAAGTATATAAGTGATGTAGAAACAAATCGAAGAATTAAGAAATGATTCTGAAATACAAGTATTACTCCAATTAATATCAGTTATTTGATCGCGCTAAAAATGAATTTGATGAACTTTTAGAGATTACTTTAACAGGTAAAATATATATTATTTAGAACTGGATAAGAACATAAAAATCCAACTAGATGTACTTTTTACCAACGCAACACATAATGGAAAACATGTAAATGTACTTAGAGATATCAATAAAACGAATTTAGAGGAAAGTACTTCAAGTATTTTAAGTAAGGCAAAATCGATCAGTAAGAAATCATCAAAACTATTTAAGGAGGGAATGAAAGTGAGCAATTGCCTGATACAGCTGTTTAGTCCATCGTTTTTACAAATTTCATCAAGTAATATACAGCAGAAGTTGTTGAATGTCAAAATTGGGCAACCTGATAAGCCGTATTTTTAAACTTATCCAGTTATCCTACTGTTGATGATTTGGTTATGAATATGGAAAAGAGGAGAGATGCTTCGGAGAAGGATGTATGTAGTATCCTTATGCAGATTAGGAATAAAATATTGAATATAGAAATGAAATATATCAAGGCCCATCACGAGATGGCCAAAGATGCACTACACACTGTCACCGCCAGGCTCCTATCGCAACTGGGCAAAGTACCACATAACTCAGATATATATTAATATAATTGTATAATACATTTATGTTTATTATAGTTACTATTTTATTTATGAGATTCCATGATATAACAACTTTTAAACTCACAATTCGGCATTCAACTAATAAATACAACTTTTTATCTAGCAATAGTAATAATATTCCAACAAATATACTTGAATTTTGTGGTATCTGTTATAAAAATAATGACGTCGAGATGAACAACTCTTTAATATTCATTATTGGGCCCACTGCCACAGGAAAGACCAAATTTTCAATAGATTTATCATTGAAATTAAAGGAATCTGGAATCAATGCTGAAATCTTGAACTGTGATTCAATGCAAGTTAGAAGATTCTTAATTTAGGTGTATAAGGGTTACCCAATAGGCACCGATTTACCTAATAAAGAAGAATTAAATACTATTACACACCATCTATTTAACATTATTGATGTTAATGAAGTTTATAATGCAAGCAAATATGCTACTGATGCTATTAAACTGGTATTACAGATTCTAAGTTAGATAGATAAGTTACATAAATCAAACATTTTGCCCGTTGTTGTCGGTGGAACAAATATGTATGTTGAATCGTTGCTATGGCCATCATTTATCAACAAAACTGAACCAATAAATTTTGATGATGGCAAGTCATTTATAATTTAGAATATGATGATTATCCAACCGATCAATTGTACCATAAATTAAATGAAGTTGATCCAGAAAGGGTATATTGGATTTGATTTAGGCAATACAACTGCATAAAAATGATAGGAAAAGGATCATTCGCTCATTGTTAGTATGTGATCGTTTAGTTAGTTATGGTATAATATGGGTGTTAAACATAGTGAGGTATTGATTGATGAAAAGAATAAAGATAATTTGATGTATAATACACTAATATTTTACATTGATTGCGATCCAACAATACATTCTGAAAGGATTTTAAATAGGGTTAATTATATGATAAACGTGAGTGAATTTTAATTTAGAATGGAATAATTGATGAAGCAATTGTACTGTATAACATATATGAGAAACGTTCATTTAGCGATAAACAGAGTGGAATTTTTCAAAGTATAGGTACTGTCATATTTATCCAGCATATAAAGAGATATTTCCTTTTATTAGAGAAAATGCAGATATGAAATCGCAAATTGTTATTGACCAAATTAGAGATATTTTAGTGAATAAGACTAAAAAATATTCCAAACGACAGAGGACTTGGATCAAAAACAGGTTCCAAGCAAAAGGTTTAAATATTGTTAAATTTGATACAACAGGTATTTTTAAATTAATCAGACCTTCAACAATTTACTAGATATATATATCTTGCATCTGGTATGGTTGTTGATTTTATTAATAAAAAAAATTGAATATATGTTTATCAATTTTAAGTATTCAACATTCATCATGGTTATTCAATCTTTTAATGATTGTCGATGCATTTTTCAGTTTAGAGTTTAGTACTTCGTGTTTTTTTGACGAATAGAGAAATTCTGAGAGAATTATTGATTTGCGTCCGAGTTTAACACCATTGTATTCCAGCATAGCAATTGTAGCAATTTCAGCTGTGTTGAACGTTAATTTCCCAAAACCTCTATGCCTATCTGAATAATTATTTATTTACTTGTATATTTACATTTTTCTAAATTCGATTTTACAAGTAAAGGTCCAAAAATATAGTTAAAAAAGTTTTCGAGAGCAGAATCTGTAATTTCTATATCCACATTAGATATATACAGGAATTTGGGGTCTATAATCTTTCTATTAGGACCAGGATGGCTAATTTTTATCCTTTCATTAACCAATTCGGTGATGTGTGTTGCTCCTTCTTGATTTAATAATGAGTTGGATAGAGGTTTCTTCCCGATTCTAGTTTTAAATACTGCATTTAGGCATAATTGAGTATTGTTGGCCTATATATGGTATTAATAATTACGCCATTAATTGTAAATGATGATAATTTGGTAATATTAGTTAGTATATAAACTAAAATTGATATAATATACATAAATTACATTTTATATTATGTCTATTCTGTTGGGCGTGACACCATTAGTATTGTACCTGCTCATTGTTAAATTATTTATAAATTTTTGTTTAATAATTTTATTTTGAAATTCGATTCCTATTGGGTTTTGGAAGTTTCTTGCGTGTATCACTATACAATGTTCCAAATTCCCTTTATTTTTATACAACTTTTCCTTGTATTTTTCAACATCCTTCCTATCTGTTACTAATTTAGTAATCAATTTGATCGGAAAGAATCTTGTCATGCAGTTTCTCTCTATCGTTATTATTCCCTTTTCAGTATTAATCTTTGCGATTACTCCAATTGGAGATTCTTTCGAATTTATGTAAAATAATACTTTTACACCGGGTTCTATATTCATTTTATCATGTTTATCAATATTCATATCTGATTCTGCTTTTATAATATTAATTTCAAATATTTTTTCGTTCTTCGTGGAATCAATATACATTGTACTATTTTTTTCACTTTTAGTTGACTCGCTTGTTTCATTATATGTTGATTGAAAAATGTCATTATTATGATCTAAATTAATTTTTATATCTAATTCTATACATTCTTTATCTACACATTTATGATCGCTTGTAGTTATATCATTATTTACAATATCAACAGTGTCACAATCGTACACTTCAATATTATCATAACTGTTAATAAATATTTCATTATTATTATTATTAATACAGCAACTTGTGTCAAGAGAATTAATACATGATAATACTTTCTCCTTGATAGACAGCATCTCAATATCATCACTGGTAAAATCTACAATCCTCCTATAATGACCACTTTTAAGTAGTATTACTTTAGATTTATTGTTATAGATATGGCAGCCAAACATATTTCACATGTAATTCTATATCATTTACGTAAATTTAAATTTTAATCAATTGTTAGTGATAGGTTTTCTACAGGTGTAAATTGTGATAAATGACACGTACGCATGTAGTGGACATGTAGAATATCAAACTGAATTTTAATTATTCTATTAAAAATGTTATTATCTATATAATAATTAGTATAAAACTATTATAGATAGAATTAGAATTCATTTAATGTGTAACCTACAAGTAGAACAAACTGGATCAAATAGACATTATTTAAAAATACAATACACATAGTCTTATATAAATTATCGTTTTACAAAATAATTTTTTAATTACATAATTAACACATTAATAAAGGTATCAATGAATCTTAAAGTTGGGCAATTACAATCTAGTACATATGTATACATACACACTATATCACATAAAACTAGTTGAATGACAGTTTCACATGTATAATGAAAACTTTTTCTATTATCATAACATTTATAACTCTATTTCTCATAACATCAGAGGGACATAATCTCAGTTCAGCTGGTTATACACATCAATTTTTGCAAATAACATCAAAGGAAATAGATCGTGATAGTGTAAATAATAATTATGATTTATTATTTATAATACATAATTAATTATGTATTATAAATGTTTCTCTAAATATAACTTACATAGAACACCGAACCTACTCCAATCGTACACATTGTCTCCCAAGACAACTCAAAGATCAGTGATCAAAAGTAATATTATGACAATTTTAGGGTTGGTAGTTTTTTGAGAAAAAAGATTTGGAATTATTCAAACGGATGGATGGTATATCACTTATAATTTAGAGTTCGAATGCGTCCAATTTCTATCGTCAATTAATTGATAATGAGGTAAGTTGTTCTTGTTATTTAGAAATTAAATTTGTCTCGTATTTGCGGTATAATAATCATAATTTAGATGTAAATGAATGCCAGAATAAGTAATTTAGAATATTTTAAATTTATCAATTTAATCTATTTTATTGTAGTATAATCGTTGTATTTTTAATTAGCTGCTATAGCTTAATTTTTAGATTTATTTTGCTAAATGATGCCTAATAGTTGGTATATATGTTGAATCTGATTTACTATGTAAAAAATGTGAATTAAAAATAAAATATATTACCAGTCATGATTTATCAAAATCCAAAATTATAATAGCAATAATATTTTAAGCATATAATGCGATGGTAAAATATACCTAATAGAGATCTAAGATTACATCAGCAAATTAAATAAGAGAGTTACTGGTATTCATATTTTTCAGTATAACGTATAAAAACTTTATTTAAGCAATGTTACATAGCTAAGAGGAAATTGCGAAATTAGTACACAAACCATTGAGCTACGATTGGGAAGTTGATTGAAATTGATATAAAAATATAGTTAGTAGATAAGAAGTAGGTAAAATTAGTGCCTGAGCTAATACTATGATGGTAATGATGAATACAAAGAACATTTAATCACTGTATGACTTATTTATATAGGATTATATCAATGACATAGAGATTTGGTCGATTAAAGAAAGTAAATAATATATGATGTACGATATTAAAGTAAAAATAAAATTTATATAAGTTAAGAAAGGTACAGTTAGTATGATATAGGTAATTTTGATAAATGGTTTGATTAACAACTATTTTATTAAGGACATTTAAATAGTGATTGGGTTATAAAATTAAAATTTAATGAAAAACAATGCAACTAGAAATGTGTAAGTCCAACAAACTATAAAACTTTACATTATGAGTATTTGAGTTAGATAATATGAATATGTATTGTTTTGGGCAATGTCGCCCATGTGCATTAAATTGCAACAAAAAAGGTATTTAATCAAACTTTTGCTATTATAAAGATCATTCAAACACGACAATCAGGAGATATAAAAGGGAAAACATGATATAGGCTAGTGCTGGTATAACAAATGATTGTCAGGTTACCTTCATCATTATACTTAATCGTGTAGTATGAGAAGAATTTACAACATAATTTTAACTATTAATATTTATTTAGAATAATGTTCTACAATGGATTCCCGATTTAATATCGGTCCTAGTTTCAAAAAACATAAAAAAAGAAAACCCATTGTTGAAGATGATAGGTTTAGGAAACTGAAAGAAATCGAAAAACTTGAAAAATATACCGATGCCATTGTAGATCCATTTGGAAGACCAATATCTTCAAACAAATCCACTAATTATGTTGACGATAAATTCGAATCGGATATCGAATACAGTGAATCGGATGGTGAAACGGAAGATTTGAAAGAAGGTTCGTCAATTTGGGACAAGGAATGTGACATACAACTTGGCGATCCTACAGATAGGATCGCAGTTATTGGCTGCGATTGGGATAATATAAATTCCACGGATATTTTTGCACTATTCCAAACAATGTACAAGTCATATGCATTAGAAAAGAACATTGAAGTAACCAACGTGGTAAAAAGAGCCTCAATTTACCTTTCTAATTTTGGAAAATCGCGTATTCACTCCGAAAGTATAAATGGCCCTACGCTCTTGCCATCCAATTTCAATGCTACCAATACTGAAATTAATGATGAAAAAATTTATACAAATGAAGAAAATTGTGATGATGAACTCTGTGATAGTGATAAATATGAAACCTTCAGGAAGTATCAACTGGAAAAGTCGCGATACTACTACGCAGTTGTTGAACTGTGCAGTGTTGATGTGGCTAGTGTATTGTATGATGAATTAGATGGAGTGGAAGTTGGATTTGCAATTAATTCTTTGGACCTTAGGTTTATCCCTCCTGAAATTCAGTTTACTGATAGTCCAATCTCACAAGCCATCGAAATACCAGCCGGCTATAACCCACCAGTCACAAACACTTCCGCCCTTCGCCATTCTAAGGTTACTTGTTCATGGGATATGGCTCCGGCAAAACGCACTAAGATACTTACCAGAAGGTATAACTATGACCAGTTGAATGATTTATGCATTGACGAGTATATAGCCTCTGATCACTCTTACTCTGATGTATCTGATGGCAAGGCAGCTAATGATAATCGATCGTCAGATTCCAATGATTCTAATTATACAAGTACAATAAATGATACAAATGAAAGTGAAGATGATGATGTTTCTGGTAGGTTCAGAGGTAAACGTAAAAACAATTTAAACAAACTCGAACTAAGTAAGTACAGAGAGTTACTACTAAATACGGCGGATAATGAGGATAGCAGTAAGTACGATAAATTTGGCAATAAAAATGGGAAATCGGTTGAGGGAAAAGCTGGCAATTTTTTAATCTCATTCAATCCCAGAATTGAAAGGTGCAAACAATCAGATTCCAAATCTGACTATACTGTCAATGATTATTCATCAAGTGATATCGAGGAAAACGATGTTAAACAAATGGAGACAAGTTCTAGTAGAAGAAGTAAAAAGAAGATGAAATATTTCAAGCATAAATATGATAAAATGGATGTCTTCCAAGCGGACTTGGAAGATCCGAGATTTGCTGAAGTGTTCACAGGTGAAAACTACGAAATTGACATTACAAACCCCAATTACAAGCACACAGCCACTAATAAATCCATGCTTGATAAGCGTAGGAGGAAATTGTCTCGTGCCTAGACCCACATTGCGCACATAAATTGTTCTACCCAACATTATACATGTATTATAATAATTATATATTTTTATTTAGATAATCAATATGGGTAACCTTAGGGAATTAAAAATTAGTGATATGAATGAGTATCTTTCCAATGTAAGTGCTGTAATTATGTAGCCAGATATCAATGTAGCAAATCGTAAACTATTTGATAAGGTATGCGTGTATTTAAATAGATTAGTATACCTGAGATGGTTGTGCAACTGAGCCAATGTGATGATTTCCCTGAAGAATTTGATTATGATCTGGAAAACACAACAGTTTTTGGATTGTTACTCAAGACTCTTGATAGGCTCATAACTGATTCCACACATATTAATGAGATATTGGCCAATGAACAGGTGGTGATTCACAAGTTACTTAGGCAAAAGAAATATTTCTTTTTGCATGTAAAAATGGGTACGACAGCGTTAGGGTACTTATAGCCAAAAAGATAAAGTATGCTCTGGACTTTAGGGGTAATACAGCATATATGCAGATATAAATGATGAAATGCATTCAATTGCCTGGGAAATGTTATTTGATCCCTACTTTTCAGTACATAATCACATCTCAAAGATGCTACTAAAAGTAATCACTTGCCAATTTAGCTTTTATACGAAGGAAATTCCAAATTGTTTACCGAAAAAAATGTGGAACGCTTAGTTAACTTCATAAAAATAGAAGCTAGGTTTATGGTCAATGAATTCAATGATACAGAACAAATTATCAGTTACAAGCTCAGAATTTTAGACTTTATCGTCGATTCTTCAATTATTTCATCGGATGTTTACAACATTTTTAAAGAATCAGACATATTCGGCGATATTTTCAAGTTTTATAAATGTGATGATGTGCTTTTAATGTTAAATTCACTTCAGATTGCTGAAAAATATATTATGTCTAAATTAGATATTAAATTTCTAAACATATCATTATCTAATGATTGTGAAACGATCAAACTGCTATTTGATGACTTAAAGGCCCGCGCTAATGAATATTTAAGCAATGGGATTAGTGATATAATTCTATCACCTTTACTAGAAATTATCACTACGATAATTGAAATGTATCGTTCTATCAATATATTAATGATTGACAACTGTTACATACTAAGACTTCTTAGTGCCATACTCGCTGAAACAGATTGTGACTCCCGTAATACGGTAGCATTTGCGGCAATTCACTCATTCTATTCCTTATACCATGTGCCAGAGTTTACAGAGATACTGGATAAGTTCACGGATATCCCCACAGGGATGATCAAGAGACTTACTAGTGCCAATGAACAGGTACAATATGAAACAATATGCACATTTATAAAATTAGCCGAAAGTACTATTGATAATGCCGAAATCTTTGAAAAAATGTTCCTGAAGAATGTAGGGCCATTTGTACTAACCAACTTTAACTCATTCCCCCTTGAAGATTGTAGGACGAGGATATATAATTTACTGGAGCTCATGGTGGCCCCGCAATTTAGCTCCTTTAAGACTTTTTACGGGCAAATCATCGAATTCTTCAGAAAATTGGAGTTTAAATTGCAAGATGTAAGTTATGCTGCTACACGAGCTAAAGAAAATTTTCTACAAAAAGTCATTAAAACTAACACACATAATGCTCTGGATATGAAATTTGACCAGAAGGAGATTGATATGTTATACCAAATAATAGCCCAAATCTAACTTGTTGATTCGAATGGCACTAGTTTATAAATTTAAACACATTATAGTTGTACATGCCGAAGGGCATATATGCGATATAATTTGATCAACAGTTTTATTACCTAACCTTACCATAATCTCTTATATCCCTCATGGTATCCCTGGGGTTATTAGTACTATTCCTTAGGTCGATGGCTCTGGTATTTAAGCGCTTAGATGAGGGGTAATTTTCAGTAGATTTGTCCAAGAAAAACCCGCCAATATCCCTATCTACATCAGTAAATCTAGTTGAACTGTCTCCTAATCTCATTTTATCGCCGTAATATCCGTTTAATTGTCCATTTATGGTAGTTGGTGTTGCTTGGTCTATCAAATCATTCTTACGCAAACTCTGTTCTAAGTTCAACAAGTGTTGTTCTTTGGCCGCTAACTCTCTCTCGTTAATTGCCTTTTCCAGCTCAAATTGCTTTTTTTGCCCTTGCAGACTGTACTTTTCCATGGCGAGTAATGATGTTTCTTGCTTAATATCTTCTACGAGTTTGGTGATATCTGACATCTTTTCCTGTAGTTGGATTTGAATTCTTGGATCAATGGCAGAAGTCTCCTCCCGAAGTATTCTATATTGATCATCCCTATCTTGGTTTGTCTGCCTATTCAGATCACCTCTGTATCTACCTCTAGGTGTTTCCTTGTACACCGGATCATACATATCATTAATGACAGCTCTATCGCTGGGGTAAGGTCTATTGGATTCATTACGACGATCAATAGTAGAATCATCATTAACAACTTGTTGCTTTTGTTGTTGTAGGGAAATTGAATTTTGCATTGCAGCGGAGGCAGCTGCCTCCGCTGCAATGGTTTTACGTTTTAATAGTTCTTTCTGTTTCATAATGTCAATTCTAGCTTCCTCAATCTCATTCCATGCTTGTTGGATATTTTCCCGGTTTGAAAGTAATTGCTTTTCTTTAATTAAAATATCTTCTTCCTTGTCTCGGTACGCATCGTTTATTTTATTAAGTTTGCGCCATTTCCGATCAATTTCCTCCATGATACTCTCGTAATACTGACTAAAATTATGCCTATCCATTTCAAGTTTTCTCCGTTCATGTTCAATATCCATCAAACATTGTTGTACAGAACGATTGTTACTATTTTGTTGGGCTTCTGCTGCCATTCTTTGATAGTTATCGCGCTCCTGGTAAACTTTACCTTGATGAATGGACAATTCCCTCTCCCTCATTTCTATATCACGGGATATCCTCTCAATTTGTTGCTCCTTTAATGCCAAATTGTTTTGTCTTTGATCCAACTCATCTAATTTCTTCTTCAAATCCTTTTGCATGTTATTATATTCTTCAAATCTATCATTGATTTGTGTTTCAAGTACTTCGCATTTGTTATATATACTGTCAATAGATTGGCGTTTATCATTTAAGTAAGCGCAATAATCATCCAACTCGCGCTCACGGACTCTTAGATGCCATATAGATCTGGATAACTGAGATTCTCTACTGTTTATCTCATTCTGTTCTGAAAGTAATTGGCACCTGTCATATTCAAGTTGATCAAGCCTCTTGCCTATGTAGCGATAGTACTTTTCCACCTGTTTCCTAGCCTTGCAATTGCAATCAATGACACCAAGCGAACTGTCTAGATGGTCTGTCGGAGTGGGTGTCTGAGTGAAAGTTTGCCTTTTGGACCTGTCCAAAAGTCTAGTCCATTTAGGGAGTACCATTGCACACTCCTTTTACAATCATAATAACCATATTAGGAATGATAACCAAATTATGTTCTAGAATAATAAATGGAATTTTCACAGAATATATAGTTGATATAATTTACATAATGTGCAAAAATTGATATTAGTGTGAATAACCAATTGTGTAATTTAATGAAACTGGTTTCCATTATTCTAGAAGGAATTCATTATTTTGGAAAAGTGTAAATGCCAAAATCAAATTAACAGAACAATGTTAGCATACCACGCGAGGGTGTGGTGTACAAAACTAGTTAAGTATACTGGTGTTAACTATACTAGTTATATCTGGGGGGCATCACTATATATACCGTCACTAAAATATATTCTAATTAGCATATAGCGTGGTTATATATTTAAGTAAATATCATATATTTTGTGAAAATGATGCAAATTGATCCCTCTGGTGAAGTGTCACCCGAAATTCTCAAGGACGGGGCGCAACAGGACAAGGGTGAACATGCACGAATGCAGTATTTTGTCGGAGCAATTGCAGTTGGAGATATGGTAAAATCTACGCTAGGGCCTAAGGGTTTAGATAAAATCCTACAACCTATGAAAATGGAAGGCAGACCTGCAGGGCCAAATGTAGTGACCAATGATGGAGCCACTATACTTAAGTCTGTATGGCTTAACAACCCCGCGGCCAAGATACTAGTTGATATATCAATGCAACAAGATAAAATTTGCGGTGATGGCACCACAGGTGTTGTAGTTTTAGCATCTGAATTACTAAGAGAAGCGGAGATTCTTATTGAAAAGAAGATTCATCCTCAGACAATATGTTCTGGGTATAGAACAGCAACAAAAATAGCTCGTAAAATGCTTGAAAAAATTTCAGTAGACCACCGTAATGATTTTAAACAATTTGAGAAAGATCTTATTAATGTAGCAAAAACTACATTATCATCTAAATTGCTCAGGACTGAGAAGGCTCACTTTGCAGATTTGGCTGTCAAGGCAATAATGCGTGTATTTGAAGAGACAAAGTCTCTAACACTTGATAATACTAATATAAAACCCAAAGTAGACTTATCACTAATCCAAATTATTAAAAAACCTGGAGCTGTTTTGAGAGAATCGTGGTTGGAGGAAGGTTTTATACTCGAGAAACAAATAGGTACAGGACAACCAAAGTCAATGAGTAATTGCAAAGTACTAGTATCTAATACTCCTATGGACGCTGATAAAGTAAAGATTTATGGAGCTAAAGTTACCGTTGACAGTTTCAGTGCTGTTAAAGCCATAGAGGATGCTGAGCGAGAGAAGATGAAGGAAAAGGTAGATAAGATATTAAAGCATGGTTGCAATGTATTCATCAACCGTCAACTCATTTACAATTATCCGGAACAATTGTTTAATGATGCAGGAATAATTAGTATTGAGCACTCTGATTTTGACGGTATGGAGAGATTAGCTGCTTGTTTAGGCGGTGACATAATATCTACATTTGACAACCCGGAAACCGCAGTTTTGGGCTATTGCGATAAAATTGATGAAATAATAATAGGGGAGGATAAGCTTATTAGATTTTCTGGGTGTAAAAAGAAGGGCGCTTGCACCATTGTACTAAGGGGTGGCAGTACACATATATTGGACGAAGCAGAAAGATCACTACATGATGCACTAGCTATTCTGGGTGAAACAATTAGTGACGGATTTATCGTACCGGGTGGAGGAGCATCTGAAATGGCAATGGCATACGCAGTAGAAGAGGCAGCCAAATCCGTTGAGGGAAAGGAAGGATTTGCTGTAGAATCATTTGCAAAAGCCTTACGAATGTTACCTACATATATATTGACAAACGCTGGATTTGATAGTGCAGACATTATCTGCAAGTTGAGGGCTGCTCATAATAGGGGCCAACATACTACAGGTATTGATATTGAAAAATCTGACATTGGCGATATGATTAAGCTTGGTGTTTTTGAATCATACAAGTCTAAACTTTCACAAATTTGTCTAGCTGCAGAGGCGGCTGAGATGTTGATTAGGGTTGATAACATCATAAAATGTGCGCCAAGGCAACGTAGTGGTATGTAGAAATTATTTTTGGTGTTATTTCTTACCAATTGACAAACATACAATATATAATGTGATTGTTTTAATAGTTAATGTTGATTAACAGCAATTTACAATTTTCGTGATAATGTAACACGAGCACAAACCAATCGTATTATTAATTGTTTAATTTTTATACAAAAAATTAACCGTGGGAATTCCTCTATTTTACAAGTGCAGCCTTTTTTAAATTAATATAATAGATTTTATAATTATTCACAAAAATTCTTCATCCTTTTCAATCTCTTAAACTTAAACTTCTCTTCCCTTCTTTTCAATTTGTAGTTCAATATCTGAATTGCAATAATATTACTTCTTGGGGTGATTTGCTCGATTGTATCTGTTCCAGAAATGCCAACTGCTGTTTTGGTTTGTAATCCTAAATTATATGTTTAAATACTTTGGCTTCATCTATTGCTTGCTGTATTAATTTAATACACTGCTCATAATTATAAATTCGTGATGAGTGGACTGAATAAAATTAATGATTACTGTCTGATGAAACAATTAGATAGCCCTTGGAACTAATTTTGTTTTTAGAGGTAATCCTAGCATTAGAAATTTAAATACTTGAGATTGCGCCTAACTTCATCATCTAACCAATCTGCTGTGTCAATATGAAACCGCAATTGGACTTTAGTTTCTGACTATATAACAATATTTGGAATACCTTATTGACACTTTGCCCGCCAGGGCCGGAAGATCTACTGTATTTAGCAGTTAATTTATTCCTAGGTACAATAGAAATGTGTCTACATGGGAATTTGTGAAGATTTTGTAAATAGTGCATATTGTACAAATTAGAAATCAAAAGTTTTGAGTGTATAAACTATTTTTTCGTAGTTTTTTTGGACTTTTTAGATCTATATATATTCATAAACAAAACAACCACTATAAATGAGGCACATAATCCAATCACTCCATATATGGCTTTCCCAAATAAGGGTTGGCTATCGATCCTAAGGGGGGAATAACTAGTGCTGGCAAACATTGAATGCTCGTCCATTACATGTTTAGGTATGGTTCCAGGCAGTCCCAGTTTAGTAGATTCACTAGACACATCAATTTGGTTATTTGGTGAATTATTCATAGCATTGGCCGTTATTTCGTAATGAGGATGGAATGTAGTTGGTTGCATAACTTCCATATGTTGTGTTGGAATAGCCATTTTCATATTTGGCACATATTCCATTGTCGCAGTTTGAATAGGCTGAGTATTTTGTGGAACTTGATCTGCAAATTTTGGATGTACTGCTGCCTTTGAGTCAAGCAATCCTTGTTTGTGATACATTGGAGCAATAGGGCCCCTAAGAAACCTTGAAAGTGATTTTGAGGATGCATTGAGGCCAGTAACTCCGGCATTAACTAATGAATCCATTTTAATAGCTGACTAATCTATTGATGCTTATTCTTTCATAGTTATGCTTTCTGCAACAAATTGCACTCACATATCCATTATTCATTATAATATCACTTATACACTTTTAAGTCGGCACATATATATGATTAGTGATATCTAAATGTGTAATGTATTTAAACTAATCCTATGTATTATTTCTAATTATGCAATCGTCTGTGGTAAAATTAATGAAAAGAATCCATTAAGCGTCACTAATGTAATTGCTTATCGTTCTAATAATTCTCAATGCCAATTCTTTTGTGGTATTTGGAATTTCAGAAGCGATAAAGGCATGGGAGTAGAGATCAAAATTGTTAATAACTTCTGATTTTAAGAAAAAAATACTGATTGAGTAAATTAGGAATATTGTTGGCCATATATTAACCAAAAATATATTGTCAATTGTTTTAGCCACAGGTGCGACGAAAAAATTTATTACTAGCCAGATGTACACGACTTTGAGAAAGTGTTTGGCGTTGTCTTTATCATCATGGGCAGCAACTGACAAACCGATAGAGGCAGGAAGTACAAATCCGAATGAGTATCCCAGAAAATTGAATAGATAATTTATTTTCATTATTTTTGGATGTCAATATATAGGACTCCAATATGTTACATCAATCTAGTGTATATATTATCAGCCCCATCACTCCCACACCTGCTGTAAACATATACTTTGCCATTAATGAAACATTGGAATTAAAATAACAATTTTGGATTGCATTTAACTTATTGTTAATACTATCTAAACATTGTCGACAGAACATATATATATATATATATATGTGCCCGTTGAGCAATTTTCTATAAAATCAAATGAATTGCCGTGTAGATACCATGGAAGGATGTGCTAAATGTGTAAAAGTTTGAAAAAATTATTTAAAAAGTCACTAATATGCATAAGTAGGTTTTCTACCCTTCAATTCTATCCTCTTAGGTACAAGTGCCTCAATGTCAATATCTTCATCCTAAATATACAGTTAAATACCTCCTGTGAATTCTCATCGGTACTATGCTCACTAGCCTCTGTTTCTCCCATAAACCAATTATGCCAATGCAATAACTGAATTAGTGTCGAATCTGCCTTTGCCCTGGTCAGCCTTTAGACTTCGGGTCATATAGGATGCGTAGCATGTAACATTTGGAAATATTACATAAATTTCTTATATGAACATAGTAATACATCATGATAATGATGTAAATTTACAGTGTAAAGGTTATTACACGTAAATATTTGTTCAATTATACACATTATGTAACAATGTATTCTATAAATGGCAAAATATGAATATATAAACAAACATGACATGGAAGAATAGAGTGTAACCATAATTTCTCCTTAATTGATTAAGGGACAATATTTGAAACAAAATTAGTTACTTACTTGAAACATGATAGTTATTTTTGACGGTATTTCTGATGAATTATCTTGGAACCATTCATTGAACGAAGAATGCGATATTATCCCACAGCAATATAGGGAATCAAACACTGCTTCAATAAGGAACAGATCGTTACTAAGGGAAGGTAAATTCCAGTAATTGCATATTATGGATATTTGATTTAGTAAGTGGAGTTCATGGTTCTTAATATTGCTAATTCCAATAAGGTATTTAAGCCATCCCTTAATTTTACTCATAAGGGCATTGGATTGTTCTAGAGTCTTGACGTCAGACATCTTGCACACAATATAGCATAAAGCTACAACTGAAGGTACAATGGTTTCAAAGCAATTGTTTGAATTGTTCTCAATAGAAACACTATTTATATGATCCACCATTGTGCTGTAATCAGTCGCACCATTTTCAAAAATCTGTATTGTAGTATCGAGAACCAGTTTAGCTCTCTCAGGATCACAGTTAAACAGTGCATTGTACGAAAGTATTTCATTTTTACAGGCCTCTTCCAGTTCCTTCTGTTTTCTGATAGCTACCATCCTAGACTTTAGGGCTAGATCTATTTCGGCACCTGTATCATCAGTATCATTGATATTGGCTATGGATTTACTTTGAGTCTTAACTGATTTATTAGTTAACTCAGTGACACCATTATCAATAGAAGCTTGTTGTTCCATAACAAAATCTTTATTATTTGTGACTAAGGATCGTGAGTTTACAGAATCTAACTTATTCTCTGCTTCAGACTTTGCTTTTGATCCCTTCGGTAAAAGTTTCAATTTCAATCGTTGGGGACGGGTGTCAACATGTTCCGATTTTTTGGAACCAAATCGAGAATCCGACCTTTGACAAGAAGAATCCCTCCAATTCTTATCCGGGGATTCCCTAGATAATGTCCTAAGATTAGACCAGGAATCATCATTTAATTCAGGGCTACATCCTTTGGAAGCCACTCTTCTAATGTTACTGAAAGAACCATCGGTTTTTTCACGAGTATCATCATCAATCCTCCATGAACTAGTGACATCCTCACCGTCTCTAAATCCCCTACTCTCCGAATTAAACCTATCATCATATCTTCTATTTCTATACCCCGGCTTTTGCTTATCATCTGCACTAGAGGGTGGTATTTTTATATCCACCAGTTTAAACATATTCTGAAGACTCGTCAAATTTACAACGGTGCATTTCTTCCGTACCATTTTCACAGTTAAAGAAAAAACTCATAAATTATCTACAAGATAGGTATGAACGTAAAAATTTGAAAATGTGGTAATGAATGGCTTATACAGAAAAGTATGTTATAAAATGGAGAATAATTGCCCCATGTGTAATAACACTTTAGTCCGTCATTATTTATTCTACATAATTAAACATTTCTCTCTGAAAATATTTATGATGCCAGTATCAACACATTAACTCATAATATTATGTGTCTTTCTACTAGTGTTACATATTATTATTAAATGTGATATTCGACACATTAGTTAAATATTAGCAAATAATTGCACAAAGAAACTCTGTTATTGAGTTATTGGTTATTATTTCTTTACTCTTACTGTAATTCTGTGATAGTTATGGCAAAGTAAGTAGTGGAATATGTGGAGTTGCAGTAGAGATAAAATGCCTAAATTATTGGTTAATATAATAATATTTAATTGTATATAGTAGGTGTGGTGATATTTGCAAATTAATTATTGAGTATTTAAATAGCTATTGTTGCTTGTATTGAGTATAAAAGACTCTGGGGGTATGAGGTGAGCAATACTATTTCCGCTGGATAGTTTATATTTATCGCAATACTTAATCATTCTATGTTGTTCCACCAACAATTTTGTTCGTATATTATATACTGCAACATAGCCACACCAATTGTTGGATACAATGTTTTACTATAAACATTGGAGATATGTATTGAAACTAATTTATCACATGTGACAAATTATGCTATCTAACTACACTAAGGAATAATATGATACCCGTGATCATCTCTAAATCATAATTTTAAACCTCTTCATAACTCTAATTTAACCACTTTGCCAACTCTAAACCCTCACTTACATAACCCTACGTTGGTGTATACCTCGATTTTGTCCAAACGGGTAGATCAAACTAATTATGTACAGTATAAAAATGTCATTTTTGTCAATAAAAAAACAATATAATCGGATCCTCCATAGGCAAGGCCATCGCAATCGTATTCTCTTAGCACGAAGTTTACCGGAAATAACATACATTGACATTTTGCCTAATAATCATAATGAATACGGCACTGATGACAATGATAATGGAAACAGTTATATCGGTGATAACAACAGGCATTATCTATTCAAAAGAGGATACTTCAATTCTCCTTCACCAATTTACTACAGCTCTGAGTATATCGATGGGAAGAGTGATATACTAGATACGGGGTGGTATAAACCCAATCCCATCATAAAAATAAATATTTTAAATATGACATATGGCGCAGTTTCAGCACATAACGGTGCATACGCTGCTGATGGCGTTGGTGGCAGCAAACTCATGGAAATGTAGTATGCCCAAAAACGTTATGTGGAAAATTGTGGCGTTGAAAAATATAATGATAAATACTTCTACCATAAGTCTCAGCAAATGGTCTACTTGCCTGTACATATGAAAAACTCTATTTCTATCTATGATTTAAAGAGCGAAGATTGCAATAATAACTATTCTTGCGAGCCATGCCCACCGCAGTTTTTTTTAAATGGTACTAGTAAATAAGTTAATCTCAGTGTTAACTATGATGAGAAATGTGATTATTACCCCTATGCACCTGAATATCACAATTATTCGCCGCCTAATAAACCCTTTTCCATGTCTGAACACTATAATGATGCTCTTTTTAAGTCAGTGAAAAGGGAACATTATATTTGTCTTATGGCAATAATGGGTCTCTCAATGAAGAATCCCCACTAAGGAGAAAATTTTATCAAACTGACCCTTAAGTATATTGGCTCATACATCTCATTGAGATATGTTTAATAACTTGTTGCAAGCTAATTCTGTAAATTATTTAGGTTTATCATTTAGATATTTTTCAGTTTTATACCAAAGTTTTTTGTCTAATCATGAATTCGATTACTTTTTTCGATATAGATAAATCTTACACATTCTTAGTTAATTAAATATTTGATAATTGTTGTATTATATAACTATAATTAATTGAGATTTTTATCAATAATAGTTTATATTTAATATAAGTGAAGAAGCCATAAAATTGTATCCGACATAAATAAAGTTATTAGTTAGATTTAGATTTATTAATTGTCTTTATAACATATATCGTGTAATATTATCACAAAATACGATTTTTAAAGATTTATTAGCAATTAATTAACGCGTATTATAATGATTCTATCAATTATTATAAGATTCCACAGACATTTATTATATAATTGAGTGTAATATGCATAAATAATTCTTACAGTTGAATTGTTCATTATAAATCATTGCTTATAATTGTTTACCAAAACAAAGATCGACCATTTATATTGTCAAATTATTCACTATAATAATAATTTTCAGATTGTCACATAGTAAACCTATCAACTCCCATCTATCACTTATAATAAATTGAAGTGGCAAATTCACTTATAATTATTTATTTAACTATTCATTAAAAAAGATAACATAATCATACGAGCCTGACCAATCATAAACTATTGATTTTAAATACCAATAATTAACGACTAAGTAATAGTTTTGGAACCAATACTCAGTTTCTATGGAAAGTATCTTGAAGTAGCGCATCAACTATCAGATTTTTTACCTCGTGACAAAGATCTGGACGCACGTGATCTAGAACTAGAACTTCTTGATCTGGACCTAAACCTGAAGCCTTTATCACTTTCACTATCTCGATATTTGTGATCCTTATATATACTCTCAGAAGCTGATCTTCCATCGTTATTTCCAGGATGGACCTTTATAATTAAATGTGTTACTCTGATGATACTCTTGGAGTAAATATTTTTGAACTCTGACTTATCCAAATTTTCTAGCGCCCATTCCATATCTTTTTTTGTCTCATACTCAACGTAACCTTTCTATATTAATAAATAATGACACCCCTCTATTGACACTGGAATACCCAACTGGTCCTGCCTTCCGCATATGATCCTTTAGATCCTGCCAGCTAGCGGAGCTGGGCAAATTGTCTACGATTACTCGGTAATCAGTTCTAGAAATTAAAGGTTAAATTACCGCATAGGAGGACCTCTTGACGATTTACCACCCTTTTCCCTTAGTATATCTACAAAAATACGATATCTTCCGAATTTATATCCATCACGATATTTTATAGCATCGTCGACGGAACTTGATGAATCAAATTCAATGTAAGCATAACATTCGTCATCTCTGCGGCGACTCTGTTTAATGGTAATCTGCCTGATCCTCCCAAACTAAATGTAAAATTGTTATGATACCTTGTAAAATTTGTCATCAAGTTCATGTTCTGTGATGTCTGGTGGAAGATTAGCAACGTAGATGCATGCATTGGTATTTCTCATAGCAGATCACAAATATATCAAGTGTACACGTTAAAAAACTATATTTAATCGTGTGTTATAGGCTTATTAGCAGTTGTCTTGGATTCTACACCCAAAGGTCAAAATGGGTTACAGTCTGGGGTGCGTTATACATAACGCTAAGCACAATGATCAACTAGCAAACTTGCATATTTGACTTTACATCACACACAGTCGGTTTAAATAGTTGTGTTATGAAATCTACTGTTTTAAAACTTGGTGCTTTGGGCACATTGGCCTTTGGTGGTAGCTTAGCAATTGTTCGTAAGGAACATTACAAGAGTTCAATAGACAAAGATGTAATTTATACCACCGGAAATATTAAGAATAGAAAGCAAATGTTGGAGGATTTAAAACACAATCATTTCGATGTTGTCATCATTGGTGGCGGAGCCACAGGTACTTCAGTGGCTTTAGATTTTGCAACTAGGGGTATCAAATGTGCACTACTCGAAGCGAATGATTTTGGATCAGGAACTTCGTCCAAGTCCACCAAACTATTGCATGGCGGCGTTAGATATCTTGAAAGTGCTCTACTTAAACTGGATTTCTTTGAGTTGTACTTTGTTTGGAGAGCCTTGGAGGAAAGGGCGCATTTGCTGAACTCTATGCCCTATGCAAACACTCCACTTGCAATAGTATTGCCTTTCTATAAGAAATGGCAAGTTCCCTATTTTTGGTTCAATATAAAGGTCTACGAACTATTGGCTCGTTTTGTTTGTCTAAACCAGACAGGAGTTCCTGCGTCTTACTTCACTTTCAAGGGGAAAACGCTAGAAAATTTTCCACAACTCAGAGAAGATGGATTGCTAGGTTCGGTGGTATATTATGATGGGCAACATAATGATTCTAGGACTAATGCCATGATAGCTTTTACAAGTGCCATGCAGGGATATGTTCCAGGACAAGAGGCCTCGACTATCGCAAATCATGCAAAAGTTACAAGTTATATATCAAATAGTTCTGGGCAAGTAGTGGGAGTTAATGTAAAGGACACTATTAGTGGCGAAGAATTTAAAGTTATGGGGAAAGTAGTGGTTAATTGTGCAGGTGAGTTTGTTTATTTAAATAAAAATTCCCAATATAAAGACAATTTTTAGCTATATAACATCAGTATACAATAAATAATGACCTAATATGTGCAATTTTGAATCATGAACACACACATTGCGTAAATATTTTAACAGTGCTACACAAAATATTTACATGCGCGTATAGTGGGATGTGTCATATAATTGAGAACTTGTCAAATGAAACAATCCTACATGTATATACTGTTTGGATATAAAATTTAAACATATAATATATGATTTCTAAATCAATTATTTATTTAAAATAAGCAGTGAATATATGTGTCTTACACCATTATTTTAAATATTTGATTTTATTTATCTTAATTTTCACTTACAATATTAATTAGTTTGTTGATTAGTTATAAATTGATATTTATATATGATTTTAAATCTATAAATAAAATTCATGATAATTATTTATGAATTACTGAGAAATTGACTTGATGCTTGTCAATTTTTATAATGTATAATATGCGATCTAACTTAGGCCCTTTTGCTGATAAAGTCCGGGAAATGGGCATTAAAGAGCACAAATCGCGAATGTTACACTCAAGAGGTAATACAATTGTGACTTAGGTACACACATTGTTGTACCCAAGTATTTCTGCCCGAATGAGCATGGATTGTTTATTTCAAAGACCACCGACGGGCGTGTATTGTTTGTTATCCCATGGTTAAACCACGCCCTACTAGGCACTACTGACAACGCTGATGATCTTGCATGGAACCCTGAAGTTAAAAAGGCAGACATCGACTTTATAGTTAATGATGCATCGCTAATGCTCAATATTGATCCTGAGTTTTTGAGGAAGAATATAAAATCACAATGGGCTGGCTTACGTCCACTGATAGCTGGAGTGGATGCAGTTAATGAAACGGGAAAGCTTTCTAGAGGGCACATGATAATTGTGGATCCTAATGGTGTAATCAATGTTTTGGGTGGGAAATGGACAATAAGTCGTTTAATGGCTGAAGAGTGTGTTGATAAAGCATTGAGTGTGCACAAGGACAAATTGGAACCAAAGTTCAAATGCCGCACCAAAAATATTAGGTTATTAGGTTCAAGCGATGAGTATGGCAATTACTCAAAAGATGACCTAGATCCAAAATATAGCTTACTAGCTACTTCATTGGTCAGGGATTTCCCTGAGTTGACTTATGAACAAGCAAGCCATCTGGTTAGAAGTTACGGTTACAATGCCAAAAAGGTGTGTTCTATAGGTAGAAATAAAGGTCTACTAAAACCATTAAGTGCTAAACACCCATTTTTACTGGCAGAGATACCATATGTGGTGGAGTAAGTCAATTATTATTATGTTATATAAATACTAAATTTACAATTTGATTGTTTAATAATAATCACTAGTATATGAATGAATAATGACATAGGAATGAAATGGCTTGCACAGTGATTGACGTACTGGCTAGACGATTAAGATTGGCCTTTTTAGACTCTAAGGAAGCAATAAGTGCAACTCAGATTACTGCCGATTTGATGGGCCAATATTTGAATTGGGACGACGGGATGAAAAGGAAAAACATCTTCGACGCTACACAGTACTTTGGTAAAATGATGGGAACATGACAACGTTATATGGTTTTTACCAACATACTTGCAACGGATGTATTTAATTTATAAAATTAGTACAGATTGTATTTATTTATACGGTAAATGTTGTAAATACATGTCAAACTAGGTCCCCCCTTGGCTTAACCCAGTTAATCTTATGCTCCGGGGCACTCGAATAAAAAAGTCTCATATCTGCCCTATATTGCCAATTCATTTCCTTCCATAAATAGGCAAAGTATATTCCAATTAGCATCCCTAATATATATTCCCTTAGTGATATTACAACGTTATATTCAGCAGCAACCTGTTGCCGATAGGTATACCAGGCACTTTCCCAAGAGACTAGATCTTCGCACAACTTTTCTTGTGCAGTCCTAAAAGGCATGGCGATAAGTTTGCGGTAAATCTTGAGAGGCTTGGAAAATTTGTAAAACATCTCCTCATAATCATCAAATGTAAATTCACCGCGTATCAGTTTATCCATATATGGTTTTAGGGATGGAGTATCATCGCCCAGTTTTTTCAGAAAAGGATAGAATTGGGGTGGTAAACGGTATGTATGTTCAATCCTGGAACCAATTTCAGGAGGGATTGTCGCGGGGATCCTAAATTGTGTGTTGTGATTACCCAAAAAAATTACGAGGCATTACATCCAGCGATTCATCTATAAAAGGTTGAGTACCTGGTCTAGTCATGTTAAAAACGGTCATTATAGGCGATCCTGTGAGTGTAGGTTCATATTTAAGTGAACGATAACTGGCATCGTCCCATGGGTTTTCTGGTTTCTCATGTCCATAAACACCCAAGTTGTCGTCAGATTTTTTCGAAAAGCATCTTATTGTGATTAGATTATTGTATTTCCAAGGGTTATGATTGAGAACGAACCGGTTGGTACGAATCAGGGACATTTCCCCACTGTCACCGCTACCACTGTTGAACTGTGTATCATGCCACCTACTACATTACATCGGAATTAAAAACTTACTCTTGATATTTTTATTAATTTTAATATTCCGTGATAATTTTTAAAAAATGAATAATCTTTCATATTATGGAAATGTACTGTAACTCTAATTGCTTATTTATGCATAATTACATCACAGCTATGGTAAACGTTTTGGGTAGTTCTTATTCGGTGTGATTTTAGTAAAATTTTTAGTTGATCAATCCGGCCCACGTTTACATATGGAATATAATAATTTAAACGTTGAAGTTTTCAATTAACGCATGTTTGAATGTATACTACTGATAAACTAAGTGCTGGCTCGTATAATTTTTGATTATTAGCCGTCAATATATTTTGCTCTGGGATACTTCTCTCATTTTACTATTGATAATCTGCTACTGCTAGTTTATATTGTATACATTAATACATTGTTACATAATCATTCTCATGGGTTGTCATCCCTACAAACGATATTTATAATTGTTGATATGATTATTTATATGCTGGTACAATATGAGTGATAATATCTACGAATGTGAATCTCACCGACAGATCGTAAATACTGGTTGTAAAAGCTATGATTGATGTATAAACCATCTGAATAACCACTGATAATACATACTATTAGCCCACAATTAAAACTGGCTAGTTTGGTAAAAGATAACACATCACTGAATAGACACTCATTCCGAAACTCTGGTAAATACCAATCAATTTATTTCCTTATATCCACCCATAACAGTGGTCCACATATGTGCATTTCTTCAATATGCAGCCTACCATATGAGATCTATTATTGTTATTAACCTTACTATTAATAACCACACCAAACCAAAATGCTATAAAGTACAAAATAACGAGTTCCGTGACTACCACAGGCCTAACCAAAGAAATGACTCATTCACACATTTGCGACTATTATTCAACAGATCCTAGATAAATCAAATAATTAATCCAGTACATACTAATTCTATTAACACAATACATTAATCATGCTCAAATGCCGTATTTTAAAAATAAAAAGGAAAATCGGCCACCCATCACCAACTCTTCTACATTTACCAACAATATACTTTACAAAGTATAACATATCCAAGGTACCGAAGACCAAAATAAACCCTTTAAGACTGCCACTGGAACTAGGAGAGATTATGATACGTGGATAAAAAACTCAAACTCCTGGTCACAACCCACATAAGAATCACTCATTAGATAGAGCACGAGCTTGTGATCCCCAGGCTGGCTAGGCGCATCAATTTCCAGAGTACTAGTGACTTTCTTGCTGGTTGCTGCTATACGTTTTATGCCATAAAGAGCATTTTCACCACGGTCCCCCACCACCAACCACCACTCCTCCCTCTTGTCGGCCTGGTAATATGGACATGACACCAGAGATGCCTAAATAATATGTTATCACGAGCCAACATTTTACAGTACATTAACGGCTGTTCCAACACCAGAAATATACATTAACATACCTCGTTGTCCCTGTTTATCTGAACAGTTAGGGTAATGGACTGCCCCGGCTCCGCCTTTTCTGTATCCAAGGCGAATTCAACCTGTAAAATGGGGTATGAGTTACAGGCGTTGGCAATATCTGCCTTCTCAGCCTCAGTAAAACGCTCTAGCACCTTGTCCCTCAAATGCTCGTCCATGGAGATAAAGTCCAAAACATCATTAACTTTGTACTCTACATTAACAAGTACTAACCTTCACACAGCGATTGACAAATCTCAATATCAAAGTGCGGTAATTGCATAAGGGGCGAATTGGCAGCGCAAAGTGCCTGGACTACGAGTTGGCAGGTCTCCATTACCACCAGTGCAGGGGTCAGCCACATGTTGGAGCTTATAATGTCCACCAACGCGTGCGATAGCTTCAGAAAGATGGGTAGCAAAAATTGGACATCCCTTGCGAGATTTCGCGGTAGAGGTATGCGATTCATATGTGCCTCCACCAGCGTGGAGGCCTTGAAGTGAGGGTTGACAAAGACTCCTCCATGCTCTAGCGTCGGTAGCCCCAATTTGCGGGCAATACGATTGATAACAGACTCTTCGTTTTGATGCAAAGGCAGGCTTTCAATTTCACAAGAGGCACAAATTATTGTGATTAGAAGCCTTCGCGTCAAGTTTGGCTGGATTGAACGGTGGAACAGTTCGATTGTTTCGCAACGTAGGCAGTAGTATGCCCCGACTAGACCCGTGTTTAGCGGAGATATTGTATCTGAAACTTCAACAAGCTGCATTTTTTCCAGACTGGTTAGGGTATTTTCCACCAGTTCTGACAAGTGGTCGCTCAAGTGTTCATTTGTTACAGCCATTAGGCCATAGTAGTTTGGATTCTTAGATAGCCTGCGGTAGTAGAGTGTCCAAGTGAGCCAGTCCAAGGCATCTTGCTGGTTTTCGATTGTGCCCAAAACTATTTCGGAATTAAAATGTTCCTCCAAGCGTGTCTCCAGTGCGCTTTCTGCAGGAAGTGCTTCGAAAAGTGCTGTTTTGTAGTAGTCTTTAAGGCTATTAAGGGTAAAGACTACGCCTTTTGCTGTGGTTTTAGTGGATGTCGGATTTTTATACCATTTCGTTACATATTGAGTGAGGGATGGGCCAAAATGATGGAGAAATTCTGTGTCAAACAGAGGAAAAAATTCTGCGCCTGATGACCTTATTCCGTCCGATAGAGAAAGCAGGTGTAGTAAATGTAGGGGTGAATAGTCAGTTTCAGAAAGTCCAATGCAGGGAAGCTCCAATTGTATTGGAGTAAAAATTGGCGTCAAAAATTTCGTGTCCTTTATGATTACAGAAGGTGCAAAAACCCTTAAATCATCAACTACCGATTGGTCAACTACTAAGGTATCAATCAGCCCACAAGCAAACAATATCTCTATCAGCCTAAACTCAGACTCATCAGTGTACCCATGGATATACCCAATGCTTGTTTTTAGCGTCTCAACCAATGAACGCTCGCTTATCTCGTTTTGGGAAATTATCTCTTCCATCAGGCTGAGACCCTCCCATTCAGGCACCGCCGCTTGTCTTCTAAGCGCAATTTCAACTGCGGTAATGCGAGTCTCTACTGCGTCTGTACAGAATATAATAACTTTTTTTGAAGAGTCAACGACACCATCGCAGCAGGGTCTTTCAAGAGGATAGAGCTTCTCAGCCTTGAGAGTCTTCAAAATAGACATTAACCTCTCCTCTCTCTCAGAAGATTCAACCGAACGAATGCTAACAGCCAATGGAGTTTTACGTGCGTCAGTAGAGAAGTTGAACACTTTGCTGGCCCCGATCCAATTAGATATGTCTGAAGCGTTGCCCACTGGATATGAAAGTGCAATTATCCTAACTTGCAGGTTGAGCTGCGTGATAGCAAATCGTAACCGTGATATACTTACTTCCATCTCTGGGCCCACAGTCGGATTTGATACCATGTGGAGGTTATCCACAATGAATAAAGAAATTGACTGAAATATTTCTCGTGACTTCCAGCGCCTGAATAAATTGTCATATTGGAAAGGGGTGCCTATGATCATATGTGAAGAGAAGAACTTGTTGCAGTCCCCCTTCAGATCTCCGTCCAAAAGTGCCACTTGAAGCCCTTCAAACAGGTTCTGGTACAAGTGGTAGTATTGGCGAGCGTTTTTGTCACTTGATGCCATTAGCGCAATGACAGAATTTTCACAGCTCCCAGAGTTAAGGCGTTCAAGAATGGCAAAGTCGATGCAAAGCCTTTTTCCACACATTGGTGGAATACACAAAAGCACGTTTTCGGTACCAGCAGAGAGACACTCAAAAATCTGAGTCTGGATGCCGTCTAGGCAGCCGTTACTGATCCCTAGTTTTGCAAAGCCTGGTAGCTTCTCGAGATACCGCTGGGCAAGCTCATTTTTCATATTGCAGACAGGAAAGGGGACTAGATCAAGCAACTCGGTGTGTTTACTGGGAGAATCTACCAATATAAGGTTGTTAAAAGAGATGCTGGTGCATGTCTCTACGTTAATCCAGCTGTCCGAAATGATCTTCAAGTAGTAGTTTGGCGCAAGGGGCTGTGAGATAGGAACGGTGAAATTATATGTCTTTTCACTTTCATTGCGAGAAATGGATATAAGGTCGTAGTAAAGCACTTTTTGACAATCCACATCCTCAACCAGAAGCCAAAATCTTTCAGCCTTCCCATGAACGTTGGATGTGTTATCCCAGACAAAACAAGAAATAACACAAAGTTCAATTGCCACCCTGGTACTAGTTAGGGGTTGGACATAAACCTGAACGTCCAACTTAGGTATGGAGTGGACAGCCCGGAACAAAAGCTCTCCATATTTGGTGTTTCTAATCAATTCGCCTAACTCTAGGGCCGACAAGTCATAGTATCGTTCAAAGGGGAAATCCTTACGCTCAAGCTTTTTGATCACATCCAAGGGCACGTATGGGATTTGTCTAAGCGGCAAACTACTAGACCACATTTGGTGCTCAATGCATTTGCTGTAATACAATGCCTTCTCTGCTACGTTAGCCCAGCCACGTTTAATTCCAATCTCAAAAAAGGCACGCATGATTCGGGTAGCATTCTGACGTATATAAGTCATCTCCGATACCAGCGCATACCCCTCAAGTTTAAGACGAGATATGTAGGCCTGTAACAAAATGATAATCTTAGAAGTTGCCTCGGTATGCATACCTTTGATAGGAATGGGCACTTTCTCCATCAACATGCCCAACTCGATGGCCTCTTGTTCACGCACTGGGATATACCTAAATTCGTAGCTTAGGGAGAAGAGCCGTAGTAAATCCGCGTCAGACATATCCGGCTTCAAGTGGTTAGAGAATACGGATATGGACTCTGGCCTCAAGTAATAGTGAGAGGAGATGGTGCCTAAAAAGGTGGGTTGGACAGTTTCCGACTTGGGTTCATACCTCACCATGCCCAGTTGGTGCAGCTGGCCCAGTGCCGATAGCATGAATATCCTAGCCGCGTCATCGGCCGACAAGTTTTTATCCACGGATTCTTTCATATACAGGGTCAAATTGTTACACAATCGCACGTACAGGTAGGTGCTCTTCAAAAATTTCAAGCATTCTTCCAAGGAAGCTGCATTCCTGGAGGCAATTTCCGCGTTTATGACGTTGGGAAGCTGTGGCACAAGTTGGGACTCTATGGGCAACTGATGGTTATTCAAAGATAGGTAGAACTGTAGGTTTGCCATCTCCGTTATGATCACTCCCTTGCCCTTTGTGTCGTATTGGGGCCTGCCGGCCCGACCCAGCATCTGGGTAACATGAAGGGGACACAACTCGGACCACTCGCCCTTTTCAGGAGAAAAGACCTGAGTTCCCTTTATTATCACTGTGTGTGCGGGTAGATTCACCCCCCAAGCAAGAGTAGCCGTTGATACTAACACTTGTATGTGCTTGTCAGCAAACAGGTCTTCCACAAGCTGGCGATCTGAACGCTCTAGCCCTGCATGGTGGATAGCCAACCCAAAAGGCAGCAGTTCTGTAAGTTGGGACGACTTGGAATTGCTGGCTTCACTTGCCAAAATCTCTCGTGATGAAGATTCAGAAATGAAGGCTCCCAAGTTGTCCCGTGAAAGGGCCGTGTCTTTGATAAATTTTGCCGTCCTGTACGTTTCCTTTCTAGAATGCACAAAAACAAGAATTTGGCAGCTAGAAACATCGTTAATCACCTCTTGGTAGAGAATTTCGTTGATTGCGTTGAAACGTTTGATAGCCTTCTTCTCCTTCACGCCATAATACACCTGCTCCAAGGGCACAGGCCTAAAGTGGCTGCCAAAGTAGAAAAGCCCTCGGTCTAGATTAACAGTGAGAAATCTAGCCACGTCTTCGTAGTTTGGAAGCGTGGCCGATAGACCAACTAGCCTTACGCGTTCGGGCCTCTGACTCAGGCGGGCCACAATAGCCTCCAGCACTGGACCCCTAGTGTCATGGAGTAGGTGTATTTCATCAATTATAACCAATCTAAGCCGCTCAAGCAGGGGCTCATTGCCTGTTTTACGTGTAACTACGTCAAACTTCTCTGGCGTAGTTACAATTATATGCGTTTTCTCAAGTTGTGCCCGAGATACGGATACATCACCAGTCAGCTCTTCCACCCTTATTCCATGCTGATTCAGCCTGAGCGAGAATGACTGGGTTTGTTCGGATACCAGAGATTTCATGGGAGATATGTAGGCGATTAAAAAGGAGGGTTTTGTCCCAAGAGAAGGTATGGCCTCTGACTGGTCTGTGAGGCCCAATGTCTCCCCTATGGCATTCAGAATGGCTAAAATTGCCACATTCGTCTTGCCCGCGCCGGTAGGTGCACAGATCAATAAATTTTCCTCATACATTTTAAAAGCTACCTCAAATACCGCGGACTGTACAGGATTAAGCTTATCAATTTTTGCCACGCTAAATGCAGGCTGTGCCCACATTGGAAGTGCTGAAATAGGGACTGATTTGATTGTGTTATCTGGCCTAAGTGCTGGAAAAATTGTCACTTTGGAATATTCCTTAGTTTCCACGCGTTCAGATCCCTCCGGAAGAACAACTTTCTCATTTGACATAAACTGTGAGCCTTGGGCGAAGGCATACGTTTCCAATGATATTGTAAAATTTTGTTCATCAACATTGTTAACTCTATTTGTTGTACCTGTGCTATTTGTTATGTTATCAGTGTCTAAATCGACATCTGTGTGAGAATACAACTTTGTGTCATTGTGACGCAAAGAAGCCATTTCAACACGCAAATTCTTCGCCTTTTCTTCCTCCAAATTACGACGATTTTTTGATAATTGGAGCTCTTCTAGCACTAACTGGCCCTGCGGTACCTTTGCCATCTCATTTTTTATGTCCTGTGCCTCGACTTCAGATTGCGCTTGACCCAACCTCGTGCAGTAGTATATTTGCCACCTATTATGTAGCAACTTCTTGCAAAAATCAAAATTTTCATAGTTGAACAATGTTACTATCGTATTTTCGCACTCTTGTATATCCATTATTTGCAATGCCTTCAACAATTCCTTTTCCATCGCCACTGACTGCTCCGGGTTGTTGTACAACCTGTTGAGTTCCCTTTGTAACCAGTGGGAATCGATGCTGGTGATGGGAATTTTGTGTTCGTCGATGGAAAGTTTCTCATCCGGTTCATTTAGTTGGATGCAGTTTTGTTGTTTGGCCTTTTCATATTCATCTGTTATCTCATTGTCAATTTCATCATCTATCTCCGACTCCAAAACATCTAAAGTATCATCATCCTCTTCATCAAAAAGGAGCGAAACGCCTTCTGTATCAGCACCGGTGCTCATGGTAAGTGAGTCAAAATCGGATAACTCCTTGCACATGACATTCAGTGACGCATAGTCACTATCAGTGACATTGCCAATTGAATCTCTTAACTGGTCGATTGTACCTCCTCCGCGCAGCAATGAAATGATCTCATTGGCAGCGTCACTCAGCATTTCGAAGGGCTGATCTCCTAGAATCTGCTGGATAAGCGTTAGTAATTGTTCATAGATCTTCTTCGTCTTTGAGCTGTTGGGTTGGTAACCCTGATTACACTTGACATTTAGTACTGATTGACCCAGTGATATATCCAGCTTTGGTCGTCTTTTAGTCTTATTTGGCTTATTTTCCGGCATCTTTGGTCTGGTAAACTCCACACAATCGCCCATCTTGTGGTAGATACGACCAACCAGACTTTCTGGCTCTCCAGTTGGTTCATTAGATGATACTGGCCCTTCTCTGTGTAGAACTAGATTTGAGTTGTTGCGGTATTGGAAGCGTGCATGGCGTTCGTATTCTTCAGCCATTTTTTCTATTAGTTATATAAACGAAGATTCAGTAATAAAGATAATATTATAAATAAAACTAGTTATAGATGTCCTTATGAAAACGAAATTAGGCAATTTGGGTGATTTAACCAATTAAAATTCAGATTCAGCTCTTTATTATTAGTTAATAGGCTGGTAACAGTGATTAGTGATAGTTATGGGCACAGATTCCTATTCAACGAAACATTTTAGATAGCTAATTCCAAAAATTGTTTATTTTAAAATATACCTGTGTTGTTTCGTTCTTGTTGCTGGGCCCTTGTAACTACCATGGGGTGCGTATATCTAAATAATCGAGTATATCCATGTATACTTCCAAGTTACAAATTCGGCATTATTATGGATTTAATGTATGATTGTAGGCAAAATATTTCACTTTCTTTCCTAAATAACTTCTAAATGCAGCATTAACAATTTTTTCGTATCTTTATGTAATTAATGTTATGTCTGGTTGATTATTGTATTGAATTATTTCTTACTTTGTGGATAATATATGAAATTGTTGCAAAATATAAATATTTTCATTCATTATCAAAATTAGACGATCATTACGCCGGATAATTTATCTTAAATCTCTGGGAAGTTTTCAAAATCTTGTATCAGCCTTACCTAAAGCTAAAGCATTATCATTTCGTACCAACTTGAACAATTTGTTAGTGTTATATTTTTAAAGATAGTACCAATTATTTCTGAGCAAAGATCCACTATGTGATTAACCTATATTAATCATTCAGGCCATCAATTTACACATTTATTCGTGATTTCCAATCTACAATTTGTTTGCAAATTAACTAATTGAGGCTATTTGCAATGTTTGCATTTTAATGTATAAATTAGAATTTGGTAAACTATTGGAAGAAGATACTTGCCATAATTTTTCCGGTAAAAATTATATTATTTGTATAATTTGATTACTATTATTACATTCTATCGTTTATATATTATGTGCGTTAAGTTGGGTTATATAAGAATTCAATTTTAATTACACGATAAATAAAGGCTAATATGGATAATTGGCGGTTATTGCCGCCTTATTTTCTAGAGTATGGCCTTGCTATGCAACAAATCCGTTCCTTCAATCACTTCGTGCAAAGTGGCATTAGGGAGATCTTGAATGCACCCAGCAACAAAATTATTCGTACAGAAATAGACACCAAGTTTTACATTGAATTTTTGGACATCAGAATAGGTCTTCCAAACTATGAAGAAGATATGGTCACCAGTAGTTTGGTGCCTAACATTTGCAGAATTAGAGATTTAACATACAGTGCACCAATTTACGTGGATGTTGAATACACACGTGGTAGTGATATTATTAGAAAGCAGAACGCGGAAATTGGGCGGTTGCCTGTTATGTTGAAAAGCGCAATTTGTTCGCTGGAGGGGAAGGATGAGTTGGAGCTTCAAAAGCTTGGTGAATGTCCCCATGATCCGGGCGGTTATTTCATTATCAAAGGCTCAGAAAAGGTGAGTATATTTTTAAGAAATTCGTAAGAAGGGCATATATTTTTTGAAATCCTATGACAACATTATTTTTACTTTATATGTATATTCTTGAGCATCACTTATTTTGCTATTATTATTACTTTATAATATACATACAATTAATTGATTGGGTGCAAACATATATTTAACAGATTGCATGTACATAAAATTTTCCCTTCATAATTAATCAATGACTCTTCATTTGTTATATTATTATTACAGAATGAGTAACAATGACATTTGAAATTAATTTCCCCCATGTATATTTACCCGTCAAATGATTACATTGCTTTATTTTAGCATAAATGTTTATCTATTTTCCCTTTCATTTACGTTATTATCTTATATATTTATATTATCTGAACATTTGGCTTCATTTATCTTACCACTCATCCATATGCCATTAATTGTTTAGCTTTTATTTTGTGGACTAATATTTATTATTTCTTTAAGCTTATGTTTTCTAAATTAATTCAAACATTTATTAATAAGAGTTATAGATATTATGGATTTGTTAGAATCTTTACAATATATGACTAATGCAGGTAATAGTGATTCAAGAACAACTATCTAAAAATCGCATACTAGTGGAACGGGATGTAAAACACAATATATGTGCCACTCTCACCTCAGCCACGGCGGAATCCAAATCCCGTGCCAGTGTTGTGCTAAAGAGTGAAAAGATATACCTCAGACACAACAGTTTCACTGATGATCTCCCAATTTCTATTATATTCATGGCAATGGGAATTGAATCTACTCAGGAAATTGCTGAGATAATCGGAGCAGGTCATAGCTACCCAAGGTCTGTTTACTTGTCATTATCACCCCTTATAGCAAACGACATCAGAACTATTAAGGATGCTCTGTTGTTTATTGGCAGTAGAATACGATCTAGGATTATGGCTAGAGGCTTCTTTGCTCCCGTAAAGGAGAAAGTTGCCAAGTCTGATACTGTGATTATTAAAGAAGCTTATGATATCCTCGATCGGGTAATATTGCCACATGTACCCATGAAAAAGTCAAAGTCAAGGGACTACAGCGAGAAGATTACGTGCCTAGCGTTGATGGTTAGGCGTGTGCTAAATTGTGCCTATAAAGACGCTCCCCTTGATGACAAGGATCACTATGGCAATAAGAGACTCGAGCTTGCAGGACAACTTGTTAGCATTTTATTCGAAGGTAACAATAATTTTGATAATAATAAACAAATTTTTTTTGATTTACATATATATTAACTACGGTGTATATACAAAACGCATATAATGTTAATTAATATTATTACGCATGAATTATTAATTTTATATATGCATAAAATAAACCTTTAAAAAATTGAAAACATAACACAGATTTATATAAAAAATTCATATTCCAAGTAAAGAAACAAGTGGAACAGTCACTCGAACGATATATACAATCTCGCAGCAGCGGGAGTGACACTACATATCCAGACACTTTTAGAAACTTACCACATGATATAATTACTAGAGGAATGCAATCTTCTCTTTCAACTGGTAACTGGAATATCAAGCGTTTCAAGATGGAGCGTAGTGGTGTAACCCAAATACTGAGTCGTCTCAATTATATGGCAACAATTGGTATGATGATGCGCATAAACTCTCAATTTGAAAAGGGGCGTAAGGTGAGTGGTCCAAGAGCCCTTTCTCCTTCGCAGTGGGGATTTATCTGTCCTTGTGATACTCCGGAAGGGGAATCATGTGGGCTTGTTAAGAATCTAGCACTTGCCACGCATGTGACAAACGATGAAAATCCCCAATATCTTGAAAGGCTTTTGTACTCATTAGGTCTATTTCCTAGTAAATATGTTGCAACAAGGGACCTTTTTGACCCACGTAACTGGCTAGTATTTTTGAACGGATTGCTGGTTGGCGTCCATTCAAATGCAGAGCTGCTGATGGATAACATTAGAAAGTTGAGAAGGGCTGGAAAAATTGGAGAGTTTGTCTCCATTTACTGCGATGATAGTTCGGTGTACATTTCTTCCGATGGGGGCCGTGTTTGTCGGCCATTGATAATCGTCGAATCTGGCAAATCTAAACTTACCAATGAAATATTAGATCAGGTAATTGCTGGTAAATTAAAGCTCAATCAATTGCTAAAGGGTGGCATCTTAGAGTGGATAGATGTAAATGAGGAGAATAACTTGCTTATTGCTACAAAGCCTAATGAAATTACATGCAAAACAACCCACCTAGAGCTGGACCCCTTTACTATTTTAGGTATAATTTCGGGACTAATCCCCTATCCACACCACAACCAAAGCCCTAGGAATACATACCAATGTGGCATGGGCAAGCAAGCAATTGGCAGTGTAGGTTACAACCAATTTTCGCGATGTGACACGATTCTACACACCCTAGTGTATCCCCAGAAGCCACTTGTTACAACTCGTACTGTGAAGCTGACAGCTTTTGAGAAGTTGCCTGCGGGTCAAAATGCAATTGTAGCTGTGATGAGTTACGGCGGCTATGAAATTGAAGATGCCATTGTGATCAATAAGGCATCAGTTGAACGAGGGTTTGGCAGGTGTATAAGTATGAAGAGGATGAGTGTGGAGTTGAAAAAGTACCACACGGGCAGTAGTGATATTGCTGCTCCAACCAATCAATTGGCATCGAATATTAATTACCAGGGCATAGAGTCAGATGGTATTGTACGGGTTGGGCATGAGTTATCTAATGATCAAATTATCGTTTCCAAGATTACACAAGGCCAAAAAATTACTCCAGTAAAGTATAAGCAAAACACTTCATCGCACTTGGATAGGGTGATTGTCACTGATACGACGTCTGGTTGTAGAGTATATAAAATGATGTTGAGAAAATTTAGGTCGCCTGAGCTAGGCGATAAATTTAGTTCGCGACATGGCCAAAAGGGAGTTGTGGGTTTGATAGCAAATCAGGAAGATTTGCCCTTCTCATCCAATGGCTGGGTCCCGGATTTGATCATGAATCCACACGGTTTCCCCAGCAGAATGACTGTGGGCAAGTTGTTGGAATTAGTAGCCTCCAAGGCTACAGTTTGCACTGGTATTGAATTAGATGGTACTGCCTTTGCAGATCCTCAAATGGAAAGCATATGGAAGATTTTGCTACAGCATGGATTTAGTCCCTCTGGAAAGGAGTTGCTCTATTCTGGTGGGGTTTTATTTACTCTGTATTCATTTCTCAATATATATAATTTGTTTTTAATAAAAAATCATTTTGAAATTATTATATTTAAATTGCATTACCCCTATATAATAGTATGGCTAGTATAATATAATGTGTATTTTGCACTTTTAATAATTTACTCTGTAATACGATTAATTTAAAGCAATCTTATTTGATAAATAAAATCACTTAGGATTTACAGGAGAGGCGATAGAAACATATATATTCACTGGGCCTATCTATTACCAAAAGCTGAAACACATGGTACAAGATAAGATCCACGCCAGGGGCCGTGGTCCTAGGCAATTGCTGACTCGACAGCCCACTGAAGGCAGATCTAAGGATGGTGGGCTTAGATTAGGTGAGATGGAGAGGGATTGTCTCATATCTTACGGTACGAGCAATTTGATACTTGAGCGACTAATGTTGAGTAGTGATGTATGTAGAGTAATGGTTTGCAACAAGTGCGGGCTGATTGGCTATAAAAGCGACTGCCTTTACTGTAAATTGTCCAATTCTTGCGTACCAATACATATGCCCTACGCCTGTAAGCTGTTGTTCCACGAACTGCAGACGATGAACATAGCACCAAGGATATTACTGACATCCAGTAACGACTTTTGACATTACAAGCTTACTGTAGAATAGTTGTTTTCGTAATTATATGCATAGTTACTATGGTTATATAGATAATAAGTATCATGAGGCGTGGGTAGACCTGATTCGGTGGTGTAGCATGGGTTAATTGTTTGAAGCTACGAAACAACTTAGAAGTGTTACAAATGGTAAGTCCTAAGTGGTTTCAGCGAATAGCATTAATGTATATATACAGATTCTACAAAATGTATGATAATAAATAGAGTAGAACGATATACATACAATTACAAACAGTACATAAATATACAGTTATTAAATATATTAAATGGAAATATTATAATTTATATATTTAAAACAAACGACAAAAGCTTTATATAAATTATACACCAAACAATAATTTTACAACTACCAAATGGTGGAACATGTAACAGAAAAATTTCAACATATATATTTTAAGAATTTTGCGGAAAATTGTATTAAATTTATTGAAAAATACACTAAAACATTGTTTTGTAACATACAAATGGCATCATCACGATGAGAAGTTGTATATATATTTTTGAGTGCGTATACATAAAATATGTAACATGAGTGGGTGACCTTCCACCCCATTACATTACATACATTCGGTTTTCATATGCAAACATTAATACTTGCCCATATATTGAGCGATATACATTATAAATATTGTTTAAGCATTTAAAATGGGTGCTGGTACTCCCAGAGGTATTAAGGCTGCCCGCAAACTAAAAATTAGGAGACGCAAACAGAGATGGGCAGATAAGGCCTATAAGAAATCCCACCTGGGTTCTAGATGGAAATCAAACCCATTTAGAGGAAGCTCTCATGCAAAGGGAATTGTCGTGGAAAAGGTTGCTATTGAAGCTAAACAGGTAGGCACCCCAAAATCTTGTTGCTCTGTTATTGTTACTGAGTGTCTAACTTGGGGAATAACACTGCAAATTTGTCTACATATTTTTGCTACAATTATTAACTCAGCCAAATTCTGCCTACCGAAAATCAGTTCGCGTACAGCTCATCAAGAATGGTAAAAAAATCACCGCTTTCGTTCCACGTGACGGTTGCCTGAACTACATTGATGAAAATGATGAGGTATTGGTTTCTGGATTCGGTAGATCTGGCCACTCCGTTGGAGATCTGCCTGGTGTCAGGTTCAAAGTGGTCAAAGTAGCTGGTGTGTCTTTGCTTGCACTATTTAAGGAGAAAAAGGAAAAACCAAGATCATAAGGTTTAACTGCAGCAAGGATAATTTTATTATATAAGTTTATTAAATATAGAATTAGTTAATTAATCCATTTAGCACTGTGGATAAATTACATTTTTATATATGAAATTGGTATCTTATCACGTATACAACGTACATATGCGAATTGGGGCAACTGGTGTGTATTCGAGATTCTACCATTAAAAATTGACTACATAAAAATCGAAAAAGTAGGAGGCTTAGTGTCGGTATAAAATTACATATTTTTTAATTTACGCTGTAAATTAAAAAATATGTCATTGTTGCGCGATTGTGTAGCAAAGTTTTTGCGAAAAAACTGGCTGTCCCAGGATCTAACTAAGCAGGTGATTACTTTTGTAGAATCCTAATTTTGGCAAATGGAACGAACATCAATGCGCCGTAGTAGAGTGATATTACCATGGACAGAAACAGTTGTATGTATACATATATGTGGTTGTCTAACACATAGCCCCGTGAATGATCTAAGTCAGATATTAGATTTACAGTAGTATTGTATATATATAACTCGGATATATATGTATAGTGCTATGAATAATGCGATTTTGATTTTGGTCCTGGAGTTGCCAGCGGGTTTATACTTTGGGTCAAAAAACTCCATACCGTCCTACCCCATAGCAAACAAAGGTATATTATCTGTTGCGATACAATGGTGGTAAGTCTTCTTTTTTTAATGTTATTCATTCCGTGTTAGTTGTTAAAAAATTTTACATATTTATTAATCTGTTTAATAATTGATTATTATAGTATCTTTGTTATTATTAAGTACTCGTTTGTGTTGTGTTTATATTTTAATTGCTGCAAATTTAAATAATTAATATAATCGAATAATTGGTGATCCAGGAACGATTTTTAGTAAAAAACTTTAAAGGTTTAGCCAAACATGAGTGTAGTGAGAACATGAAGAAGAAGATTCAACGTAATGACCACCTTAAGAAGTTGAATGTTAAATTTCGTGACAAGTATATCAATGAGAGGAAGAAATGTATGGAAGAACTAAAAAATCGTGCTTTGGGCTATGCCAAAGAATATGAGGAAGCTGAGAAGGAATTGATCAAGATTAGAAGACAGGCTAAGGCCGAAAATGCCTTCTTTAAGGAGCCAGATGCCAAGGTCATTTTCGCTATCCGTATCAAGGGTATCAATAAGTTGTCCCCCAAAGTAAGACTGACCTTAAGATTGTTCCGATTGTTGCAGTTGCATAACGGGGTGTTTATAAAAGTTAATAAAGCAACTACCGAAATGCTAAAGATTGTATCTCCTTATATTGCCTATGGCTATCCATCATTGGCAACTATAAGAAAACTCATGTACAAGAGGGCTTATGCTAAAACTGGAAAATTAGGCGCTAGAAAAAGAGAAAAAATATCAACTGACGAAATTGTAAGTGCAAACTTGGGCCAGTACGGAATTCACGGCGTTGAAGATATTGTACACGAGATTTACACTGTTGGACCTAACTTTAAGCAAGCAACCAATTTTCTATGGCCATTCAAACTGAGCTCACCAAAGAAGGGATTTGTTGCTAAGAGGCATAGCTACTGTGAACAGAGGGGAGGTGATTCTGGCAACCGTGAGGAATTTATTAATGAGCTTATTTGTAGGATGATATAATATCCATACAAGCACTAAAGCTTTTATAAGCATTTAAAACAATAATCACATTGAAATTTTGAAAGTCTCAACATTTTTACTACCAAGTGTTACGACAGTGCGGCTTGTCAGCAAAATGGCTTATAAATTAATTATTTTAAATACTTTGTTGATATTTGTAAGTTGTTCGCTGGCAATATTTGTTGATGTTTGTGAGTTGATTGCTGGCAATATTACAACTGAGTTCTAATAAATGTGAGATATTTGTATTTGTTTAGCGCATATATTTAAGGCTGGTGGTTTACTAGATTCTTTAGGGAATTAATCAGGTGGGCATTTGCAGTTCCTGGATTAGTGTTTTATTACCAAAAATTGGAGTAGCCTGGGATATTAGTTCATCTTTGGAAATTTCTTGTGCATTGAATTGTTTGATAACCGCTAGAAATTTAGAAAAGTCGTCATATGTTAGTGAGGATTTCACTTTTCTAAATAATTGATGGTGTGTTACTTGAAAAAGGCCTTAGATTCAGCAGATGAATCCTTATTATAGGCTGTATTAGATTTGTTAGAGGAAAATATGGAGTTATCTAGAGTTTTAGAAATGTTTGAGCAGAAATCTTTGGTATATGAAAACCCGTTATAATCTAGCTAATTACGGCGGTTACCCATCATGGATCTGGGGGCAGCACATTCCAGCAAATCATCAATGGATGCGTGCTAAATCACTTAATTCACACACCTTTCTAGTTACATCATAATCAGATTGGTCATTTTGAATTGATGTAATTACGGCACGCTTCAATGATTCCAGTCTCTCCAGATCTTTGTAAAGGTTCTTGATTGTGTTGATTAAATTCTGGTTTTCTTCCGTAATCTGATTAACTTTTTGCGTTGATTCAATCAACTGTACTTCAATATTACTGTATTTCTTTTGAATCGCTGCAATGTGATCCGTTTTTTCGGCCAACTGCGTTTTCAGAGTTCTAATCTCTCCCTCTTGCGAATTTATCCTCGTTTTATATGCATTAGTTAGTATACGTATCCCTAATGATAATTGTTCTAAATTACTAGTTTAATACCATCTGTATCGGTTGGTAGCCATGAAAGGTCAAAGGTAGAATTCGTCATGGTTCATCACGTGATCTGCGCTACTGTGCATATTACGCTTGTCAATACAAACGTAATATGTATAGAATGATGCATCGTGAATAGTTTAATTTAATACATTATTATTGGTTTGTTATTTTGTATCTAATCCACAACTAATCTAATAGACCTACTCACTACATAACCTAATGTTCAACAACAACATTCGGACATAAATGTGTGCCTAAACAATTGGCACATATAGGAATACAGTTATATTGAATACTGTATCTAATTAATTTGCTAAAAATCATACATCAGTTTATAATAAGGTTATACCAAAGTGTGTTATGTTTAATATTAGATGTTGGGTATGATGTGTAGGTTTAGGTTTAGCCTTTGGTATATGACTAAGGAGCTGCGGTTACCCTTCAGTGGGTATTAATGTAGTATACATGTTAATATACAAATTCGCACATAGATTTACATACATAATTTGTTATATTCAACTGTTTACTTACAAATTATTATCATGCATCGCACATAAATTAATTAATTGTGGTACCTTTTTAACGCCAAACAATTCTTTAGTGTTAAGTAATACACTATTTGTTGATAATGACATAGAATCTTCTAATTGCATATCAAACATGTCAAAGTATGCCGTTGAATTACCACAAACGTCAATATTTAGTGGAAACTCTACAATTGAACAATTGGAACAGTATTCCAATTCCGTTGATGCGATATCACTAATAATACACCACAATGAACTTATTAAGCTATATAAGGTCAATGATTTGCAAAAATATATAATAAACTTCCCTAAGTCGAAGAGGATGGATAAGACCCGAGCTCCATTAATGAAGATATATTTTCTCCCTTCAATCACTCATGATCTTTCTAACTGGCCTAAGGAAGCCCAGAAAATTATTGCTTCAGTTGATCATGTAATCGCTAGTGACAAGCTTTACTATACTTACAACGACCTAAGCCTATCAGAAGCTCTGTACCTACTGGCACCGAATGATAACTTCCAAAGTATTTCATTTGAAACAATTGGACATATTGCCCATTTAAATTTGACAGAAAATCGAATTCCAATTAAGCATTTAATTGGGAAGGTTATATACGATGTAGGCATAGTGTAATATAGAAAAACAAACACATTAAAACAGTGGTAAATAAGGTAGGCAAACTGAACAATACTTTCAGAACCATGGAATTGGAATTGATTTATGGTAATAAGAATTATATTACAACGTTGGTAAGCTACATAACAAATAGACGGAAAACGGAATCAAATTCAAAGTAGATTATGAGAACATTTACTGGAATTCTAGACTTGAAACTGAAAGATTTAGGATATCACAATTGCTGAAACCTGGCGATTTCGTGATGGATATATTTGCAGGATTAGGTGCTTTTGCAATGTACACAGCTAGAAAGGGTTGTTTAACATTTGCAAATGATCTAAATCCTATAGCCTCTCAATATATTTATGAAAATGCGCAGTTAAATAAAGTAGATCATTTAATCCATTCTTACAACATGGATGCCCGAGAATTTATCAATTTCATTCTATCGAATAAATCCATACTTACTTATGAGATAAATGCCAAACTTAATAAGGGCGAGCCAGTGACTTTGCACATACTGATGAATTTGCCAGAGATGGCCCCAGAATATCTAGGTATTAATACAACAAATTAGATTCGTTTCATATACTAAACCAGCTCCCTCAAGTAGATGTACAATTCCACACATACTTATTCTGCAAAAACTACGAAGACTTAAGTCAAATTAAGGAAAAGGCTTATCAATCGCTGGGATTCCTTCCCAATGCCAACTTTCATGAAGTTAGGAGTGTTGCGCCTAACAAGATTATGTATTGTATGGAATTTTCATGGCAATATTCGTGAATATTTTTATATACTAATTGTAACAATATATAGATACAGAATCTCGTTAACTAGTCTCATGCATGAATTATTAATTTCTAATAGGAATGTTAATCGGAAATTTACGTAGATATAAATCATATAGCGTTGTCTCTCGCCTAAATTTTAATATTATAATTTTAAAAACGGTTGTTTATGTATATTGGAAACAGTGATTGGTGTGGTGCCCCATACTATATCACTAACCCTAACGTATATATCATTGATAAGACATAACAAAATGTTCTTCAATTAAGTACTAACTGACTTAAAATGGTAAGTATTCATTCACTCTTATTTGTCCAATATCATTTGTATATGCTGGATATTATTGTATAGTTTTGATTTAGGGACGAGTGAGAACTAAGACCGTAAAACGTGCAGCCAGACAGATAGTGGAAAAATACTATGCCAAACTCAGCCTGGACTTTCAGTACAACAAAAAAGTTTCCGAAGAAGTGGCTCTTATACCTTCAAAGAGGATGAGAAACAAAGTAGCTGGGTATATCACCCACCTAATGAGAAGGATACAAAAGGGACCCGTTAGAGGGATTTCCTTGAAACTTCAGGAAGAGGAGAGGGAAAGACGTATGGATTTTGTCCCGGAAAAGTCCGAAGTTGACGTACCAATTATCCAAATTGATCAAGACACCGTAGACATGTTAACCAATTTGAAAATATTTATCCCAAATGTCAAAGTGATTTCAAACGTTCCTCACGGCGGGTATGGACATGGCCACGGTCTCCACCATCACTCACACCCCTATCACTAGCACAACATCTAACTCTTCTATCTATTAATTATTAGTAACAAACATTAGAGTATGATATTCCACTTTTCTGTTAATCTGACTTTACTGACATACATAATTATTCAATTGACTATGATTATAAATATCACACAAATAATCAGTTTGTGATCATTTAGATTTAGTCATACTATTCATATAGTAGCTATCTACATAATGATTTAATAAGAATAAGCATGAATGTTATGTACTAATATAAACTGTAGTGACTAAGCGATATTCGCAATTAATTTGTACATATCTTTTTTATCCCTATTGCTGTTTAACCAATTAGACACTACATCCTTATCCAATTTGGCTATTATTTCACTCAAATAATCCGTGATAACATCATCAACACCCACTAGCTTGGAACAAAAATCAAGTTCCGTTGATAAATCCCGTTCAACCATGGTTATTATAAACATGCGATAAACCCACATAGAGTTGTTTAAAGGGTCGTTTTCCAATACTAGAGTAGTAAGTGATAACTCTTTGTCAAGCACATCAATATTGTCGGTAAAATAATCAGTAATTAGCCATTGCCTAAATAAATAGCAGCAAACCTGTAAGCCCACAAAATATAGTTTTTGGTGTCTACCATAATCTCAAGCCTCGTATATTCCAGCTCACATAGTGGATCATATCCTCTTGATACAAGCCATTTGCGATGGTTCCAGACCTAATTGTAGATAATTTCAATGTATTAATCAATATTCAAATAATTATTTCACTCATATAATAAACAATGTTACCTGAAAAGTCTTAAGATTATAGTATGCGATCTTTCTACAAAATTCCATCTAGATAACACACATCAATACCTCATCATGCAACGAAAATGATGGAATAGAATCCAACACTTTTTCTCGAAAAACCCAGACAGAATAATGGGCAGGATTCTTAATTAAGATGTATTCGCTAGGTAATAATCCTCTAGAAGTATATTCTTCATGCTTATTCATATAATAGATTATGTCCAACGCGCGTTTATCTAGATGAAATAATTGACACCTTCATATGACTTTTTTATATTAGGGAAACTAGAATTAGCACACTCAAGGATATCTTGATAATTGTGTTCAAAAATTAAGCAAGTATCGGGAAATTCTGGTTTAGGAGGGGGAAATGTATAGTCGGATGATTTAACAGTGACAACAACCCCCTCGGAAAAATCACTTTCAGACAATGATTCGGAGACGTATAATTTATTAACCATAATATAATCATATATGAATACAAATTTATAATTTGTGAATTAAATTAAATGTTGAGAAGTCAATATGGACTGGGCCACTTTCTGTGCACCACACCCTTATTGTCTGGCCACACAATTTTGTCATCCGGATGTGTCAAATAATGTTCTTTAACTTTGTGCTGCTTGAATGTCTTCTTCTTTATAAGCTCCAAGTAGCTCAGGCGGCGTCTATAGTACATGTTATCAATATATCGTCTCCTAACAGCTAGATTCTTTGAGCATTCATAATAATTCATAGTTTCGTTATCCACATTAGTACTATTATCACTGGTGTGTGTTCCGTATAGTGTTTTTTGGGGGGTTTTTGAAAGTTCCAAAACGCTAGATGAGTTTTTGTGTACCTCTGTAGATCAATTAGTGTTGGACAATCTGCGATAGCTTCTGCTGTAACTGATTTTAAAAATGTTTCTATCATTTTGCGATGTTTATTTACTGTGCTAAAAAGGGTGTCTACTTTTTTAAAGGGATTTTCGGAGGGTTTTTTGCACATCCTATCAGCCTAAGTTACGCTAATCTGTATACCTGGAAGTATAGATAAGATGATAGGTTGAAATCTGCAAGCATATATTTGCTAGGCCAGTACCAGCTGACAGCATCTCTGCCCTTTAATGGCTTAAGAAATTCCTTCTCCCCGGGCATACCAGACTGGTACCCAAATAATTGCTCACGAGCATAGCGAACCAGAGCCTCCTTCCTAGACACAGAGGAACGCTTCAAACTAGTAAATGCCATAATAAATTATTTTGGGAATAATTTTTATTTTTAGGCAAAAATGTTATTGCGATTCGTTCACAAATTACACTTTGAAATAAATACACTAATAACTACTAACAACTCATGGTGTGCCAGCACTATATATTCGATATATATACATATAATGATATAGCAACAATAATTATTGTACCAATAACTAATGTTTATGCGGATAATTACGCAATATAATTGTTAAGCGATATACAATATATTCTACGATTTTGTGATCAACAAATCTGCCTACATAATGCCATGTTATACCATCGTTTTGGTACATTCATGCAATTTCTGCTCCAACACCTCAAATTTTTCTGTTTGCACTGCAGTAATTTGAATTTCTAAGTCATAAATATTTTTAAGCAGTTTTTGGATCTAGTTTAGATGTTAAACTCACTTCCAAATGTTCCAGATCAGCTAAGAGTTGTGCATTTTTCTGTATGGACTGCTTGGCCGCATCGCAGGCAATTTTGAAGGTTTCGTGCCTAAACATAGGCTCATTGTTGTTATTTAAGGTATTTGTGTTATTTGTAGGTACTTGGTCAAATTTTGAATCTGATAACAAAATTTCCAATGCCGCTTTGGCACCGCCAGACGAGATTACAGGGCTCAATGAGTTAGAAATAAATGCTAGGTATGCCAGGAATTCATTTGGAGTTTTCCCAAATACAACAGGATCGTAACTAATTTAACCTTACGCTTACGTTGTGTCAAATGAAGATCCCTTATTTACCAATTCTTCAATAGGCAATTGTGAAAATTTCAGTAAGCATTCATGTGGAGATTTGCCCACATATTTACCAATTGATTCCCAGTCGTCAGTGTATGTCCCAATTGCTTCTAAATTAGTGACGATGTACCTATTAACAACTGTATCTGATATTGTGTCCATGGGATTGAATTCTTGTCTGCAAATTCGAATGGTATTTGTACCTTAGATTAACAATTAAGTAATACCATTGAAAAATGATTCTTTGATAGCGAAGGAGGGATTCGACCAGAGCTATAACATTTAGGGCACCAAATACACTCGCTCAGGTCACAATTAGAGGAAATTGGTGATAAATTTCCATTGGTAATAGGAGGTATCAAAATATACATCAAATATCGACAACTGCGTCCGCATGATACACATTTCTGTGTTAGTTATTGATATTAAGTATTGGAATGTATATGTTGAAATTTAGAAAATATAACGCATTTGTCTAATTAATAAATAATGATTGCAGAGACTGAATGCCTACCATTGAGTGATCAAGTGTACACATTGTGTCAATTTTAGTATTTGGTTGAGTTTCATCTGTTTGCGATTCGTTTTTTATCAATCCACTATCATGCTTGTGTGAGCTGTGGATTTCATGTTCATATACTTTATCATTGATAATTGATTGAGGACTGTCCAGTGTATATTGTGACTTGTGATTGATGGATTGCCAGAAGTCCAGATAAGCAAAGTTGTAAAGAATCTCTTCTACACTAAAATTATTAATTTCGCTACAACATTTCCTAGGGTCAAGTTGGACAAGGGGATCCCTGTTATACAAATTTATCATTTCATTCGCTGCCAATGGAAATAATTTGCGTTTCGTAAACTCAGTTGAACTAGTTAACTTGGTAATTTCCTTATATTCTGTGACGGATAATTCATTTTGCGAATCTTTGCAAACATCGGTATTTGAACTAAACATAGTATTAGTATAATGTTATTTTTAGCGTTGATAACCACGCATACACAAAGTATTTGATTAATTTAAGATCAAATACACGAAAGTTGGGTAAATAAAAATTATTTGTGGGTCAGATTACTACAATATATACGATGTATTTATACTGTTTACTATGTCTGTCTGCATTTAACCATGACTATATTTTGATTAAAAATTATGAATCAAGTATAACACGTATAGATAGCCGGTTATTTCAAGTATTTACTTCGTACAAATAATTCTGTAATACTGGTATTTATTTTTTACTGCGAAATTATATATAACCCCTTAATATTGATATTAATTAGATTCTAATTATTAACTGAATCGTTATATAATCTAATGACAATTACCCCGTTAATGTTTAGAGAATATTTAGTATTCTCATACAATATCGCTGTTATATATATATATATATATATATGTATTAATTTTCAATACAGGTCCCCTCCAATTACTATTCAGCAAAGATTATGTGTGTCCATAAATAGACTATTTATTTGCCTAACAAGTTACTATACGATATTACGGATTGGTCGCAGCAACAGGCGTGCATAATATGTGCTCTATTTTGTGTAAGAATTATAATTAACTAAATAATCATTCAATACACAAAGTAGAGCACTTAATTATTAGTGTAAGAGAATTATACAAATTTATTAAAAATAACGATTAATCAGAGTCATCACTGTCAATCTCCAAATCCAACTGTCTCCCTGTAATCTGTCTCCACATCTTCAAAATGTCATCAGATGCCGTTTCAAAATGGGAAGTTGCATCGTAAGACGATGATATGAAGATATTGTCACTGTTTACAGCATCTGTAGGAACGTAAATATCTGAAAGGATGAAGAAGGAATCTTCAATTGTACCCAAAAGGTTCAATGCCGGTTTTATTTCCTTTTGGGGGTTGCTAGTCTCCACAGTGGTTGAGATTATTGATACATACTTCCCCTTAGCACTAACCCCATGACTACTAGATACTAGAGTGATGTATACATCGTGTTTGCGGTTAAGTTCCTTCTGTGGGATTATAATTTGGCACGAGGAGGCGTCGCTTGTACCCGGTATCGGGTGGTTTAGTATTGCAATAAATCTACACACCTGCCCTATTTTTTTAAGTCTGTCTTTGGCACTAATGTTAGTAGCAGCTGCAATTTCCAGGTAATTGCCAGGATCTGTAACTACCATTTTACACCTCCCAGTTTCTCCGTCAGTTGTTGTAATACCAGATACTTTGCCCATTTCATCAAATAAAAATGACTTGACTCGTTTATTCAGCATATGCACGCCTCCGTGTATTGCACAACGACGGGAAAATGCCTCAGGCAATCCTCCCAATCCATAAATAGGATAAATGAAAGGTGAATCGCCAAATCTTATCAGGGAGTTCATGTAAAGTTTGATCTTTTTAATAGTGATAATACCGGGTTCATTTAAGTAGTCATCAGTAGTGTGAAGTGCCACCGCGTGGCCTAGGAAGGCAATAGTGCTATCTTCAAGGCCGTAACTTTTGTAAAACATATTCATTGGATCAACGAAAGGGTTCAAACCCTTCCAAGTTTCCTCGTCATTCTCGTCAAAATTTGCTATGTATTTGTAAAAATTGTGACACCTTGTCTTTTCAAAAAATCCCATCAAAGGTGACGATAAAGCCTCCATTTCAGTCGCCGGGACCTTGTGTATGTACTTTGTATTGGTGAGGAAGGTGGCCTTTTGGTATTGATATACATAAGAACCATCCAAAACTTTCCATTCTAAATATTTGGAAGTTTTAGTCAATCTAAGAATCTTTACCAGTTTGCCAGATGCTAAAACAAACTTTGGTATAAGATCCACATTCCACTCCCTGTTGTGGCCAAATGATTGTGGCGGTTGCTTTCCCGGTGCCAGTCTGTTGTATAAATTGGTAAGATTTAGTGATGCTGATTCTCCGCCGTAGTATACATTTTTATCCAAGACCAAAACCTTCCTGCCTGACATAGACAATAGGACACTTAGAACACTTTCTTTGAGCCCTGTACCGATAACAATGACATCATATTCCGTATCCATTATGAAAATTTAGCTATAATATAAATTATTGGATAAAAGTCAATAATTTATGATACAAATTGAAAATGAAATAGTCGTGACGTGGTAGCGATAAAAGATAAAATAATAGCGATATAATAAAAGTGCTACTTTTTACACCTTGTTACTTAGATTACACATATATATTAAATTATGTGAGTTTGAAATTTTTAATTGTACATTTATGTGTCAAACACTATTGAATGATACATTGATGTCCCACAACCCCATGTTAACATATTACTAGTCACAACAGTTATCTAATTTCCAATTCTTAGATTCTTTTTGTTTTCCTTCTTTATTGTCAATATTGTTGTGAATAACCTGTAATTTGTGGATCTAGCAATGGAAGAGATAGACTTACACTTCTTTAAAACAGATCCAGTGCCCTTTAGGCGTGACAATGTTAGTGTTAAGGATTGCAACCCTAATATTTTCATTAAAGCATTCGCTCAATTTTTGAAACTAAAAAATATGATTGAATGCCCAAAATGGACTGACTATGTGAAAACTAGTCCCGCCAAGGAATTGGCCCCAAAAGACCCAGACTGGTACTTTATTAGAGCAGCTGCTATAATCCGTCACATCTATTTCAAACCTGATTGCGGTGTTGGTGAACTGAGGAAGTTTTACAGCTCCAAGCAGAGAAGGGGCACTGCACCCAATCATATGTGCAAAGCATCAGGCAAAATCATACGCACTGTGCTACAACAATTGGAACGCGCAGGCCTACTCGAACAAAATCCACAAAAAAGTGGTAGAAGAGTGTCCCAAAAGGGCGCAAATACCATCAATTCATTTGCCAGGCAACTCACTAAGAAGGCTTTGGAAATGTCAAAGCAAATGTGATGACGTTGTTTTTTAATTATCGTAATCACTCATCATTTCTTTATTTTCCCTGTTTAAACTACAAACTGTAGCCATATCTGCATAAATAATATGTGTTTTGTATTTAATCAGTAGTTTATAGTTGTAATATGTGATATCGTATGCGTCCCTCAGTTTCTGTTTAATCGGAGAAATTGACTTTATCTGATTAAGATACAGAATTAATAAACTTATACTAATAGTGATTACAGCATATATTGTTTTGAATAAAAATTGATTAATTTGTCAATTACTTTGGGTTACTTGACCATAATAGTGTCCAAGTGACGCTTCAAAAAATTGAGTGCCTCAGAGTCTTCACCATAATTGGTAATAGCGGCGCTGGTGGTTCCTACAATATTTCTGGGCTTGCCCTCTGGGTCAATCTTGCAAAGACCGGTCCACTGACCCAAGGTCTTTGAATCTCCATCAATCTCAATCAAAGGCACATTATGCTCCTTGCATAACGCATTTATCAGTTTCGTATATGCAGGTTCGGAACAACTGTTTGAGATGAAACAAACAAGTGCTTTGCCAGATTCTATCGTTTTGGTAGTTTCATTGAGCCCACGAACAAGGCCATTGTGGGACAATGAATTGCGTAAGACCTATATTATAAGTGTCATAAGTACCTTTTGAATAGCAGTGGGCAAATCATTGACTTTTTCGTCGTCTTGATTTGCGTTTATCAAGTCGGAAGTGTCGATATCAGACATAACTATTACCTTAAGTATATATCGTGGGGTCTGACAACATCATAGTGTAGCTAGTGGTACCACATACAACCAGTATAAACATGATTTTCAAATTAATCGTTTAATCTAATCTGAAATTTTAATTAAATGAAATAAATGGTGGAATCATTAAACTAATAACACAAATATGCTATCTGAGGTTTGATTGTATATAAAATTATTAGTGTCTAAGAATAATTGAAGTTAAAATATACATTGTCAGAAAATGTTGCTGATGGCATGTTAATGAACCAGAGATTTTATTTTGGGATTTCTCATATTCTCTGTGTCATCGTCAGATTCACTTTCTGACATCTGTTCAAGCCAAGACAAGAAAGGTGCAACAGCTTTTTTGCATTTCTCATGGGCCCTAGCATATTCTTCACTTAAATCATTACTTGAATCCTTAGCTGAATCTTTGTTGTAGTCCTTAGATTCTTTGATTGAATCCTTGGGCTTATGATCATTTAATGGTTTCTTGTAGTGTCTCATGATGTCTGAAGATTTTACAATATCTGCATTGTATAACTGTTGAACTATGTAAGGAAAATTTCGCGTCAAATCAATGTCTTTATTGAAGTAGTAAAAGTCTAATGCCTCAAGTACATCTTCCGCAGTGACAGAATTATTTACCACCTTAATAAAAGAATGAATGTTTTTTTCAAAGTTTGTAGCACTTAAATCGTTCCCAAGAAGCACTGAAAAGGCGACATAAACCCTACATTTTGAATCGAAGTCCTGAGATAATTGTAACATATGTAATTCTTGGACGAATAGTTCATTATCTGCAATTCCATTTCTTTCTATAATCGAATCTAAACGCTTTATTACATCTTCTATTTCAGGGCTGGTGAAGTTGAGTTTTTCGGTGCTGGTAATTGACATACTTTGTGTTTTCTTAACCAATTCTAAATAACACGAGAATCTACCTGCTTGACTGTCTAAACTGTCATCAGAAATGTCTGTTTTTGATTTCTTCTTCCTATCCTTTTCCTTCTTTCGCTTTTCTTTAGCACATTTGTCGCCCTCCACATCATCCTTATCACCCTTTTCCCTATCCTTCTCTGATTTATCAACTTTAGAATGTTTGTCAGTTTTCTTGCTCTTCTTCTTAGTGTCCGTTGGATTTTTAATCATATAAGTTGCCGCTTTATGGGTCATATCAAGCGTACCTTGTGACCCACAAGCATTACATGAATATACAAGTGAACCCTTTCTAACAAATACATCGATCTCAGGTAATTGGCAATTGGGACATAGCACATACATCTCGATGAACTTATCCAGAATTGTGGCTAGATCCCGTTCATTGTGCGCCCCATTGATCAACGCTTTCTCCTCCGACTCCTCAAACTTGGCCATAGCACCTAATTCACATCCAAAAAACTTAGTAGGATACATGGGAGGACGCTTAAGCGCCCGTGAGATATCTCCCATATTAGCAATATTTGTCTTAATGCCATTCCCTCGGCCTTCAATACGGGAAACTATTTTTGGCATCTTGTATCGGTAGTTCGGATCGTCTCTGTTCCTTGGAATGTTAACATACGCCATATTATCTCATGAAATCAAACTTCATATCAATAAATCGCAGTTTGACGTTATTTTAGATGGAGATAATTGAAATTAGTGGATAAGATTGTAATTGTAAATAAAATGAGTGTAGATCAAATACAAAATTTTCAAATGGGATGCAAAATAATGTGTTTAATTTATGTTAAATACTTGTTAAAATTGTTGGTAAACAATAATTTCATAGGCAGGAATAAAAATAGAGGCCGTGAATTATACTGTAATAAATTTTTGAACAAGCTGTTTAATTACATTGGCAGTAATAGATTACAATTAACTGAAATAATTTGTATTTGATAATTGTTTAAGTTGGCGATTTTGTGTTTCAAGAAATGTGACTGAATGATGAAGTGTACTAAAATTTTAAGCATCGTAAAGGTATTTTATTGGCATTAGTTACAATATCAAACACCATATCTCATGGAAAGGTATTGGTGTTAGCAATTGCAAGTATTCGTATGCAAATTAATTTCTTATTGGGTAGCAATTAGTTACTATTAGTATTACCCACACCACATCTGACAATATGATCCTATTACGACCCACATAACGCCGTCAATAGAATTTTAATGTAATAAATTATTTGATAGATGATTTGTTTTCCAAATATTAGTTATATTTTTTAAATCTATATTCGCTGTATAATAATTTCACGAATTTATTTTGTTATATGGATAATAACAATCCAATGTAGCTGGTCACGTAAATAATACATCACCAATAAACTGGAATGTTTTTTGTGTAGAAATATAATAAATAAACTATGGTAAAATTAAATATAAATTTTAAGGCCGTAGTGACTGAGCAACATGTAGAATCTTGGACATGAATGGGGATGCCATGTCATCGCTATATGTTTCTACGTTATTTATAGTGCCCCAATCAATTTCTTTCAATTTTTCATGGGTGAAATCTGATTTATTCAAATCTTTGTTAATATACTGTTTTGTGAGCTCCGATATTTGTATCCAGCCATGACCAGTTTTCTTTGACAGCCACTCAATGTCGTAAAGCATGGCAAATAGTTTCCTTTTGGTGAGAATTGTTGGTGTGTAAACGATTGAATATATTACCAATAAAACTAAGACAAGGCCTAAAATGTTTGGCATACTCATTTTGAAATTTAACATGAAACTTTCAGAGGAAATTTCACTGTATAATCCAATGGGCTGGTGTGCGATTTTATCCCATGATTTACCCTCCCTGCCATAGTAAGGAGAATACCTTGATGCTAAAACTCTAAAAGCGCCTTGGATCTTGGTGATAATGATGAACACATCATGGAACATCAGTTCAGGGTGGGAAATTGTAATAATGTATTCACCCGGTACCATGTTATGTAGTACATAGGTACCGTTTGAAAGTGGGTATGTTCTATGTTTCCAGTCTACAAGCACGGCACAATCATTTAGTTGTGATGAATTCAAGTTAAAAATTGTACCAGTTATGCTAGTGGTTTCCATGTCTCCATAATTTGATTGATATATATCACCGTTGCAAAGTACCAAGTATTTGTTTAGGTGTATGGACATGTAAAAAAATAATAATGTATTTTTTACCATTATACCCAATTTGTAAACATATTAGATGATATGCATTAGGTGGATAAATGTCTATTAATATATATGGTAATCCCCAGTAATTAAATCAATATTAGATACTATTGGGTATATTATATGTTATATAATAAATAGCTGTTAATGTTAGAGTCAGTGGAGGTTGAAAATGCCATAAGGCAGGAGACCGCCATGGGCGAAGTCTACTATATCAACAAAATCACTGGGGAAAAAGTTATCAAAGGATCAAGAAGGCCTGATGGATCTATTCGTAAGGATATAAAGGTCCGTCCTGGTTATATACCTAAGGTAACAAATTCAGTTATATAGGATGAACAAAGCGTATTCGTCCCAAGGGTACGACACAAAACTAATGAAATTAGTGCCAAGTCAACATCGGTACCTGGATGGGACGATTCCATGGCACCTAACGGTTCAAATAATAAATTCAAAACAAATAATAATGCTAGGATTAAGAATAAAAAAAGGAATAACAAACAGGATAAATGTTTTGAGATAATAGAAGGTGTGGAAGCTATTAAAATTTCACAACAGGAAGAAAAGGAGGCGGGGAAGACTATGTCCAAAGATAACAAAATACGTAACTTGGCTAAGAGCTGAAGGAAATTGGGGAGAATGAGAATAAATGAAAATAATGAGTCGAATACCGAGATATTAAATTACAAAGTTAAATTAAATTAAAACGGTTGACCCTAGAGCACTAATCGAAAACGATAAAAGAATAATTTTTTATGTATTTTTATACATATAAACATTCATAAAGTAATATATTTTACACAAGATGGAATAATTTGTCAAATGATTGTT